>NC_034594.1:40174480-40188994 GCF_900095145.1 Mus pahari
GGAAAAGTACATTTCAACAGACCATTAAAATTTTAAATTACTTGCTCAAAGTTACCTGACAGTGTATAAAGTAGGAGAGTAGCTCACTGTTTTTAGAGAAAGAAGAAAGGCAAGGATTATTTGTGTCAAAAGAATAGAAATCAAATAGCTCTGGAAATCCTTCTACAGTAGAGAATGAAGTAGATGGCTTCCAAAAGGAAAATTTTGACTTTACTCTTACCTGGATGGTCCTATGTCTTAAGTGTCTGCCATAGGGTTGTTGGATTTTGTTTTGTTTTGTTGTTTTTTCTTTTTGATTGTTTTGTTTTTCAAGACAGAGCCAGACCAATCCTGGCTGATCTTATAAGACAAAGATCATCCCCAAATGAAAAAAGGGGGAGAAAGTGACTGACAGCACTCACTAGCATCTCTGGACATTAAACATTCTGGAATCTTTGATTCTATTTCATGGGTGACATTTATCAGACTCTACAGGAGAAGTTTAAAGAGGGTCATGTGCAGTGTAAGTAATTACACGTGGTCTTTTGTTACTTCTTATTATATGCACTTACATATTGTTCTTGAAATAGGGGTAAGTGAAGTGAAACACTAAGTGGTAGGAAATACCTTTAATAGGAGAAGCAGAAGCAGAACACTCAGTGGTATAAGCCCATCTGGAAATGCATTTTTTTCCCAGTGGTAGAAAGAAGGAGACATTACTTTTCTCTCCAAAAAGAAGTCAAACCTAAAATTGGATTTATTCAACATTTAGTATTGTGCTGTTTCAAAGGCACTCACATGTTCTTAAGAAGGATGAAGAAAGAGCAAAGGGGGTCATCCCTTGTTGGATTTACCTGGAAGAAGTACCAAGAACAGCTCTGGGCCAGATGTGTTTTCAGCGTGCACACTAGTTTTACAAACCCCCTGAAAAGCTTAGCAGCATACATGAAACAAGAATAGCCATGACAGGGAAATCCACTCATTTACTCATCCACTCATCCGTTCATTAACACATCACTGGACACTTGCCATGCAGGAGCTATTGGGCTGGCTATTGTATAAACAGTGGTGAGCAAGACCAGGCAGGCCCACTCTGCTGAGACTAGCTGAGTACTAATGAAAGAGACATGAATCAGATAATCCTATGAATTGATGGCAAGAGAGGGCACCAAGGATCTAGGTCAGACAGGGAGTGTGTGTGTGTGTGTGTGTGTGTGTGTGTGTGTGTGTGTGTGTGTGTGTGTGTAGCTGGAGCCATACAGACTGATCTGTGGAAATGACGCTTGAGTTGACATTGGAAGGACAAATAGGAATCAGTAGGAAGAGCAGTGTCAAGGTGGGAAAGAAATTTCTATGAAAAGTCAATCCAAAGGATCTGTAGTTTTCAAGGAAGGTCAGAGGGCTGATGTGGCTGAGCACAGGGAGGAAGGGAAGCTGGGGATGATGCCAGATGAGGCTGAGAGAGGTCAGTGGTCAGACTTCTCAGCCCACAGGGCCATGTAAAAGAGTTTGGAATTTGTACAAGTTATCACATGGCTGGTTTGGGATGCCTCAAAAGTTTTCTGTATCCCAAACCCATTCAGGTAGTTGTGGTGATGGTGCTGTACTCAAAAGACCTGTATGAACAGTGGTGTCATTTCTGTAGAGGGATGGATCCAGCCGTAGGATTGTCATGAGTTGCCAAACTAAGCTGATCAATAAGATCTTCTGGAATAGTCACCTGAGATCCTTAATGAGTAAACTCAATGTTTAGTTAGTCTCATGACACAAAAAACTGTATTATGTAGAATGCCATTTTCCAATGTCAGGTATCAAGGTGGAAGCATGAGCAGCTGAATGGTGATAATAAACACGCTAACAATCATCATATTAAAAGTGGCCCCAGGTCACATATACCCAGGAACTCCTAATTTCATAGCTATAAACACAGAACCAAACTCCAGGAAACTAAACACTCATGGGTAGCTGTAACACTTTTAGTGTTTCTAACTCTTGGCTGTCATGACAAAATGATACAAGGATTCTTGCCCTCAGGCAGTACTGACAAAGACCCATAAACCAGGAAAGGCTAAATGATCTGTCACACAACACCTAGTGGCAGAACCATCAGTAGAAGCCCAATGTGCCCAGCTCCATTAGAGATTTGTGAACAACACAAATTAAGAAGATTGAGAATTAAGAAGGTTGAGAGTCTTCAATGGATCTCAGTGTAAAATTCTACCAAATCTTTTTGTTTTAATGATTCTGGAATGGCAGAAGGCTCTTTCTTCCAGAAGAATCTGCAGGAAGAAGCTATAAGGAAGAGTCCCTTCCTGGGCAATGGGGGTGGTGTGGGTGACCTGCTGAATTCTGGCTTTAGGACGACTACTTTGAAGGCAGTGTAGAGAAAGCAGCCAGTGGCAATGACTGACTGCTGGTGATATCTAGTCTCAGATATGGTGATATGCTTGTCTCAGGAGGTATTCTCTTAGGAAGCTGGAATGGTAAACCTCAGACTCACTCTACCTCTGACAGTGACTGAACAGTTACTCGAGAATCCCACCATCTCTGGAGAAATAGCCATTTGGTGTTCTTAGCACCAGATCCTTCCCCACAGAGCTCAGAGAGGTCCGGAGAGATGAGCTGACCTCTGGGTCCTCCCTTTGAGCACCTGTTTCTAGGATTCAAGCTGCATTGAAAGACTCTGCATTGCTAACCTTTTGTCTGGATAGATGAACGTAAGCCATTCTCAGCATGGTAAGCCTTGATTTTATGCCTCCAAGAGTGTATGTATTTACCCCTGATTTTCCTGTGTTACTTCATCTCCTTGTTTTTCTCTGTGTTTTGTTGAGATAGTAACATTTCCTTTTAATATTCTTTATTGTCTCTGGTGAATATGAAAGGTTGACGATTTTTTTTTAAAGATTCTTTTTATTTTATGCAATTGGATGTTTTGTCTATACTTTCGTCTGTGCACCACATTCATGTCTGGGGTCCGTGGAGGCCAGAAGAGGGTATCAGACTCCTGGAACTGGGGTTAGAGATGGCTATGAGCCACCATGAGGGTGTAGAGATTTGAACTCAGATCTTCCAGAACAGCAACAAGTGTTCTTAGTAACCAAGTCATCTCTCCAAGCCCTGATGACACTTCTTAATCTATCAAGTTGTTACGTTCAGAGGACTATAATTGAATAATTAGTTAAATTTATTCACTGCTGGGAATTGATCCCAGGACCTTATGCTTGCTAAGCACGTGTTCTACCACTGAGCTGTACCTCCAGTCCCATTTACTCCTCTTTTGTAGAAATAAACATTGTTGTGCCCTTGTCTGTAACGCCTAACCCCCACTTGCCACACTGGCATAGGAACCTTGAAGTGACCTTCTCTCCTCGACTCTTCCACTGGCCCCATCATTGGTCCATGCATGGGCTTAGTTGAAATAGTCTCAAGTAAGATCAATGCTGTGTTCCCTCCCGAGAGTACTTCTCTCCTGTCCCTCTCACCCTTTCTTTGTCTTTCTATCACAGAGCTGGACTTCAGAGGCAGCATCAATGTGGACGCTGCTCCTGTCTTGAGGCCTCTGTTCTGACCAGTGCTCAGAGTCCTTCTGTTAGTCTCAGCACAGGGGACTATGTCTCCCCGCTAAACATTGGGGGGAAACCTTTATGGCTTAAAGCTAGTACCACAGACACCTTTCTCGTGACTAGGAGTTCTAGTCTGTTGTCTGCTCTCCCCAGAGGTTTTCATCTATGCTCTGTGGCTTTCTGGATTGCAGATTAAGCACTTCATGTTAGTCTGAGTCTTGGTTTTTCTTTTTTTTTTTTAACTTAGTCAAAGAAAAACCTTTCTAGTATTTAGTGAAAAACAATTTTTAGACAAGGTCTCATGTAACCTACACTGGCTTTGAACTTTGGATTCTCCTTCTATACCTCCCTAGTCCTGGGATTATAGGTATGGGCCATCACTGGTCTATGAGGTTGGAGACTGAACCTAGGGTTTCCTGTATGCCAGACTCTACCAACTGACAAACTGCCCTACTTGTAGAACTCTGTGATCTCGAAAGCCACTCATTTTAACATTGAAATTCAAGAATTTCACGCTCACATGGCTCTCTTTCTCATGTATTTTCATGAATTTTGTCTGGAACAAGACACTCCATCCCAATTTGTGAACTCAGACTTTATTCCTTATTTCCAGTAAATTTTTTTCTTCTTCTAGTGTTTGATCACATTTTCCTCTTTGTCTCCCCCTCTTTCTAGAAATTTCTATTACTCTCACGTGAAACTTTTCTCACCAGAGTGAACAAAATTCTTTTCATTTTTTATGCTTATTAACTACAGCTTCTTCAGATCTACTAAGCTTTTTAAGTTATGAGAACCTTACGAGTAACCTGTAGGCACACAGGGAAAGAAAACAATCCAACTCTCGTCTTAGCTTTGCTCACAACACCATCTATAGCATTTGCTACTTGATGTAAAATGTTCACACCAGCATGTGTGTGAATGAATTGAATGAATATTGTCACTTATGCTACCTTCCTCTTCTAAGATCATCCGATCATTCTGTTTGAGATGTAAAGTGAATTCCTGGGCTTTCTGACTTAGAAAAAAAATTAAATCACTCATATTTTCTACATAAGTGGTGACTGTGTTTCTTAATCTTCTAATAAATGAGTTTCTCGTCTAGTAAACAAAGTCTGCCACGTGGTAGTTTTCAGTCATTCTGGGAGGAAGAAAATATTAAAGTTGTATAAAAATTCAAAATTATGTTTTTGAAAAGTAGAACATAAGCATGTGCAGACCATGAACCATGGAAGTAGAAGCTGTTGGTCAAGCCATGGTTTAGTTTCACTGGTTTGGTCTGTAAAGTTGTCTAAAACAGACAATGGTGTGCAAATCTAAAGAGAGACTGGGAACTTGGGACTGGGAGCCTCTGAAGGCCATGCATGGTAGTGTGTTGCTATGACTGCTTTGCTCAAGGAAAAGTGGAGAAGAGACAGGTTATGACTAAGCAGGGCGATAGACTCAAGTGTTTGTGTGCACTTGACCATGGGTGCTAATGAATCAACTCTTTCTGCGTCATGTTGTTGCAGGTAAAGTACTTCCCACAAGCAATCCAAGATTTTTTCAGAAGGGACTGCTTTTACATTTGAGAAATCAGACTTAAACAGACTTAGTGTTTATGCTGTCCTTGGAGAACCCATCCATACAACAGAAGCAACATAATCACGTCATTACACTCAAAATCAGTTTGTACCATCTAAGAGTCAAGCAAAAACACCATAAAATGTCTGTTTGCACTTGTTTAATTACATGTATGTATGTGTATATATATATATATATATATATATATATATATATATATATATTTCCATTTTTACAGGAAGGCAAATTACTGCAAAATTTTCATGAGAAATTTAGACCCTGATATCAAGAATTCAGATTATTTTTTCAGGTTTAAATACACAGGGCAGCTTAATACACAGTGGTTGATAAATAAATATCTAGGTAACTAAAGGTGTTAAACATATGTAATTGCATATTTGAGGAGCAATTTTACTCTTTTTTTTTGGTGGCTAATTGCCTTTTAGTCACAGAACACATGCACAGCACCAATTCGAGCACTAAGTATTTGTCGAACTAATACATACACCTTAAAGGAAAAGAAGAAATGCTAAAAGGAACTTTCACCTCTAACATAACGTTTCTTTTCCCATAGCAAATCTCTTCAGATCCTATATTTCAGTGTCTGTCAAGTGAGGGTTCTGGATTAGGATATCAGACTGGGAGGCCTGTTCAGTAGGTGGACTCTGAGGTCACACTGATTCAATGGACAGCTACTATTTATTAGCTTGGATAAAGGCTATTGGATATAGCCACTCAAGCCTTAGTTTACTCAGTTGTAAAACTGGGATTAAGAAATGACCATCCTACTTAAAAGCTAGCTTTGGAAAGCAAGTGATATATTTTTATAATACATTTAGGAATGTATCCTGTATGCAGTTAATACAATGGAAGCTCTTGAAAATTATTGGGATACAAAAAATTGGATGGGCATCAATCAGTTTGAATCTTTGGCCTTGCCTTGTAATGTAAGTGCTCCCCAAGTTCCAGCAAATAGGACCTCTTTCTCCATTTGTCTTATTTTCTTGGTCCATGCTAAGGGCATGTTGAACCTTCATGGCCTTATCTTCATTTATTTTAAAAGTATCTTTGAATTCTTACTGTGTTCCAGGTCCCAGGAACAGTGCAATTCTTATCCTTGTAGACTTCATGATTAAATGACAAGAATAATTAGGATCTACTAAATATGTTAGAGATATGTTGGCTAAGTAAAATGTTAAGAACATAGAGTTGGGAGTCTTTGGGCATCTCAGTAACAGCTAAAGGGAAGACTTGCTACTTAAAACAGTTCTTAAAGAATGAAGGAGTATTTCTAGTGGGATAAAGGGCTGATTGAACTTTGCAGTTTGTGGAAACAGAAGAAGTGCTGTGGAGGGGATGGTGACTTCAGTATGGCTGGACCAGATGGCCCCGTGGGATTATAGAGGCTTTGGTGTCATGCCAAGGAGACAGGCTTTTTACCTTATAAGCAACAGGGGACTAATGAAGACTTTCAAGCTGGGGAATGAAATGTTCTTTAGAAACCCAATTTTAGAGGCAGATGGAGGAAAGAGACAGATTGTGTGTGTGTGTGTGTGTGTGTTTTGGAGTGAGGATGGGCAGCTAAGAAGTTGCTTCTACAGATGGAAGAAGACACAAATAAGGTCTGGATTGGCAATGGGAACAGAGAAGAAAGACTAAGTTCAAGAGGTTTCTATAAGCTAGAGTCAACTGAACTTAGTGACTGATTGGATGAAAGATTCAGAGAGGAGAAGAGATGATGAAGGCTCTGCATGTCCGGGACCTGGTCAGTGGTTCTCTAAAGATACAGTGTAGGTTTTAGTGAGTGAATAGGTTTAGTTTGGGCATACTACACTTGATGTGTTGACTGTGTCTAGAGAGAGATTCTAAAATGGATGGGAAATTGGCCCGGAGAGCTGTGCTGGAGATAAGCATCAATGTAAATGAGTACACACACAAATGTCCTTGTGTGTGAGCTTAAAGCACTGTGCATGGCAACTGGGAAGTGGAAAGCAGTATTTGTATTCATGAATCTCAACACCAGTCTCCCCTCCCCTCTGTGGAATAGAGCTGATTTCTCTTAATCTCATGTGATTTCCTTCGTGTGATAATTTCAGACCAGTGGCAGTGAGATCACTAACAGAGTAGTTTGCTTGCAAATTAATTATGCTGTGAATATTGATTCAAAGTTTTATAGCACCTTTGGGGTTTTTCCATTTTCACAATGAAAATAACTTTTAACTAGAAGAAAATGGAACTTTCATTTTTCTTATTATACATGCTTAGAAAACCAAGGTTGTTTCCCCTCCCTTTCAGAGTTCCTTGGAGAATAAAAGCAGCTGTCATAGTGTGTGTGTGTGTGTGTGTGTGTGTGTGAGAGAGAGAGAGAGAGAGAGAGAGAGAGAGAGAGAGAGAGAGAGAGAGAGAGAGAGAGAGAGAGAGAGAGAGAGAGAGAGAGAGAGAGAGAGAGAGAGAACATTTTGGTTTTGTGGAGGTTGGCTCCAGTTTTCCTTACATTTTTGGCCTGCTTTCTCTGAATGGCATAGGGTTTATTTTGCTCATCCTTTCTACTATGGAACCTACTTTCTCTTATTAGGTTTGGGGTTGTTTTTGAATTATAATGTGAGTGTAGGCACAGTATACAGAAAAGAGCCTACCAGCCATGATTCTAAAGGGTTTAGGTAGTGGACTCATAAGAAATGACAGTTTTTATGAAAGATGAAAGACTGGTAGAAGGCACATTTTAAAAGCAATGCTAAAATTCATGAATAGAAGATCAAATGTAACAAGCCTCTAATACAACCATCTTAACTCTGATAAAAGTCCTTTGTGTCACACTCTTGTGCTATACTGAGCCAACTGAAGCTTATCCTTGTTTGAGTGCACAAAATATGTTTAATAAGCACTATCAATAATTGCAAACTCAGAAGATCTTATCGCTCACTCTGAGGCCTTTGTAGAGGTTTGTGGTTAGAAGCCTGAGTTAAAAAGAATAAAATCACATTGCTAGTCTGTTTTATATCCTCTACGTGGTGTGGGGTCTCTATATGTTTTCTTTAACGCTTTTTTTCAACCAGAGCTAATACAACTGCTTATAGAGTCCCAGCTGGGTAGGTCCTAGGTGGACTATCTGATACTTAAAATACTTTGGATATCAAAGGCACCAATTTGCAAGTAGAATCTTCTGAATTCTCATGGATTCTTTCTTCGGGGAGGAACCTTTCTCAGGAGGTTTTCTTCTTTTTCCTCCTCTTCCTTCTCCTCTGCTCAGCTTGTTTTTTCTGTTGGTTGAGATATCACCTCACTTTGTAGTCAAGGCTGAGCTTGAACTCACTATGTAGCCCAGGATGGGCTCGATCTTATGGCAGTTCTTCTGCTTCAGCTCCCTATGTGTGGGACTATAGGATGTATCATCACACTGGCCCCAGAAATCTTAACAGTCCCTAAAATAAGAGACACAAATGCTCTTATCTTTGAAAAAAAAAAAAGAGAGAAAAATCTAAAACCTCCCATAATATAAAAGCTCCGAGTTTACTTTTGAAAACAGTCCATTGGTAGTACCATATCATAAAATCCACTATATTTTAAAAACTATTATAAAAATCACAAGAGCAGGTGACACTTTTGAGTCTGGCGAGAATATACACTATAAGATATAGTGCTCTGAGTGATTCAGAAAATATATCTACCACCTCTTCTCTAGAGTGAATATCATCTAGATGTGTCGACAGAGGGCACATGTACATTGCTATCAAAGCAAGTGTCCCACTTAACACTCTGACTTTAAGTCATCACAAGGATATAAGTGAGCACATTACTATTTGTGCTTTAGCTTAAGTGTTGAAATGTGTATCATTGGGGCTTGTATTAAAAATCACTAATATGTGGTGTTTATAGACGTTTGGGTGGATTAGCAGAATGCTTGTTCTGGGGGGCCCATGGCCTGTTCACACACTGGGCAGATTAAACTATTATATATCTCAAGAGAGTTAAAGAATCAGAATTAAACCTGTCTGGCCCTAAGTAATCATGAAAAGGAAAAAACAAACAAACAAACCTGTCAATTAGCTTAGCAAACCCTTTTGAACCTGGTTGGTATCTATAGGTAAGGAGTATCGCTCCCACCCATTTTTTCTGTCTTTCTCCCCCTTGTGTGTGTGTGTGTGTGTGTGTGTGTGTGTGTGTGTGTGTGTGTGTGTGTGTATTAGAGCCTGTGCATATGTGTATGCATTCATGTTGAGGCTAGAGGTTAATGATCGGTGCCTTTCTCTAGTGTTCTTTACCTTTTTTTTGAGACAGCATCTCTTACTGACCCCGAGGATCACCGATTTGACTAGAGTAGCTCTATTTGGCTATATCAGTTGTCGATGAATTCCAAAACGTTCTCCCAGTCATTCGCAGTGCTGGGGTTATCCATGCAGTCTGGCATACTCATCTTTGTTTATGGGTGCTGGGGATCTGAACTGACGTCTCAGACTTGCATGGAGCTCCCTAGTCATAGCACACTGCTCTCGCTCTCTCTTTATATTAACGAGCCAAACTCAGCTAAAGGCTAAAAAGAATTTATGATTTGATATTTAGCACATCCGTCCTATAGGTACAAAGTAATTTTGAGGTAAGTATTTAACTACTGTGGTTGCAAACATTCAAATTGCACGTTTACAGTTGCCAAACATTATTTTTTTTTTCAGACTGAAAGCTTAAAACTTAAACATAGGGAACGTGGAAACATGAGTCAGTCTTCTCATTAGCACATTCAATAATGGAAAGGTGAGCCAGGACGTGTTTAAGCTAAGAATGATCATCGACATGAATATTCATGAGTACCTGATAGATGACACTCTGGAGGCCGCAGTTGATTTTAATGCTCTCGGCTCTGCATATAAGAAAAACCGAACCCTTCCTAGCTGTCCCATATCCTTCTGTAGGCAAGAAAGGTAGTTGCATTCATATTAGAATTTTCCAGACTCCTTGGAATAATCTTTTTTGAAAAGAAGATCATGGGAAACATGATATGTTTGAAGGGAACTCACCTGACAGTGAAGTTGTGTCTCTCTTGATTGTCTGTGAGCTCTTCTAGATGCTTTAACCCACAGAAAGTAAGTGTTGGAAAGGACTTCTCTGTGTGTGTGGGTATGTGTATACTCTCGCGCACAGAAGTACATATGTACACGTGTGTATGGTCAACATCAGGTGTCTTCCTTAGTCACTTTTGACCTTGATTTCGAGGCATGGTCTCTCCCAGAACCTGAGATCACCATTTTGCCTAGTATGTGCTCTGCAAGTCCCTAGGTTCTGCCTGTTTCGATCCTGCAGCACCAGGGTTAGCAATGCACACTGCCATGCCAGGCTTTTGGTGTCTGAACCCAAGGCTTCATGCTTGTGCAATGAGCAGTTTTCCCACTGAGCCATCTCTGCAGAAAGAACTCCTTAAAGACACTCTTTTCACTTATTCTACAGATGGAAAGAAAGAAGTTCACAGGGGTATTCTAGGTAGAGACCTGCATGCCAGGCATGGGGCAGAACCAGAATGTGTGCTCTTCAGTTCCTTGAGCAGTACTGAACAGCAGCCCCAAAGCTAATTTTCACCTAGTGCCGGCTTGACGGTCATAGTGTAGGCAAAAAAAAAGGGGGGAAGCTGCTGACACACTTCTTGTGTGATGTGTGTCTATAGAGGCTATAGACAGTTTTGACCCAGGATCTCTTTGTGGTTTGCTTGTTGCTATTCTAAAGTCTCTGGGAAATTTTCCCCGAACAATGCTAAAGGAACTGAGAAGCTGTCCGCTGATCTTATCTTCTGCAGCAGATAGCAGAGACAGAGGCTGCAACACAGCAAGAGTGCAACTTGGCACTCACTGGCAGAAAGTCCTCAGACAGCGCGCAACTTCGCTGGAAGCCAGTGCAACCTCGCTGGAAGCCAGGGCACCTGTCGCATGTGTCCGATCTCACCCCCTTTGCTTTTAACTTGCTCCTTTGACTTTATGAAAAGAAGTGAAAGACACTTCATTTTCCTTCTGCTTTTAGACTGCAAGACAAAACACCCAGACAGAGGCGTGAACAATTAACGAACACTTTGAGTGAATAACCATCACACAGGCTACCTCACCCCCCAATTACCGAAAGCCAAGGGTAAAGTGTTGTTAGCACACACACACCCTTTTGCTTTCTATGTTCTTTACGGATGCAAACTCTCTTCTCCTCTTCAGGCAAGAGCCATATGGGTGGATTTTGTAGTGGCCATTCAGGTATTTGTTGCACCTCTGCTCTCAGTGGCGATGCCACAAATCAAAACGTGTGCACATTCACTATCTTTCTAATGTGTTCTGGGCAGACAGGAGGCTTCTCTTGGCACACATGTGATTTCTAACTCTGCTGCCTCATGGGTAGTCTGTATAGCTGCTATGAAGACATCACTGCTGTGTCCTACACTTGGATTGTTTGGAAGGAAGTCAGCGCTATCATTTTTTTTTTTAATACAACACTCTAGATGGTCGTATGTCTAGCAGTGTATTTTTTTTAATTATAAATTTTAAAATGTATGATTTATTAGATTCACTTTCTTTTTTATTGGGTATTTTATTTATTTACATTTCAAATGTTATCCCCTTTCCCGGTTTCCCCTCTGGAAACCTCCTATTCCATTCTCCCTCCCCCTGCTTCTATAAGGGTGCTCCCCCATCCACCCACCCACTCCTGCCTCCCTGCCCTGGCAATCCCCTACACTGGGGCATCGAGCCTTCACAGGACCAAGGGCCTCTCCTCCCATTGATGACCAACTAGGCCATTCTCTGCTACATACGCAGCTGGAGCCATGGGTTGCTCCATGTGTACTCTTTGGTTGGTGGTTCAGTCCCTGTAAGCCCCAGGGGGGGGTCTGCTTGGTTGATATTATTGTTCTTCCTCTGGGGTTGCAAACTCCTTCAGCTCCTTCAGTCCTTTTTCTAACTCCTCCATTGGGGATCCCTTGCTCAGTCCAATGGTTGTCTTGGAGCATTCACCTTTGTATTTGTAAGGCTCTGGCAGAGCCTCTCAGGAGACAGCTTTATCAGGCTCCTGTCAGCAATCACTTCTTCGCATCCACAATGTCTGGGTTTGATGACTGTATATGGGATGGATGCTCAGGTGGGGCAGTCTCTGAATGGTCTTTCCTTCAGTCTTTGCTCCACACGTTGTCTCTGTATTTGCTCATGTGAGTATTTTGTTCCCCCTTCTAAGAAGAACCCACACTTGGTCTTCCTTCTTCTTGAGCTTCATGTGATCTGTGAATTGTATCTTGGGTATTCTGAGCTTTTGGGCTAATATCCACTTATTAGTGAGCGTATACCATGTGTGATCTTTTGGGATTGGATTACCTCACTCAGGACGGCATTTTTTGGTTCCATCCATTTGTCTAGGAATTTCATGGAGTCATTGTTTTTAATAAATGAGTAATTCTCCATTGCGTAAATGTCATAGCAGCCTTAATTATAATAGCCAGAAGCTGGAAAGAACCCAGATGTCCTTCAACAGAGGAATGGATACAGAAAATGTGGTGTATATTTTTAAAAAATCTTTGTTTATGACTTGTTGAGAGTCTCCACTCTTTGCACTGTGCCTGAATTCTGGATATTTTTTGTTTAGCCTGGCTCTTAGATAATCCTTTCTTTCTAGCCTTGCCTCGGATACTTTTAAACCCACTCACTGGATTTTAATGAGTGAACATTTTGGCCAGTTTTATTTCTTTTTCAAATTAGTTGACTTAATTTTTTTTCCTGTACCCCGATGATAAGACTGTAAGCATGTCTTCCATTTCTCTAAACATAGTGAGTACAGCAGTTTCCCTTTGGGGCATCTGATAATTCAAAGGCACATGAAGTTGGTGTTTGCTAGTCTAATCTGACATATCTTTTTTTTTTTTTTTTTTTTTATTTTGGCTTTTCGAGACAGGGTTTCTCTGTATAGTCCTGGCTGTCCTAGAACTCACTTTGTAGACCAGGCTGGACTTGAATTCAGAAATCCACCTGCCCCTGCCTCCCAAGTGCTGGGATTAAAGGCATGTGTCACCAAACCAGGCTTGACATTTCTGTTTGCTAGTCTAATCTGACATTTCTGCTGTTGCCGTTTGCCCCGTGTTCCATTTTTTTCTTTTCTTTTAAATGCACTTGTCATGCTATTTAAAACACTATCCGTAAAATCAACTCTATTATCTTTTCTACCTTTAAAGTCTAGGGTAATGGCAGTCCAAAATGACTCTGACTAAAATCCCCTGATTGAGACTTTTCTGGACTACACCCAACATGAGTGTCAGTTTATTGAGGTTTCTCTGTATTCCAAGGGCCCTTCCAGCATTCTTTGGAAAGACACGCTACTGTCCAAACATAACTGAGCTGTTTCTTTCCTTTTCAGTTGGAGGATATAATTCTCTCTCTCTCTCTCTCTCTCTCTCTCTCTCTCTCTATATATATATATATATATATATATATATATATATATATATGTTCAGCTAAAAGAGACTCATGCTTTGGTTTTCAGGTTTAAACCTTACTTCTTCAAAGGCATTTTCTGACCCTACAGTGAATATTGTAACACACCCCCAAGTCCTACCACATTTCTCCAGAGAGCACTTTGTTCCTTAGTATAAATGATGGCAAATCAACATGCATTTATCTGTTTACCATCTGCCTCCCCCCCAGTGTGAAACCTGTAAAAGCATGGAGACTATCTGAGTCATCCTATCTAAACATGTTACTTGATACATAACATTTTATATTCTATCACATGAAAAGCCCATTTCTGGTTAGGTGTATTCTAGTGCATAGTTTTGTCTTGTCACATTCTGGTTTTGTTTGCTTGGCTATAAAATCTTTCATTTTCGTATAAATAGGAGTGGCTTTATAAAAAGAAATCACGCTCCCACTTAAATATAATTATTATGGCAATGTGTTCACAACATAATACTCTTGCTTTGTTCTCTCTTTTCATCCAGGAGAAATCAATGGCTCGGCCAATCATCGGATGTTCTCATTTCACAATGGAGATGTACAGATTTCTTGTAAATACCCTGAGAATGTCCAGCAGTTACAAATGCGATTGTTCAGAGAGAGAGAAGTCCTCTGTGACCTCACCAAGACCAAGGGAAGCGGAAATGTGGAGTCCATCAAGAATCCGATGTTCTGTTCATATCAGCTGTTCAACAACAGTGTCTCTTTTTTCCTAAACAACCCAGACAGCTCCCAGGGAAGCTATTACTTCTGCAGACTGTCCATTTTTGACCCACCTCCTTTTCTAGAAAAGAACCTTAGTGGAGGATATTTGTATATTTATGGTAAGACAATGGCTGCTTTTATCATCGTGCCTTAAAAGTATATGCTCATCTCCAAGACTTTTCCTACCAAGGGAAATACACATCTCTGTGTGTGTGTATTTGTGTGTGTGTGTGTGTGTGTGTGTGTGT
>NC_034594.1:40189464-40205417 GCF_900095145.1 Mus pahari
TGTGTGTGTGTGTGTGTGTGTGTTGTGTTGAAATTCCTTTAGAAGTAGTTGACAGCAGATCATCTTGGATGAAATATTCATGAAATGATGTGTCATTAATATCAGTTGATATTTATTTGGAATAAGTGATTTATTTACATATACTGTTGAGTTAGAATTAGGGCACAGTCTTTCTAAATCTTTCATGATTCAGTGGCTATTCGTCTACTTGCCTAAGGTTGGAAGCAGCTTGGAGAATGAGGTGAGACGACTGAACGTCAGTGTTACACCAAGTATGTCCCTACGTGGTCTTGTGAAAGCAGCAGACAGGAAGGCACCACCTATTAGTCACATTTGTAAACACACTAGATTCATAAACGCTCTTGATTAAAAACCTTCTTTACATTTTATGAAAGCGTTCTCTACTCAGCATTGAATGAGGACACATCTTCAGGGTCTTTCATCAACATATTTTCCCCTCTTCAACCCAGAATCCCAGCTCTGCTGCCAGCTGAAGCTCTGGCTACCCATAGGGTGTGCAGCTTTCGTTGTGGTTCTCCTTTTTGGATGCATACTTACCATCTGGTTTACAAAAAAGGTAAGTGATTTTTATTTTTCCTTATACTCTCTTTCCTGGTGTTTTTTTTTTCTCATCAAAGAATGTCAGATGCTTCTCAGAGTAACCTGATCAAAGGATAGACCACTCATTTTCATTAAGACACACATACTAATTAAACTAGGATAGACCACTCATTTTCTTTAAGACATGCATACTAATTAAACTAATGACTTGGAACAGAGATTATCTGGTTGGTTGTTACTAACTCACTTTGTCCCCAAAATGACTTAGAGATCTATAGAGATATGTTATTATTACAATTTTTTTCATAAAAAGATGGGAAATTGGGGTCAGTCAAAGGTAAAGGTTAGGAAGGAGGTTAAAGTACGGAAAAACAGATGCCTTTGATTTTTAAAATTTGTCAAATATTTGGATAAGATATGAATCTAAGAGTCAAGACAAGAGCCAGGCGTGGTAGTGCACACCTGTAATCCCAGCACTTGGGAGGCAGAGGCAGGCGGATTTCTGAGTTCAAGGCCAGCCTGGTCTACAAAGGGGGTTCCAGGACCACCAGGGCTATGCAGAGAAACCCTGTCTCAAAAAAAAAAAAAAAAAAGAGTCAGGACAAAGCTGAAACAATTAGTTGTAAGTTTCTCTTAATTGGTACATTGAAACAGTGAGATTATCTTACAAGGTGCCAATAGTAGTTAAGAACGAAACTGCTTTTTTTTTTTTTTTTTATATGTTACACCATCTAAACTTGCTTATAAGAAAAATGTCTGACAGGGACAACAAAATATCTTTTTGTGGTGGAACTTTTTTTTAGCTGTTCACATAGCAAATTTTTCAACCAAAGGACTTACCGCATTCTGCATATTATGAATACTAGTATATAAGTTGGCCAGACTGTGAGTGAGTCTGTGTGCATGTATGCACGTGTGTGCGCACACATGTGTGTGCATGTGTGTATGAGTGGGTCTGTTTGTGCATACATGTGTATGTGTGTATGCACATGTGAGTGTGTGTGTATGTGTATGTGTGCATGCACAACTGTAAGCCTATGAGCCGACTCTTTCCTTGTATCACTTCAGATACTGGGAATTGAACACTCAGGTCATTAGGTTTGGCAGCAAGTGCTTTTTCCCACTGAGCCATCTCATCAATTCAGAAAGCACCTTTCATTGGGAGCCTTTTGCGTATTGTTTTACTGAGCTTAAGTCCATAATTACACTTTTGTCACATGCTGCTTTGACAAAAAAACAAAAACAAAAACAAAAAACAAACCAACAAAAAAACCCAGAAAACCCTTGGAAAACAAGCATGAAGATGGGAAAGAACAGATAACAAGCCATGTTTCTCTCTCTTTCAGAAGCACGGATCCAGTGTGCATGACCCTAGTAGTGAATACATGTTCATGGCGGCAGTCAACACAAACAAAAAGTCTTGACTTGCAGGTACAGCTCCCCTTAGGGCTCTGGGGAGGGAAGAACACACTTCGTGGTTAAGACAGGAATTAATTTGTTTATTTCTATTTTAATAGAATTTTTCCCCCTATGGATAATTTTAGTATTTTATGTGAAAGTCTGAATTTTCACTTTAACTGGGCTTATATACTCTGTAGTATATTAAACATGATGTTTGTGAATTGGTTTTAGTAAATTATCAGGGTTAAAGACTCGAGTTCAGCTAGTGTAGCATAGATGAAGCCCTGGTTTCCATCCCCGTACTACACAAATGGGCACGGTGTTACACGCCTCTAGTCCTAGCACTTGGGAGTCAGAGCGTCAGAAGGGCAAAGGCATTTTCAGCTATGTGGTGAGTTAGAGACCAGTCTGTGATTTGTAAGATATTGTCTCAAGATTATCAGAGAGATGGGGGGAAGGGAGGGAGGAGAATGGTAGAGAAAGAAAAAAAGGAAAGGAAAGAACAACAGTAGTAGCAGCAGCAGCAACAACAACAACAACAACGCCCAGATCGGAGTAAGAGGACAGCAATTCAAGCCTAGCCTGGGCTACAGTGTGAGTTGCACAAGGCCAGGCTCAGCCACTTGATGAGTCCTTGTCTCCAAACAAACAGTTAAAAAGGAGATTGAGACGTGTGAAGCTCACCGGTAGAGCACTTACCTACCATGCATGAGGTCTTAGGTTCAAATCCTAGAACAACAACAACAACAACAACAACAACAACAAATCCATAGTTCACAGTTGTTTCAAGGTGATTTTCAGAGATGGATCTGGCTTTTCCTTGTAAAGATCATGAAACCAGACTGTGGTCATTTATTGACTATCCTTTAAATGCAAGCTTCTGAGTGAGGTACCATGTGGGTGATGGGAATTTTAGATGAGGCTGGCAAGAGAGGGTTAGGTGGATGCTAGGGGGAGGGGAGTTCATGAAAACACTCAGTTGTTTGGAAAAATGTACAAGGTTAGAACACTTTGGTGGAGCTCTGGCCTAGTCCATTGAGAGTTAGAGGGGAGCACTGTCAAATCTGAAGACTATCCAGAGAGCTTGAAACACCCACTGTGGAAAATTTTACACATCTTGCGCCCATGGGTAGGATGATGTAGGTAGGGTAGGAAAAGAAACAGAAGCCACCACATTCTTGCTACCACTCAGTGGCTCAGCGGCACACACAGATTGTCATGGGGCCACTGCATGGATGAGGGTCTGGCCTTGCACTGTTAGTCTTTGCTCTCTCTTTAGATAGCTGGAGGTCCAGAGTGTCAGTGGCTCCTTCCTAGAGAGTTAAGATCACAGCTTTGGCTCTTGCAATCACTTTAATTTGATTACTTTGCTCCTGAAAACAACAGCATACTTCACCCCAATCACTGTCTTAATAATAATTCATTCCACCTTAGTTTGGATTCCCTCAAACAGAGCCTGTGATAAGGACTTGGGTGTAAATCCCTGTGATAAGGAGTGGTGATCCCAGGGAGAAGTGACAGAGGGGGAGGGAAGAGAGATGGGGCAAGAAGAAAAGGCAAGGTGTTGGTGATAGGCTCTGGAGGTCTGCCTTAATGGGACCTCTGTCAATTGTACAGAGGCCTCCCATAATTTCTATGAAGGACTAGGCTCCAATTAAAGCTGTTCTCATGTCTTCAGATAAAGCCAGAGGCAGGAAGGTGGGGACAGGGATGGAGGGTCATGTGGTACTACAGTGCTGAAGCAGTCGGCACATGCCCACGAGAGTCTTACTTGACTGCAGCTGGACCCAGTGATGGACGGGTTCAAAGTTCAGATAATGTCCAATCCTCACATCAAGAGTGGAATGAGTAAAACTTCATGGGAAATGAGGACCTGAAGACCTGGTGTGTGTGTGTGTGTGTGTGTGTGTGTGTGTGTACACTACAAGGAAAAGCAGAAAGCTGGTGGGAGGGAATTCAACTCATGTTGAATGTTTTGTTACAGGTGTGACCTCATAAGCTGGAACACGGGAACCCAAGGAGGAACCGCACAGACTAGATCCCCTGAAACTTGAACCGAGAAATTCTTCTATTTTCTGAACCACAGGGCACCTGACTTGATTTAACTACAGACAACATCTGCTGGTGTTTTGTTTGTCTGGATCAGTGACTGTCAGTCACTCAGAATTTCAGCGGACTGCCCTGGGTTTGCTGAGTTCTTTTAAGGCAAACCCCTTCTTATGGAAGACCCAGCTCGTATGTATTCAACAAACAGACCTCACTGGGATAGAATGCTCCTATCTTTGCGCCTGATTCTAGCTATGCACTGTCCAGGAAAACAAACATATCTCCAGCATTTTTACAAAAATGCCAAGGGTATGAATCCGTGAAGCACACAGGCAGCCAATGGCCACCATCTCTCCTTATTTTTCAGATTCGGTTTTTTTCTTTCCATAGAGATCAGCATCCTTTCTAGAATCAGACAGTAGAGGGAGATGCTTCCCAACATAAGTGCTCGTGTTTCTGCGATTTTGATGAATATACTTCATCGAACGCATGCATTAGAACCAACATGCTGTCTTCCAACTTCTAGACTCTAGCCGATCACTGCTTCAGGGCTTAGATGCCTGCTCTTGCCTTCAAGTTTCCCCTTAAAGATACGTCCGCATGTCTACTTGGCAGCCTGCAGCCACTCCGAATAGGGAGCTCAGCCTACATTCCCCCACCTCTGTTGCTCCAAAAAAAAAAAAAAAAAAAATAGAAGAATAAAGTTTAAAAGAAAAAAAAAAAAAAAAAAAAAATAGTAGATATGATTTTCCCATATTCCCCCTGCCAAAGTAATTTTTTCCAGCAAGAGATATCTAAATTCAGTTAATATGGTTTACTGTGTTGATATTAGTGGTAGTAAACATTTCTCAGAAACAAAAGCAAATTAATTTTGCTGTGATGCTTTCTACCATTATCTGTGTTTCCATGGTGCTATTAATCACAAGCTTAGCTATTTTTGTAGATCATATTTAAGTTGCAAGCAAGGAAAGTAACCCTCTGCTAATGGGCAAACTTTCTCCTGGGGTAGAAGGAATTATCTATTTAGCCTGAAAGCTGTGGTTTCTGGGTAGTGGCTGCCAGACTACAGCCACTCTTTGCTCTCTCTGGGTTTGACAGGTTGAAGTCATCCCCCTGAGCCTGGAGCAGCACTCTAGGCTATGCCGGAGTCCCAGAGTTGGGAGGTGCCACTGAGCCTGGGACAAGCTGCTGCTTTGGTCTCTAGGATCTGGGAAGTACAGAAGGGCCAAGACAGAGTTCCCTCTCCTAGAAACTGCAGCCTGGAAGTCAGCCCTGGCACTTTAAGATGGCCTTCTTTAGAACATGAGTTAGTTGGAAGGATGCTGAAGTGTAAACAGCATCTGACTGCTCTGAGCTGGACCATTTTCTCCACTTTCCTGTCTGCATGCCTAAGACTTCTGGAGCAGGCAATGTGTATGCAACATAGAAAACAAAAAAACCCCAAGCTTTAAGTACAATATGGCTGCATCATAGTTTCAAGTGATTGTTGCTTACTTACAGTTTACTTTAAAAGTGAGCTGTGTTTCAGTATATACTTATTACATTAAGCATGTGTAATGCTGGCTATGTACAGTACAGTACTGAATGTGTAATTTGAGTCAAGTATGGTGTTCTCTCTCTTCAGATGACTCGGGCAACCTGACTGGCTTTGTGAGGGCACTCCCCGAGTTGGATGGTCCTCTCTGTGTGAGGGTGAAGGTGCTTTACTCTGGTCCTTGAAGGATCTCCATTCCCAACACAAACACCTAGCAATGACTTCTTGAAGAACAAAATTTCTGTGAAATAAAATCTGGCTTAAAGAGGAGCCACTTGCTAAAAGATGTTAGCAATAATACGAAGTAAAGGCTAAGCATTCGTGTGCAGCAATGGGTTATAACCTTGCTCTGTTTTTTGGGGGGGGGGCAAAGGAGTAAGCGATGACCTTAGCTATCACATGCAAATTAACCCTTGCTCTCCAATGACCTTGTGTGCTGCATAAGATAGTGGTCCCTTTGTCTCCATTTTCCCCTTTTAGACTGAAATATTCACAAGCTTATAAAAGAGTCAGAAGTACAGGGAAAAGCTCTGCGCCTGAGTTAGTTTCTGCGTTGACCTCCTGGCCCCACAGAATGGTGCCTATTTCCTATGGAAATGAAGGCTGTACTCTTTGATAACTTGACAGTCACCAATATCAGAAAATTAACACTGATATGTCACTACCCTCTAGTCTTTGGTCTGCATTCAAGATCTTCCCCTGGCTTCTAGGATGCACGTAGGAGCTGAAAGTTCTGCTGGGGACGTTCCTGTGTGTTCAATTGTCCCGTCTCTGGAGTGTTCTTCAGTCTGGACAGTTAGTTCTCTTCAGCCTGTAGCCTGGGCTCTTTTGCAGATCACACACCATTATTTTGTAGAATGTTCCTTTTTTGGCGGCGGCGGGGGGGGGGGCGGTCACTCTGATGTTTCTTCATGAATGAAATGAGGTTACACGTCTTTAGCAGAAATTACACAGAAGTGGTGTTGTGCCCTCTAGGGCGGCTCACATTTTGGTTTGCCAAGTTACTGCCGGTGTTTGTTTTCATCTCTTGACTAAGCTCCTGTCAAGCTTCTCCATTGTAAAGGGATTCTGCTCCCCAACAGCCAATAAATATGCTTTGTGAGAGAGCATTTTGAAGTCCTCTGTTCCTCACGTTTCAACTTATTCATGAGTTCATTTGTAGCTTCATGGTGTCGTTGTTGCTTATTTCATTAAACGGGTAAAAATGCTATTATTATTCTATTTTGTTGTTTAGAGATGGTCTCATGTGGCTCTGGCTGGCCCTCAGATTTGCTAAGGATAACCTTATATTTTTGATCCTCCGGCCTCTACCTTGTGAGTATCAGTATTGCAAGCATGAGTCACCAGACCTAGTTTTCATGATAATGGGGTTGAAACCAGAATGTCTAGTATGTGAGTCCACTGATCTGTATCTCCCAACCATTACTCTGTTTTGATAATTTTAATTATCAAAACATCCTTAGCGGTCAGTGAGAAATGCATTTGACAGACAATGTCTATGCATCCGCTTTACTCTCTGCTGCTGGGATTTCCATGCTGCTAGGACCAGAAGGTGGACAGTATAAGTGGAGATATGCATCTATCTAGATAGGTAGATGCATTATAAGAATAAGTACTGGGACAGCCATAACTCATATTACACATGTATGTGTGTGTCTACACAATTCTACAGATACATACACACACCTGGGCTTGCATCTATTCCGAAATCTGTAAGTTCACATCCATGCCATGAACTTCACACACTTCATGGACTATTCTAGCTTGTAATCCTTTTATTTATATGATATTATGAAACCAAACCTGACTTTTACATTCTTAATCCACTAATTATATGATCAATTCCTGGCCTGAAATCCACCCTGCATCATCTTCCTTCCTTCAGACACTGACTTATGCCTTAGCTACCCAACCTTGTTGCTCTCTTTGTCCGGGCTGAACTATTACCCTGAGCTTTCCCACTGCATGAATGGATCTTTCTCCTGTTTGGGGGTTGTGGGGGCCCACCCATCAGGCTTGGAATTCCTCTAGGAGGACAACATCCTTGCCTCACTCAAGACTACAATGGACTCCCTGGGCAAAGATGCACAGTTGTATGCCCTGGGCCTTACAGGGACCTACACAGTATGTCTGTAGCTCCAAGTTCCAATTACCTACCACAGTACCTGGCTTGCTAAGCATCAGTAGATGCTCCTTGCCTAATTTTTTCCACAATTGTCAGTATTATTCTCTCTTTGTCACAGTCTCTTCTGCCTTGGTGTTTCTAGAGGGGCACAATGGAAAGATTCCTTTTGCTCTGCCAGAGTGAGAGCGTCTTGTATTTCCTTGCTTTCTCCTCAGCATCTTCCACATCCCATGTAATCTTTTTAAATTCTATACATTTCTGAGGAACCACAGCCAAGTCATGCCAAAATGTGCTCTGTCGTCTAGCTTTATCCCTTATCCTGTCCCCAGCACAGCCTCGGAACACAGACTCTCCCGAGAGTCTGACTTACGGCGTCTTAACTTGTGATGAATAGAGTTTTGTACGTGTATTATCTGTTTTCTTTTCAGATCGCAGCCCTGGAAAGAAAAGAGCACTTCTGCCTTATGTGATCCAAATCCTTAACTCTCTCCATAAAAAAAAAAAAAAAAAAAAAAGAATCTAAAAAAAAAAAAAAAAAAAAAAGGCTTTTCTTGTGTGGCTAAGATGTCCCCTGGTGCCACAGAAGACAGGCTGTGCCAAGGCTCTGTTAGTTAACCTTTGCTCTGTGGAAAGAGGAACTGGGGAATCTGAAATTTTCCGGAAGAGTGAACACATCAGTATCAACATCTAATCTCCTCCCCTAGGGTCTGTGCTTCAGGAAGCTGGTGAGACCCACCAGGAGGCGAGCGAGGACGTCCTTCACTCCAGGCCGTGTTTTCTTTCTCTCTACTTTGCTGCTTAGTGCGTACGATTTCCAACTTCCGTATCTGAATCTTAACAGCTCACCACCTTGCCATATGTTCTGTCTGTGGTAGTGAAACGGATTGGGATCGAGCCTATAAATAACCAGGATGCCAACCCATGAGGACTCTTCCCTGTCTTGGCCTTTCAGTCTAGCCACTGCTGTGTCATTTTGGAGACATGTTCTAATCAGAACCCTGTCTGTACCATCCCTTTTCCCTTGGGCCCTCAACATGATATCATCTAGGGTTGTTTTTTAAAAGTTTTTCAAGAGTCTAGAAGCGGTGGTCAGGCCAGTTCACTGGGAAATATAATCCCTGAGGGTGGAGATGGCAAAACCCATGGATGTCTGACTCTCTTTCTCTGGGTGCATCCATCTGTTGAAACAGGAATTAAAAACAACTTTTCCAGTTTCTTATGGAAAAAACAGTTTTGGGGTGCCAACAAATAGCACAGTGACATCTCCGTATGTTCTCTGATGAGGATAATCACTCTTAGAATGTGATTTCTCCTTAGTACATTTCTTTGTGGTCTGCTTTATATGTGTTTGGCTTTATAGTAATAATCCCACGTGACTGTAGTCTATGACTGAAAATTGAGGCACTCTAACTTTTTATTTTTTTTTTCAATCATTATTGAAATAATGTGGAGCCCGCTAGAAATGCTTTCTTGGGGGCTAAAATCCTCATCTGCCATCCAAACTCTTAAAAAAAAAAAAATCCAGGAAAATACCTAGTATAAAATCCAAGTAGCTGTAGGTCCACTCAACGAAATGATAGCTCATCAGAAATAAGCTTCATCTGAAAAGCATATTTTCCCCAGTCTTTGAGGGACAGGGCTTTCAGAAAGCACAACCAAACTTCACGGCAGCGGGGAGCAGCCCCTTTCCTCCACACACACTAAGTAGCTCCCCCTTTCCTTCCTCTTCCCTAAGTGGTCCCCCTGTCGCACATCTTCTCTCAGGCTTTCTTACTTCACACAGCTGGTGTGACTCCCTTCCTCTCTTCCTCATTCTCATTAGCCTTGTGTGGTCTTTCCCAGGCCTGCCGCAGCAAACGACCACAGACTTGCTAGTTCGTGTGGCACAAGCCAATGCGCACATTCATTCTTCTACTGGAGGCTGACACTTGGTAATCATTTTCAACCCAAACTGTCGGTAGCCCTGAGGAGAGAATCCACATTCTTACCGTGCACCTTCTGACCCATGCTTATGTCATACCAGTCTCTCCTCCCATTGCTACACTGTCTCTCTTCTGTGGCAAATCTCCTTCTGCCTTCCTTTTATAACACCTTAACATTTAGGACCCACAGTTTTGTTTTTGTTTTTCTTTTTTTCTTTTTCTGAGACATGGTTTCTGTGTGTAGCTCTAGCTCTCCTGGAACTCACTCTGTAGGCCAGGCTGGCCTCGAACTCACAGAGATCTGCCTGCCTCTGCTTCCCAAGTGCTGGGTTTAAAAGTGTGCACCATCACTGCCCAGCTTAGGGCCTACTGTTTAATTCATGATCATTTCCCATAGGTTACCAATCTGGTGAGATTAAAAGTCACCATGAAAACAAATATCTAGGTATGTCTGCGAGTGATTTTCTGGGTTAGTTTAATTTAGGCGAGATGGCCCGTGTGTGTGGTATCACTCCTTGGACTGAGGTCCTGGACTGATTCAAACTAGGAAAGGGAGCCAAGGACGAGCATTCATAGTTCTTTGATTCCTGGGTATGGACACCACATGACTGAAACACTAAAGCTGTGGAAGATGAAAGGGATCCCTAGCGGATCCTCCCCTCTATTCCCAATCCTGGTTTCTATATTTAAGAATCATGGCACCTTTCTTCAGGTCTCCTCTGAAACTCTGTGGCTTTTCTTAAGAGAGCCCCTCATCTTCTTTAGGCTGTCTCTATGTCCAGCGGCCATGTCCCAAATGTGAGTCCCCCAGTTCTGCTCAGAGCTTCTAACATCAGTCCACTGGGGAGAACATCTCCTTGTCTGTGAAAGGGCAGGGAACATGCACTTCTGTACCATGGGTAAGATAAACTTAACTCTGCCAAGGCTAGCTGCACTGCCCTTTTTGCAAAGAACACCCATAGGCTTAGTGATTTCTTTGCCAGTTAATTTGTTAGAGAAAAACTATCCTTAGAGGGCAGTCTATACTCGACTAGGACACTCTCAAGCCAGGAGAATGAAGAATAGGCATAGTGACTTAATCTAGAAGTGACCCCGCCTCTTATGTCTCGTCGCTCTGGAGTAAGGTGATCTTTGTTTTTGTATTTTTTTCTTCTGGTAGAGTTTGCCAAAACTCTAAAAGAGGGTGACATTAGTTTTCTAATGTTCCTTTGCTTCATCACTTTTGGAAATGGTCTAGACTTAATTAAGTTATATTAAGTCAGAGTTTCCCTTCTAATGGAAACCAGGGTGTGTGCCTTGCAGTTTCCTCCAGCCCCCATGTACATCAAACGCTATGGTGTCTGAATCTAGTTTCTTGCCACACTCAGGAAAAACAGTTATTTCTGGGAATCATTCTTCTGGCAGAAAGAAACCCAAGTGAGCTAACATGCAGAACATGAGGGCACTGACTGCCTTCCAGCCATGGGTTGGATCCTGTCTAATGTTTCCAAAACAGGGCTTTGATAGCAAATCCTTTTGGGATGGAAGGATCAAAGGAGTCATTTAAAATAATCAGACTGCCTCTGTATTGTTCTCTTCCCTGTCTGATTCTGTTTCCTCATCCTAAAGGAACAATTATGCTAATCTGGATTTCAAGCAGATTATTACAGAAGTCTAAGTGTCCCGAGTTTTAACTGTCTGAAGTAATCAGTTATACGCGAGTAAGAGCTAAGTCTCGGGCATCAGGTCTGTTCAAGAGGGAAAGTATTAACAACGCTCAGCAGAACAGAATACTGTCACCAATTACAGATGCTCCAAAGACTCCATTCCAGCCTCACAGACTGCCCAGGGAGCCAGATGACTCCCCTTGCCTCTGTCCCTACAGAGAATAGAATTAGACCAGAAGCCAAGGCCCATCTCCTACCCAATCCCACTTCACACACCCCATGGGGGCAGAACATGAGTTTCTGGGTGGCAGCAGGTGCCAGGCCACCTACTGGGTGAGAAAGGTCTTCCAGCCCTTCATGAAGATTGGCCTCCACTTCAAGCCTCCCTGTTCCACAGCCAGTGCCCACCAGCTCTCCATTCTGCTGTGACCAGAAAACTGCTCTAAATGTTTTTCCTGTAAATTTTTGTCACATCTGAAAAATGCTGGTCAATAGTTGTTTTAATTATTGTTTTTTTATTTTATGTGTATGAATGTTTTGTCTGCATGTATGTCTGGGTATCATCTGCATGCCCAGTGCCCACAGAAACCAGAAGAGGGAATGGACTCCTCTGGGACTGGATTTACAGATGATCATAATTTAATAAGCATAGGTTAATTCTGTCGGGGCAATTAAGTGAGACCAAGTATAAATTATGAAAACAACCAAAAATTAGAATTCCTAGATTGAAGTTTTTGCTCTTTGAAAAGTACTGCTAAGAAAATGGAACTAGTGTCCAGCAGTCAAGAGCACTGGCTGTTGTTTGTCCACAGGACCCAGGTTCAATTCCTACCATTCACATGGTTCTCACAGCTGCCTGTAACCAAGATCTGGGAGATGTGAAAATTCCACAACTATCATCATAATTCACATAAGAAACAATTCACCACCCCTAACTAACATTAAACTAGGATTTTTTTCAGAAAGCATTTGTTATAAGAGAAGTGGTTCCTATCAGTTACTAATGCTTGATTGTATCAGATTCTGTAGTTTACTCTCACGTTATACAACAGCTGTAACATCTTACCTAACCATCTATTATAATGTAGTCTGGCTTACAGCTCTGGGTTGGCCACTGGTTCACTTGGCTTCTGAGCTAGGTAGAAATGCACAAAACATTTCCTTGTGCATAAACTTGTGTTTGACTATGTCCTGATTGCTCTGGCTCGTGTCTGCTTTCTCAGACTTCTCCTGTCAATGAAGTATTCTGAATCATTTAGGCTACCATAAAGGTACTACTGGTGAACATCAGAGAGAGAGGAGTCTAATTGGTCAGTGCCTTTGGGGGGCAATCTAGCCTTGGGTCAATAACGATATAAAAAGAAATTGTAGTAGCTCTCGGCCAATCAAGGATCTACATGATCAATGGCTGACTGTTGCATATTTAGAAAGCGAGGAAATGGATGGCTAGTTTAGTCTAACCCTTAGTCAATGCTGGGACTGTTTCCATAGTAATCTTGAAAGAGACATTGAGCTTTGGGTGAGCTCGCTGAGGGAGAGAGCTTTTACTCTGACATAGGGACCCATTTCATTTTATAAACATTCCAAATAGTAGCAAACTCTTCCTGTTTCACTAAAGCTTGCTTCTTTATACATCATTTGGTTCTAGTTCTCACTGTGTGGAATACGCGCACACTTACACATGCATAAACACACTAACGCACATATACACACACAGAAATATACTCACACATACACATACACCACACACACACACTCACTGAGCTTCAATTTTTTTATTTATTCAAAGAAAAAGCCCCATTGTATCCAAGGCACTCTATTAGATGCCATAGGGGGTAAAGAATGTATATCTTGATTAGGCAGTCTAGGACACAGCCAGTGCCCAAGGAGGGTATGGAATGTTAAGCTAAATGAACTGAAGTGTTGAGAAGTGAACAGGCTGGGAGATTCAAGAGAGGAAGGAGTCCTACTGGAGAAGCCACACGTGAACACACCTTCAAAGATGTGTAGGGCTTTGATAGGAGGAACGGGAGGGACAGTGTCAGCATAGTTTCCAAGGGGCTATTTCAGGTGAGGGACACTAAGGAGACACAATTGCCCCATTTTGCTTATATTTCTTGTGTAGTGAACTTTTTACAGCAGGACACTTCTAGTTTTGACCCACATAATACTCATTTTTCCATCCCTGAATGATAGACAGCAGCAATGGAGACACTTCTTGAGTAAAAGAACAAATGAAGATTTGGGCCCCTTGAGTAGGATGTTCTACATTTTGTAGGTTAGTAAGCAAGGGCTGATTCTGTCAGGGCAGTTAAGTGAACTAAGTACAAATTATGAAACAGCTAAAAATTAGAATTTATAGATGGAAGCTTTTGATCTTTGAAAGGTACTATTAAGAAAATGGAGCTGGAGAGACTGCTCAGTGGTTAGGAGTACTGGCTGACCAACACCCACATGATGACTCAAAAATCTTTTGTAAGTCCATACATCTTACACCCTTTCTGGCCTCTGTGGGCACCAGGAACACATAAGTAGTACACAGACATATTCAGGTAAAACACTGATATACACACAAAATAAAATAAGTAAAATTTAAAAAAATTAAGTCACAGACATATAAAACATATTTTAATGTATATATTTGACATTTAACATGTTACCAGAATTTATATATAGTTCTTAGACATCAGTAGTTACAAACAGTCCAGTTGTAAATAGACCCTAGATGTAGTTAGTACTTCAAAGACCTACATTTGGCAATGACCACATGAAAAAAGTATCTAATAGCAGGCCAATGTAAATTAAAGCCACAGTCACATAGTACCAAGCATATAATAGTGTATCTCACAGGGGTGGCCTTTTAGAGCAGCTGTACCTCTCTTACATTGCTATTGGGAATTCAAAGTAGTAAGATTATTTTGGAAGACAGTACGGAAATTTCCTAGAAACTTTAATATCATTTTACCCTATGACCTAGCAATTTCACTTTCAAGTTTCTCCCCCTTCCCCAAAGAAATAAAAAATATGTGTCTACACAAAAACTTGCATGCAAATATTTATAACAGCACTATTCATAGTTGAGTAAAAACTAAGAGTAAGCAAAATGTTCATCAGCTACTGAATAAATAAATAAATAAATAAATAAACTATGCAAAATATATACACTGGAATACCAGTAATGTGAAAGAAGAAATAATTGATGTATGAAATAGCATGAATATATCACAAAACATCTGACTCATTCAAAGAAACTTGGTATCAAAGATATTCTGTTATATAATTACATTTATATGACATTCTAGAACAGTCAAAACTTTATTGATAGAAAGCAAATCATTTCTTCCTGGAATCAAGCTGAGAGAGATGATAAGGAAAAAGTTTTCTGATGTTGAAGAAATATTATGTATCTCAGTTTCAATCATGGTTGCATTTCTATATATATTATCTAAAAATCATCAAGCTAAAAACACTGGACACAAGGAAGTGTATTGAAGCCTTTCAAACAACTAAGAAATGATTATTTATTATAAGGATATTATTCTGTTAGATGACTTTTTAAGAGAAATAATCCACTAAAATAATTACGGACTCAAATGCCAAGAAGGCTACTTGACTATTTCCTTCTGTGGCACTCAGTCATTGGGAATAACTTTCCCCCAAGACAACCAGAAGAAATGGAGGTGGTTTGAAGAGCATATTTTACCCTCTCTTTACAAAATACCACAAAAGATGAATGAAGACTATGGAAGGAAATTGGTTTTTTTAAGCTGTAGCAGGCAATATATTTCCTTCAGAGAAATCCTGATATCTTAAAAAATGATGGAATGGAAGAAAAAAAAAAGCCCTAACAGGAGGGAAGGAGATGGAACTTTAAAGATGACAAATTTCTAAAACTTCTTTGTGGGGTAATAATGTCTTCAGAATCTACAGCAGAGGAGATAATATGCCCTTAGATTTCCCATCAGACATTATAAGTTCTCACAAAAAAATATTCCCAACTGGATATGAGCTCATGATCATGAACTTTAAGTACCCATACCAACTGACTGGCATCCTGTCAGGGCTGCGTCTGAGACCTTTCCCACTTTGGTTTCCCCCTTCCCCTCACGATCCCCGAGTGATTCATTGCTGTGATCTTTGGACATGCTAAGATATATTTAGATTTGGTGTTGTGATCTCTTGGATGGCCTCTCTATGAACTGGTGTTTGCATTGATCTAAGTTTATGACTAGATTGCTGTTGCCATGATAGTCTTGGGATGTTTCAGAGTCTTTTTAATGCGAGGAAACCAAACAAATTGTACTGTCCTCAGTGAGAAAGGTCCAGGCAGCAGTGGTTGAACAAACTCAGGCTCTACAGATATCTGAGCCTGAGCTCTGTATGAGCCCTTGTGGAACAATAACTTCTGAAGGAAAAAATTAAGGGTGTTAATTATTTGGATGTTAAATTATTTGAACTTTAACTTGGAGGAGAATTTAATCTTTTAAACTATTTTCTTCTGGGAATCTCACAATATGAGGGAGTTTCTATGTAAATTTTGAGCATCTTTGGGTTATTGAGTAGTATTGATTAGTGGAATATATTAGTGTTGCACTCTTTCTTTCTTTCTTTCTTTCTTTCTTTCTTTCTTTCTTTCTTTCTTTCTTTCTTTCTTTCTTTCTTTTTTTGTTTTTTTTGAGACAGGGTTTCTCTGTATAGCCCTGGCTGTCCTGGAACTC
>NC_034594.1:40205727-40214762 GCF_900095145.1 Mus pahari
AGAGAGAGAGAGAGAGAGAGAGAGAGAGAGAGAGAGAGAGAGAGAGAGAGAGAGAGAGAATGCTGTTGTGTGGTTTGTGAGGTTCGGAGGTTGGGGCGGATCTGGGAGGAATCAGGAAAGTGAATATGGTCAAACACATGGTATAAAATTCTCAAATAATTTATAAAAGTATAATTTAAAAAGAAAGTGGCCCTTTAAGGTGAGAATAATATTGAATAAATAAATATCGTCTTGTGAAAGAAAGTTGTGCATGTAGTTTCTATCTCTCATTAGAAAACAAACAGACTCCTAAGAAATAATAAGAAAATAAAATGTATGATAGGACAAAACTAACACATTTAAATTGGATAAAACAAACAAACAGATGGAAAGGAGCTCAAGAAAAAGCACAAGAAACAGCTACAGATGCAGGGGCTCACTTGTTTACACACTCACTTGTTTTCACATAAAAACACTAAATCAGAAGCCATAATATATATGCAAAGGACCTATAATATATATAGGGTAAAAGAGAGAAAAATAAAATACAAAATAAGATAAATTTTAAAAGAGCCCTGATATGACATTATGAGACAAGGAACCTCCACAGATGCCATTGAGTTCATTTTCTGTTGTCCATCTACTGTTGGACACGCAGGCTACTCTTACAAGTAGTTTGTTTCATCAGTGGGACTCTCTTGGAGAACACTAAATTTTCATTTGCAAATGGATATCAGTTGGAGATTGCTTCTGGGTTAGTAGGCATGTGTCCACTTCTCCTTTCAGCCCTAGGACCCAATGGGTTAATTTTTTTTTTTTCTGTTTGATGGGCTGAATTCCAAATACAAGGAATTTTCCTCCCTCCCTCCCTTCCCTCCTTCCTTCCCTCCCTCCCTCCCTTCCTTCTTTCTTCCTTTCATTATAATCTGACTATGTAGTCGAAACTGGCCTTGAATTCTTGATCCTCTTGCCTCATCCTCCTGCATTGCATTACTCAATAAAAGAGGAATTTTTAAGCAAATGAACCCATTGATAACTCCTATTGGTCAATCAGGTTGAATAAGAAAGCCAGGTCAAGGACAATATGCCAACAGCTTAGTTTAGGATTTTAGTCTCTATTATTTTGCCTATCTATGTGAAGTAGGAACCTAAAATGTTTTATTTTTCAGATTCAAGTTTTTCTTCTCCTTCTTCTTTTATAAGTTAGCCACATAGTCTTTTCAGCTTTTATAATTATAAACACAATACTTTGATCTTTATGTTTTATGTTACTCATTGGTAGTATATTACTCAATGTTTTCTATTCTCAGGTGTGTAATAAGGATGTTAATTTCTCAAAAATTGAAAAGGTAGAGGAGAGTAGGTTTAGTTAGTGATAAGTGACCAGAAGGTACATGAAAATGTTCGAAAATTAGTTAGGGAATATAACTTGTGGTCAAACAATGACTGAAAATTAGTTAGGGAATAATAACTAGGGTCAAACAATGACCAGAAGTTTAGATTGAAAATGTTTTTAAACCAAATGGGGATCACAAGAGTAGAAACAGTTTCAAAAATAAGTTCTCCAAATAGTAGTTAGGTGACAGTAAAGAGGCAGGGAAGAATGATACTGCTATTATAGAGATGGCACTAATAGAACTTGATTCTGATTTGGGGAATAGAGTTGTCAAAAATTATCTTATTCATTCTTGGAAGTTTAAATTAAGAGCTGGCAAACATTTGTGTATAAAGAGTCAGTCATGTGTGGGCCATACAGTATCCATGGTGACAAGTTAGCACTGCCATTGTGGTAGGAAAATATCTATGGACAAAAGATAAACATATAAGTAGGGTTATGTTCCAGTAACCTTTTACTGACCCCTGGTTTAAAGGCTTATGGTGCCAGTGCTAGCTAGCAACTTGTTACCTCTGAGGTCTAAATTCAACCTTTCAACCCTTCATGGGACATTGGGCTGTGACTCTGCATATGACATTTCTATTTTCTGGAGGTCTGAGGTAGCGAGGAAATAATGTCCTCTTGTGTCCTTTTGCATGTTTTGCTTCCTGTTCTTGTTGGGAATCACCTCAGTGATTTTTTTTTTTTTTTTTGGACAAGGTAGCTGGCGTTAGTTCAGTTTGTTCACATTTTCAGAAGTCAGCTGTGATCTGCTTCAAAGATACCAACACCCACTGCTAGCACATGTCCCCTCCCCCTAGAGGCTCATTTTAGTATCCTGAAGTACTGTTCCAAGCTCCTAATGAATCAACCCCAATCATCCTGTCCCTTCTGGCTACACTTCAGAAATTCCATGTCCTAATAACCGTAGCCCTCTGCTTTGTTATACCAGCTCCAGGAGTGAAGCTGCTTCCTGAAGTCACTACCTTTGTGATACATCAGTACTTCCTTGTGCATTTTCAACCTCTCAGAACTTACTCCATTCCTTGTACTAAATTCAATTGAACTAACTGATGTAGTTTCCATTTCTTCTCACTGAAATCTGATCAGTATAAAACTGTATTTTACCTAGAATAGGGTTCTGCATGGGGGATAGATAGGAAATCAAAGAAGTATAGTCTTAAATCCTTGATATATTAATATATTATATTAATCAATTACACACACACACACATGCACACACACACACACACACACACACATATACATATAAAACATACTTACAGAAATCAATGGCTTGAAAAATTGATGATTTACAGATATCTATCCGGCAAGCAGATTTTGACAGAATCAAGGATGTGAATTCATCGTTATTGTTTATATGAGCAGAAAACTAATAGTACACATGAAGAGACGACAAAAATAGGAAATATATTCATTTTATGAGACAATGGATTGTCCTAGAGACAGAAAAGACACTCGCCAAATCCAGGAAGTAGAGAGTTACTCAACATGGGAAGTTCTACAAATATCAAGGGAGATGTTTGTAAGTCATCACTAGTGACTTACTTGATAATTATTTCAGTAGGAGTGCAAAGACACAACTGTTTATTGCTGTTTGTTTATTTGTGTTTTTGAGACTAGTCCTGAATTCACTTTGTAACTGAAGATGATCCTGAATCCCTGATTCTGATGCCTCTGCCTCGAAAGTGCTAAGATTAGAAACATGCCATACTGTGCCTGGATGCAAAGATAGAATTGGAAGAGTTGGTGAGAGAAGTGAACTGGTATTTAATGGTAAAAGTCCATAAAGATATTTAAGGGCCTAAACGAATCAAATAGTTTTGGTGTAGGTTTTACTGTTGTAGTGGCTATTCCTGGTTGTCAACTTGACTATACTTCTTATATTTGAAATGAACTACAATCCAGAATTGGAAGGCTCACCAGTGAACCTAATCTGGAGGTTGGGAGATAGACGTTTCTGATCTGGATCTTGGTATGGAAATCTTGAGACACAGTGGTGATTGATTCTAGAAGATTAAGACAGGGAGATCTCCAAATTCAAGGTCATTTGGGATTAAAGGTGTGGTGGCACACACCTTTAATCTGGGCTACACCTTCTGCTGGAGACCATATAAGGACATTGGAAGAAGGGNGTCTAGCTCTCGCTCTTTCGCCTTCTTGCCGTGTGGGACTCAGCAACTGCTAGATCCTTAGACTTCCATTCACAGTTGCTACTGAACCATTGTTGGGTTTTGGACTGCAGACTGTAAGTCATCAATAAATTCCTTTACTATATAGAGCATATCTGTAAGTTCTGTGACTCTAGAGAACCCTGACTAATACAACTGTTGACTTTAATTTAGATTGAGGAAACTCTTGGGTAGAGAAGAACTATTGGTTGTGAGAGGGTTATATAATATGTACAAAAAAGGGGAGAAAACACATATAGTGCCTGAATGGCAGAGATGGGTGAGGATATCTGAGATGGAAAAATGAAAATAACATACAGGAAGAACACTTTTTCCTATGAGATTCAGATAAGTTCAGGGGTGAGGAAAAGCTACATTTGTTATTAGTATATGAAACCTGCCTATCCCTTCAACAATAATGAAACCAAACAAAATATAATAATTGTCTCCTAAACAAAGCTGATGCTAATCAACAGTAAGAAGCTGTTCACTTGGAGCAGGTAAATCGTGGTTGATGAGACACAGGACCTTTCTGTCCAGACCCTGCCTCACAGCAAGCTGCTGGAAGCAAGCCTTTATTTGTCATTTTCCAGGGGGCAGGCTCCAAGTCCCTCTTTTCTAGGAGTACCTCATGTCTACTGAGGTGAGCCAATATGGAACATATCTGATGTGTCATTCAAATACACAGCTCTCAAAAACTGAGATTCCACATTCTGCAAGCCAGCTTCCTCCCTGTCTATCCATAGATGTACCCTCAATGTCGTTTTCCAATAATTGTGTTGAATCCTAAACTGCATCCTGAGTCTCCTTCACCATGAAAAACCAGCTCCACCGCTTGCCTCTCATCAGGCCCATCGTATGCATCCTTGCCTCATTGCACTCTTCAGATCAAGTCATTGGACACAAGCTATCCAAAATTCCAATCAGTTTTCTGCTTTATAAGATCTGCCTCAAGGTCACCCCACCTAGATTTAGACTGTCCCCTACCTCAATGAGTTCAGTGTATTTAGTTCTGTTTGAGGGACACGTTCTGATGTTTTCTGATGCCAATTATGGAACATTTGCAGCAAAAAAAAAAAAATAATAATAATAAATTATTATTATTATTATTATTATTATTATTATTCCTTTCGATGTTTCAGGAGTCTGGTGGCATCAATGAGAGAAAAACATGTTGTCAAATATTTTTGTGTCAGTGCCATAAGTAATCAAGTCTAAAACGAATGCTTTCTCTATTATCCCAGGAATTCCTAAAAATTGTAAACTACCACAAGGCAAAAAGGATAGAGGTTCTGCAAACTTGAACTTAGGTGACATAATGTAGGACACACAGTATAGGTGGCTTCGGTCTTTACCATGCATTAATGTCCTGAGAATTCTTCTGAGCGTGCAGCTTGAATGCTAGTGAATCCAGGGTTCTTAAAAATCTGCTTTGACACTCTTGTCTCCTTGGTTCTAAGATGGCTTCCTTTCTTTCTGAGAATTTTCATGTTGCTGATTCTCCTAGACTTTTTCTCACACCCCCCTCCAATCCTTTTCTGATTCAAAAAAGCAAAGAAACAAACATCTCTTCAAGCAAGAGGAGCTGATAGTCACAGAAAACTTGTCTCCTCCGTGTTTAAGATATACTGGTATGGGCTTAAGAGTGTTTAGGTTATAAACAATAGTTTCCTGTCAAATAATTCTGAGAGCACCTCTAAAATGGTTGTAGGGGAGATGGACTGTGGTGCGTTGAGATACGGTTTTGTCTCTGAGAAGAAATGGAATGATTTATAGGCTTTCCACCCATCCTAAAGCATTCAGAGACCAGTGCTTCCTGTATATTTTCAGCAGTCCTTACTAGCTTGTATTTCTTCTTTTCTAAATTTTAATTTGTTTGTGCATGTGTGTGTATGTGTATTGTGGTGTGTGTGTGAGTGTGTGTGTGTGTGTGTGTGTGTGTGAGTGTGTGTGTGTGATAGGTTGTGAAAATGGTGTATTATTTGCTAGAATTAGAGTGCATATATGATGGGGGTGGGTATAGATGTACCTGTGTGCTTGTATCTGGGTTCCCAAGGGTCAGTGAAAGAAATCTTTTCTTAGTCACTCACCACCTTTTTTTTTTCTTAGTCAGGGTCTCTTTGTGAACCTGAAACAAATTAATTTGGGTAGACTGGCTGTCCGGTGAACTTCAGGGATCTGCTTGTCTCAGTCCTTTCTCCCCTCTGCCAGTGCTGAGGTTGTAGACAGGCAAGTAGGTGCTGGAGAACCTGAGCTCTAGTCCTCACATTTGCATAGTAAACACTTTGCTGATGGGCCCTTCTCCCTGTCCCTCTCTCCACCCCTTTCCCCAGAGAGGGGAGAGAGCAGTGGTTTTCAACCTTGCTGATGCCGTGATCCTTCAATACTGTTCCTCATGTTGTGGTGACCCCAGTCATAAAATTATTTTGCTGCTACTTTGTAACTATAATTTTGCAAGTTATGAATTATAAATGTAAATATTTGTTATGTGGGATATCTGTTATGCCACCCCACATGAAAGGGTCATTCATGATGTGGTATTTATTGTTCTTAAAGGCTGGTTAGCAAGTCTCTACTGCTTCTTTTTAGGTCAATTTGGACCCAATGTCCTTTTTTTGCTATTATTTCCAGAAGACCATTTGGATTTCTCTCTTTTTTTTTTTTAAAAATGTGCTGTTGTGAAAGGAAGGGGTAGGGCACTAATTATGTCAAGTTCATCCCCTTGAAAGATCCTTAACTCAAATTTCCCAGTGTCTTGCTGGTTGCGTCTTTGAAGTCTGGGTGTTTTTGAAGTCATGTGGGTTTTCACCTCTTTTTATTATCTTCATGATCAAGAGCGAATGGTGTCTAGAGGTACTGACTCTCACAAGGTCAAGCAACCCCACCCAGGTCAGCCTCTTCCGGAAGTGCTCAACGGATGCGCCTTGAACCTGAGCTGGGAGAAGGAGCCACCTTGCAGCTGTCTCCGCTCAGAGGCGTTGCACAGGTGGGACACTAGTGATCTGAGGAGTAGTTCTGATGTTAGGTCCCTATAATCTAGAAACTCCGCCACCCCCGCAAAGGACAAGACAGAAGTTCTTGCTAAGCACTTTTTCTCATAGTGTAATTTGTTTTTCTGAAGAGGTTGTACTTCTGTTGCTGTAGATCAAATTAACATATGAATTTTATTTTAAAAAGACAAACCTGAATTTTAAATTTGTACTTCCTCTTAAGAAAAAAAAAAAAAGATTAGAAACCTTTTTTTTTTTTTTTAATTACATGCTTGAAAGAAAGTTTACAATTTGGTTATACAATGTTCACTAATAATCTGCCTAAAATTAGTACGTTTTCTGTTTTTATAATTATCAGGAGCATTTTAGCTCTTGCATGCACATCTCTTCCTTTCCCCACAGAAGCTGTCACCAGCTTTGAGCCCTGCAGTCTCTTTGTTACCACCTTCTGGTCCTCACCTCTCTCTGTGCTCTGGGTGGGTGGGTGGGGGAGAGAGAGAGAGAGAGAGAGAGAGAGAGAGAGAGAGAGAGAGAGAGAGAGAGAGAGAGAGAGAGAGAGAGAGAGAGAGAGAGAGAGAGACTTGGCCCAAAGTCCAGGCCACTTTATCTGTCCCAAGGACATTCAAGGTTTTTTAAATCCAAGCTTTTGTACACAACACTTTACCAACTGGTTAGGTAGTTCACATTGGTTAGGTAGTTCACATTGGTTAGGTGGTTCACATTGGTTAGGTGGTTCACATTGGTTAGGTAGTTCACATTGGTTAGGTAGTTCACATTGGTTTGGTGGTTCACATTGGTTAGGTCGTTCACATTGGTTAGGTCGTTCACATTGGCTTACAACTCCTCATGGAGAGCAGTCTGGCTTTAAACTCATGATCTTCCTACCTCAATCTCTCTGGGTTTTGGATTACAGGCTTGAGCTACCATGCTTGGCTGTCCATAATTATTCTTCCCCAAGCACATTCTCCTTTGTCTATGTAGCTACCATCACATAGACATCTCATTGTTAGACAAATAAAGACATTTGATGTCTCAATTTCTTCTGTAGGGGAGGAAGGATTTCTTATTCATCCATGTGTTCACAACTGAGGTCCCCAGGGACATATAAGAAAACCATAGGAGGTGTTTTTTTTTTAATATTTTTTTATTTACATTTCAAATGTTATCCCCTTTCCCACTTTCCCCCCTCCCCCAAACACCCCATCACATCCTCCCTTTCCCTGCTTCTATGAGGGTGTTCCTCTACCCACCCACCCACTCCTACCTCTTTGCCCTCTTTGCCCTCGATTCCTCTATACTGGGGCATCTATCGAGCCTCCATAGGACCAAGGACCTCTCCTTCCACTGATTCCTGACAAGGCCATCCTCTGCTACATATGCAACTGGAACCATGTGTACTCCTTCGTTGATGACTTAGTCCCTGGGAGTGCTGGGGGGGGGTCTGCTTGGTTGATATTGTTATTCTTCCTATGGGGTTGTAAACCTCTTAAACTCCTGCTGTCCTTTCTCTAACTCCTCTATTAGGGACCCCATGCTCAGTCCAACAGTTGGTATCAAACATTCACTTTGTAAGGCTATGGCAGGGCCTCTCAGGAGACAGCCATATCAGGCTCCTTTCAGCATATACTTGTTGGCATCCACAATAGTGTCTGGGTTTGGTAACTGTATATGGCATGAATCTCTGGGTGGGACAGTCTCTGGGTGGCCTTTCTTTCAGTCTCTGCTCTACACTTTATCTTCATATTTGCTCCTGTGAGTATTTTGTTCTCTTTCTAAGATGTAATCCCCATCAAAATTCCAAATCAATTCTTCATAGAGTTAGAAAAAACAATTTGCAAATTCATTTGGAATAACAAAAAAACCTGGAAAACAAATAAACAACAACAACAACAACAAAAACCAAACAGGATAGCAAAAACTATTCTCAACAATAAAAGAACTTCTGAGGGAATCACTATTCCTGACCTCAAGCTGTATTATAGAACAATAGTGATAAAAACTACATGGTATTGGTACAAAGACAGGCAGGAAGATCAATGGGATAGAATTGAAGACCCAGAAATGAACCCACACACATATGATATTTGACAAAGGAGCTAAAACTATCCAGTGGAAAAAAGACAGCATTTTCAACAAATGGTGCTGGCTTAACTGGCGGTCAGCCTGCAGAAAAATGCAAATCAACCCATTCTTATCTCCTTGTACAAAGCTCAAGTCCAAGTGGATCAAGGACTTCCACATAAAACCAGAGACACTGAAACTTATAGAAGAGAAAGTGGGGAAGAACCTTGAACACATGGGCACAGAGGAATAATTCCTGAACAGAACAAAAATAGCTTATGCTGTAAGATCAAGAATCGACAAATGGGACCTTATAAAATTACAAAGCTTCTGTAAGGCAAAGGACACTGTCAATAGGACAAAATAGCAACCAACAGATTGGGAAAAGATCTCTACTAATCCTACATCTGATAGAGGGCTAATATCCAATATATACAA
>NC_034594.1:40214927-40229597 GCF_900095145.1 Mus pahari
GAGAAGCACCTGAAAAAAATGTTCAACATCCTTAGTCATTAGGGAAACCCTGAGATCCCACCTCATACCAGTCAGCGTAAGAAGGAATAAGAAGAAGAAGAAGAAGAAGAAGAAGAAGAAGAAGAAGAAGAAGAAGAAGAAGAAGAAGAAGAAGAAGAAGAAGAAGAAGAAGAAGAAGAAACCATCAAAAATAATAAGACGGTGAAGTACAAGTAGAGAACTAAGCAGCATGCTTATCCCAAAGTTATCTGGTAAACATTTTAAGAAACGCTAGAAACCAACTCCTAAGGATTAAGGCACAGAGTTAAAAATGACAGAGTGGTAAAATTGTAGGGACAGAAGAGACTTCAGAGAGCATTTCAAAATAAGGTCTGGGATTCTCCAAACTTTCCCTTCGAGAGCCGATCCTAAGACGCTTGTTGAAAAATGCTCTTCCTGTCCCTGGGGAAAAGGCATATCCCTACCTCAAGACCCAAGGATGCAGAGGGATGGGAAGGTTCTGGGGACTAAATTCCCATGGCTTCTCATGCTGAGATCAAACTCCTCTGCTCAATCTCACTTTCCCATGCCTTATCAGAGCTAAGCATAAATAATGCACACGTTCCCATCTGTATTTGGATATAATCGGAAAACTTACATTAAAAACTTCCTATGGTTTTCTCATGTGTCCCTGGGGACCTCAGCACATGGATGGATAAGAAGTCCTTTCTCTCCAGGTGACAACTGTGGGGAAAGGAAGAGATGTGTGTGCAAGAACCAAAAAGCTCCAGATAATTATAAGAACAGAAAACGTACTAATTTTAGGCAGATTAATAGTACCGGCTGTCTTTAAACTTGAGCCTGTCCTGCCTCAGCCTCCTGACATCTGGCACTCAGATCATTGCTAGAGGCCACTGTGCTGGGTCACTTTGGCTCTTGGGTTTGCTCATGTGGATGAGAGAAGACTCCTCAGTGTGCAAAAGTAACATTAAGTACACTTGCAAAATTTCTGTGTCTTTTAAATTGTTATTTTAGTATGATTTACCCTCTTTAGAGCCTCAACATTTAGATTTATAGAATTTATCTCTTTAGCTTCTAGAAAAGTCTCAAGACACCTAAAAAGTCACATGACTATGAAAAACATCAAAAATCACAGGATACATAATTCATGTGCCCACACATGCATGCACACAAACACACACACGTGCACACACATGTGCACACACACACACACACACGTGCACACACATGTGCACACACACACACACATACACACACACACACGCGCGCGTGCGCGCGCATACACCTACCTTCATCGATTCTTTGTCAGCATTCTTAGGAAAGGAATAATCTGTTTAGGTTTTACATCAGATTCTAAATTCTCAGTTTTTCCTGCTTTAATATTTATTTGTTGAGATATTTATACTTTCTTCTCTTGAACATTAGGTGGGAAGTAGGGGACTGTTCCCAAGAGAATTCTTAAGTGGAAATGATTTTTTAAACTACAGCAAGCAATTTTTATTTGTGACAATCTTACATGTAGAATATGTCCACTTAGTAAACACCTAAGTCTTAGCTTTGGATATTAGGAATACACAGAACCCAGCTTTCAAAAAATATTAGCTCCAGAAAAATTCTTAAACACCGTCAAAGATGGCATCAGCAATGCTTCCTGAATTTAAATGTTAGCAATTAGACATGAGAAATCGCAAGTCAGAAACATTTGGATGTGATTCCTTCGAAAACCATGCCAGGGATTTTTGCAGAGTGTTCCCATGTAATTGCTCTCTTTTGTTAGCATGTGTCTTAAGAAATATGTAGTGATTTCAGTTAAGTCATAGTGGGTTGAAAAAGAAAACAGTGGAAACCAAAGCAAAGTCTCCCTTTAGAGTGACTGTCATACGCTTGCTCCCATAAGCAGCATTGGAACCTCTAAGTCTGGGAGAGCCGAGACTGCTTAGGTTTGGGACATGGAAAGGAGTGAGAGTTCTTGAGTTGCATAACCGAGTGGATTACCACAACCACATTTTCAGAACAAGATGTCACTACTTATCGTCGCTTATAGTAGGTCATCAGTGTCAATGTGGATAGAGAAACCAAGTGAAATCTCAGAGAAATGTGAGGCTAACAATCAGGGTGTCAGAGATGAAGGAGTTGCTGCGAACCCTGGAGTCTAGAGGACCGGATACCCAGAAGTGAAAGACATCTGAGGTAAACATGGGTATCGTGACTGGCATGAAGATGTGTACCTAGAGCCCAAACTCAAACCCAGGATAAGGAGGTCGCACATCTACTATGATCCCAACTTGGAGTCTTAAGATTCCTCTGTCCAACTTCTTAAAGGACAATTTCTATTTAATGGCTCCCTTAATTAGGATGTCACAGAGAATGCAAAGATCATTTGGTTTGTATTTGAAGAGCTTACAGGTTTTAAAACTTCACAGCTTTGGATCCATTACTCTTCCTAGCTTTCTTTGCTCCTAAGTCACCCTTTCTAGTTTGAGCATGTTCCCTCCACTGATTCCCTTTTCCATTTCTCTCCACTTTTTAATACATAATATCTATCTCTAAGCACTTAGATGTTTCTTTTAAAAAAAATGTTCTTTATTTCTAAAGTATTCGCTATGGGACAGAGTTGTAAAACTGAGTCAATTAGAAATATATCCATTCATTTGCTCATTTATCCAATAATCATATCTTCAGTGTTTAATAAGTGCTAGACAATATTTGAGAAACTGGAGATATAGAAATCATTAAGATACATCTTGTTTTCAAGGACTCATCATCTAGGGTAGTGGTAAAACACACAAACACCTAAATGCTCAGAGGCTTGTGGGAGTGGTTATGAAAATTCAGCCAATGCTGAGGATTGTTTAGGAATCAATCTGTGGCCCAGTGCTACTCTGTCTTCATTCTGCGTTCTGCCAAGTGGTCAACCCGGAGTGTGCTTTATTTGTCTTATGTCTTTGTGTGTGTTTGTGATCTTGCCTAGCTTTACTTTTTTTTTTTCATAGTATGCATTCTAAACTAATATAATTAATAGGAATCTATATTCAGGAAGGTGATGTTTGAAATTGGCTTTGAAGGCTGAGTAGGAGTTCAGGTGCCAAAAAGAAACAAAGAAAAGAAAAGAAAAGAAAAGAAAAGAAAAGAAAAGAAAAGAAAAGAAAAGAAAAGAAAAGAAAAGAAAAGAAAAGAGGAAGGTACGCATGAAGGAAAGCACGGGGAGATGAAAGCTTTGAAGTATTCTGATAATGGCGGCAACATTTTGTGGGGGTTGTAGTACACCCGGAAAGCAATGGAGAGAAACTTCTACAGCCAATGAACTTCTAGCCCATACACAGGAGATTGGATCTTACCTTGTAGTCAGTGAGAAAATGTGTTGGGTTTGTAAGCAGTGCAGTATCACGTTTGGCTCTTTGATGGCAGAATGGAAGATGGGTGGAAAGTAGGCAAAAGTTCAGAGGCCATGGCACTGAGGGCCTGAGCTAAGATAATAATGGGAGCAGTGAAATGATTTAACTAATCTGATTAGTACTGAGGCCTAGCCAGGTGGTTCCCACATTTGGGTACAGGGGAGACACAGGTTTTCCTCAGGGTGGCAAATGATGATGGCCTTGCTCTTACAGGTTGGATGACTAGACATTGTTAGTCTACAGAATCTTTAGGGAGTAAAAAGGCCCCAGCACAGGAGAAGTGAGTTAGTATCACCTTCTCTTTCCCCATAGTTTGCACTCCCATCACTCTGGACGGCCTGTGTGGTTGATATCCTATGGCAACGTATGATGGCATGTCAAATGTACATCCAGATAACGAGGGCTGTGCATGGAGGCACGGTTGCCTGGGCTGACAGAACTCTGGCCTTACCCTCTGGGGTAAGAATATCTCAAAGTGTGAATCGGGGCAGCTGTTTAGATCCTTTAGATACAAGGTTCCCATCTTTAGAGTGTGTTTCAGGTGAGGTATCTTCTAGGTGACACTAAGTTTCATAAGATCTTATGAATCACTCATGAGTAAAGAGTCTTCTCTCTTCCCCAAGCTTGTTTCCCCTTCTGACTGGACTGTGATTTCCTGGAAGGTGGGGGCAGTCAAATTCTGGATCCCAGAGGTCAGACATAGGATCCGGGGGTGGGGGAGGGAACAGGCAGGCTGCCTCATAAGGCAGTGCTATCCCCTATTCTCTCTGTTTCCTGAGATTAAAACAGTATCCTGTGTGTCCCTCTGCATACGCAACACTTGGTCCTACCTTGTACTTGCCTTTTGGATGAGAATCCCACCCCAGAGGGATCCCCAATTCTCGATAGTTCACCTTAAATGCAACAATATATTCTTTTTGTTGAACTTTCCTGGATTCTAAACCCACCCCACATGCTGTTGCTGGGTTAAGCTTCCACAGTTTCGTGCTTCTTAAGATCAAATGTCCACAATGTATGTGCATTTACATGGAATCTAGCTGCCATGACACTGATGTAATGCTTCGTGGAACCTGTCACACACACTCCTCATTCACACTAAGGCCTTCCTGCCTCTGCAAGCTGCTTGCTGCTGCTTCTCCTTCCCTGATTCCGTCCTTCTTCATTCCTCACTCATCTCTCTCTCTCTCTCTCTCTCTCTCTCTCTCTCTCTTGACAAGCTTTCATGTACCCCAGGTTAGTCTTGAACGTATGTAACCAAAGATGACTTTAAACTTTTAATCCTCCTGCTTCACCTCTCAAGTCTTAAATTCCAGGGGCATGCCATGGTGCCTGGCTATTGTTTCTCTGTCTAGAATCCTCACCCCTCCTCCCTTCCTTTCTGAGGACAATTTGTCAAAATCCAGCTCCTTCTCCATGTAACTCTTGGAGTCCTTCTAGGCTATGTTATAGTCAAAGTATTCTATCCTGACCAGGCGCATAATGAAGTCAGGTAAATTATTAGGATATTTTTATGAGATGCTTGTATCTCACCATCCAAGGATCTTATAAGTTCTTGGAGGTTACAGACTATGAATTATGTATCTTTGCATTGATCATTGTCTAATGACAGTGACAATAACAAAAGCTAATATTGCCAGATCACTTACAGTTCATAGACACCACCACAAGACCTTTGTGTTATCTCTTCTACTATAAATATGGTTCCCAGCTTATGATGGTTTGATTTATCTTTTAACTTTATGATAGTGTGAAAGTAGAAACCATAGTTCAGATTTTGAATATCAGTATTTTCCCAGGCTAGTGATCACTCTCTCTCATGAGGTAGGGCAGAGCAATGAGCTGCAGTCCCCTGTATCCACGAGACCCCGAGGGGAGACAACAGAGCCGTGAGGTATGAGTCGGTACGAGGACACTCAGCAGTAGGTAGGGTGTATTCAATCCATTTTCTATTTACAGTATTTTCAGTTTACAATGGGAGTATTAGAATGTGACTCAAAACCACCTTAAATACAAGGTTTTTACTGACTCTTTTCTTCAAGTGGAAAAAACAAGCTTGAGCATTAAAAGTACTTTGCATGAGGTCCTCTGTGACAGCACAGACTCAAGCTACTCTTTTCAAGTCACAGGCACCCCGAAGGTGGAGCCACTGTTACAAGAACTGGTTTTGTTTTCCTGGCAAGCACCAAAGCAAAGGTGCTGAGAAGGGAGAGATGGTTTGGGGGTACGCTCTGGGAGAGTCATGGGAAGCCATCGGGAAGGTAGCAGAGCCTGCTAGGAGGCATGGAAAAGGAAAGCATGCATCTGAAGTAGTCCTTTATGTGGGAAGCAGTAAAATATAAAGGAACTGGAGTCCACTAACCTGTGAAAAAGGGGAAAGTCTGGCATGAACACTACTACACAAGCTGACGTGAATGCTGACGATCTTTGGGTAGCGCGTGGATCATTTTCAGTTAGATTTTGAGGAGTAAGCGTGTTCGTTATAATTAAGACAATATTTTGTAATGAGAAATCTGTGATTGTAAGTAATAGGATTCAATTACAAGGAGTGGGTTGCATATGATAGTATAATGTGTTTAGGGCCTAAGCGGGAGTTCGGGCTACATTTTGGGTTTTGGGTTTGCTCCTGGGAACCATAAAGTGGGAACTATAAACTTTAATTTCTTATTCAAAATGCTTCCTAGGGGCTTACCCTGTGCATCTCGGAGTGGAGTAACCATAAGGGATCGAAATGATGACTGGCTTTAGGATGCTGGAGAAGAATCTGCTGGATTCTGAGGAACAAAGTGCTCTGCTCTGCTCTGTCCCAGTACAGTGTCAACTAGGCCCCAGGCTACCACTCAGCAAATGGATCCAAGTGCCCACAAGTGTCTCAGCTCTGCATATGCAGGAAGCAGTGGTGGAATTATGGGTTCTGGACAACTAACCTGGGATGGATAACCATTAACTCTTAATAGACATTCACTATGGATAAACGGAAAGTTTGCCATTCTGTTCATTGTCTCATTTAATGGTCACACCACTCTGAGGAGGCAGCTTGGTGAGATTAGATAACTATGCAAGTTCCCACCATAGAATGAAGATCCGTAGCTAGACTTTTCAGTCTGACATGTGCTTGCATTACTTTTTGTTCACCAAGATCTATCCCGACCCGTTAAATTCTAACTCTAGCTCTGCTACCAACTGGCGGTGTAACTTTAGTAGGTTTCTTAAAGGGATATTAATGGACGTTGTTTCCAACACTTTGAGTCTCTTTCTGATTATGTTATCTAACAAAGGCTTAGAAATAAATACAAACTGTGGGAGGAAATAATGTGACCAGTGTCAACCTGGGTACCTAAAACAAATTTGGTACCAGTAAGGTAAGACAGTAGAAAAAAAATTCAAAGGACAGAATTTTTAGAAGTTTAAACTCATGATTTAGAACTGCTGAATTCTTGAGGTAAGATAGCCAAGCAACATAGCGAGAAATAGAGAAGAACCCTTCAGACTGACAAACGGATTCCTTCCAATCTGTCCTTTCCTCTCCTGTGAGCATGGCAGGGCTGTGCTGAGTGGTTCTTTTGACTTGTCTTTAGGTGTGGGTGGTAAATTCCCAAGCCAAATGATCAATGAGGTTAAAAAGAAGGCAGAGAAGACACCTAAGACTGTGTTTCCTAGGAAATGACATGATACTGGTTGTTCTTACACAAGAACTGAAGGGACTGTCTGTGTACAAGAACTGTTAAGACCCTGAGTGGACAATGTATCTGTCCACCACAGCTATCCTTCACAAATGAGAATTCGTTTTCTTGAAGGGTAGTCAGGCAAGAAGAGGAGTTCTGAAACATGGGATAATATAGATGAACATTGAAATCCTTGACAATGTGGGTTCTGTTTAAAATATCTAGCATTTAGGCTCTGTCCTAACACCATTGGCATTATTATTCCCATGTCTGAAAGTGAGACTATTTGTAACAGGACTTCTTTCACAGTTCATGGCCCGTGCAATGAATGTGAGTGCATAATCCTTTGAGGAGAATGGTGGTGTTTCCTCTCTCATTAAAAAGTGTAACATCTTAAATACCCTTCATATCAGCAAGAATTCCTCATATTTTCCCCCAACTGAAATGGAGGTATCATTAAAAGAAACCAGAGGACTTGGTTGTAAACATAAGTTTTCCTTCTCCAAAAAATTCACTAGAAACATATTTTAGCTTCTTGTCTGTAGTCTCGGTTCAGAAGCAGAGGACAAATGGCAGCTCTGGTTCTTGTCATGGACTCAGAGAGATGATCTGTTTGCTTCATCTGCAAATTTATGCTGTTTTCCTTCAGAAGATTTTTCTGTTATAGGCCACATGGTCTCTGACTGAGTCAACTTGCAGATTCTTAGTCATTCGGAAACTTTCAACTCAGCCAGACAAAGTTAAATCATGTGCCGAGTGTCCTCCCCTCTCCTCAGCAAACTCCCGAAGCTTCTGCAGATGTTGCGTAGGCCTCTCATTCTGCCACTTAGAAGGGAGACATCTACAAAAGATTTTTACCCAGAAAAGGTGAAGGTGAAGACTTCTGCTCTTAAGCGTTCAATTTGGGAATCTTCTGACTTTACATTTCTAAGGCAGAAACAATGGTAAATGTCTTCAGCCAGAGAGTTGTTCTCATAACTTTTTATACAAGTGCCCCAACAAGTTGGATAAACCATGTGACATTTAAATGCCCTGAGGGCAAATTATAAAATTTCTGTGCATATACTACAGGTGACACAGGTAGGACTACTGATGACATCGTCTTGTATTTGTCACCTCGCCCAGAATGTTGGTTTTAGTGTGCATGGCTGTTTGAGGTATTGGAAGTGATTTGAAAGTAAACAAAAAGACTTAAAGAGTCCTGGCAGTTGTTATTGACCCTGGATATTTGGCTGGACAACTTCAGCCCTACTCTATATGGGCAAAACCAGCAGAAAGAGACACTGTCTTTGCTTTCCATAGCAGCCTTCATCCCTCCTTTCGATGTCAGCTGAGCCCTACTCTATGGAGTCTGTGATTTCTTGGCATCATTCTGTCATTCAGTTTTGTTCCTTCCCACATGTCTGACTTTTCTAGACAAAAGATGTAAGATAGGGATATACGGGAAATAATTGTCTTTGTTTGCGTCCTACCTACATCCTTCCTCTATCTACTCTTTACTGATGGGGCTGTGGTTGCACCCAAAGGTGTCTGTCTCCAGAACTCAGTAGCCAATGAGGAGAAACCACATAGAAGTTGTTATGTCAACAGCATCTTAAAGCCATTTCACTTTCAGCAACATCTTCTGAACAACCATGATGGGAGAGAGCTGTGAGCACTTCCCAGGATTACCGCTGGTTAGTCAGCACAGTTCACTTTACTTGAGACTTTAATTTCCTCAGTAGCAGTGATTCTTCATTTAACTCATTTAACTCAGTTCTTTCTTTTTATTCCCAATGAAGTAACCCCATTTAAAATCACAACAGAGGGATTAAATTGGTCCATTAACCCCCATCGACTCCTGCTGACTTCAGTTTTGAATTCTTTCCACAGAGTGGGGTGATCTTAAATTTCCTAGAATAAGGATTTTCATTGTCATTGTTCTTCTGTTCACGAACCATTGGCAGCTCCAAGCTGTTCTTCAGTCCTGAAGCCTTGACTGAATCCACAGCATCCCAACACTCTACCTTGACCTTCAAAGTTTATCAAGTCAGGCTCCAACTATTTCTCTAGACTTTTTCCTCTTTACTTCCTTTAATTTTAAATAGTTTTTTCTCCAGCAAGTTTGATTCAACCATTGCATCTCTTCTCTTATTGTTTCAACCTCAAATGAATTCTGACACCAAGAGACAAATTACATTTAGAATCTCTAGGAATATACTGTAGCAACATTAGATCATTAGATCTTCAGTTATATTTTCCCATTCCCTCTTTCATCTCTCCACTTATGTAATGTCAATCTCTCTCTCTCTCTCTCTCTCTCTCTCTCTATATATATATATATATATATATATATATATATATATGTGTGTGTGTGTATATGTATATATAAATTATACAATATATATATTTATATAATGCACACACACACACCTTTGAATCAACTATGATATACTTCCACCTGAAAGCCAGTAGACATCATGAGAGTCTAGATTCAGAGCCTGACCTGAATACATATTTACTCATATAGAGAGACATAGGGGTAAAACACTAAATATGCCTAACTAAGTCACAGGTGGAGGCACACAGCGGGAGACTGAATCTTCCAAAGAAGAGCAAATTGGTGAGAAAAAGTTTTATAGAGGACATGACAATGTTTGGGCTGACTTTTGGAGGGTGAGGTAGAATTCATCTGAGGGTCATGGAATCTTAGTAGGTGGGGTAAGTTTGAGCTATAAAAGACGAAGTTGCTGAGGTAGGCAACTACCAGATCATTCAAGAATGTGTGTGTGTGTGTGTGTGTGTGTGTGTGTGTACCAGTTGTTTTCCCACCTACATTATGTTAAGGAGTTTGGAGTTTGCCTCAGAAGCAAAGGGGGGGGCATTGATAAACAGATCTAATAACTGTGTGTGTGGAGGAGGCACTTGTATAAAAGATAGCACTATTCACAGAAAGAATAACATGAGTGGGAAGCATGTTTGTGGGGAAGGAGAGTGTGTGTGTATGTGTATGTATGTGTATGTGTATATTTTTAAGTTTCAAGAGCTTGTGGAGCTTCAGAAACTGTCAGTAGATGGTTAGGTGAGGAGAAAGATGTGGGCCAGGGAGTGAAATCTTAGAGTAAATAATCTCTAAGTCATTGAGGAAATGGTAGGACTGATTTCACTTCAACCTAAAAAAGTTACAGAATAGGAAAAGAATATAATATCAGAGGGAAAACTGGAAGGGGAACAAAAGCCAAAGCAGAAGAGAATTCAAGAATGTGTGTGTGTGTGTGTGTGTGTGTGTGTGTGTGNGAGAGAGAGAGAGAGAGAGAGAGAGAGAGAGAGAGAGAGAGAGAGAGAGAGAATATGAAAGAGGACCATTTGAGGAGGATCAAAGGGAAGGTGAACTGGGTGTGGATACAAACAAGACATGATGCATATATGATGTATATATGTGCAAAATGTCAAAGAATACATTAAAATAATCTTTTGTTTTGTTGTTCGTAGTGGGCTTTTTTGTTGTTTGCTTGTTTTACAATGTAGCATTGGCTGGACTAGGAACTCACAAGTGTATATTATATACCGGGCTGCCTTTTGATATCCTAGACATCTATCTGCTGCTGCCTCCAGAGAGTTAGGACTAGGGGTGGGTGCCACCAAACCCAGTTAAAAACAATTATTAAAAGAACAGAATGCTATCAAGGAATGTTTTAGACATAGGGATTAGTGACAAAAGCTGATGGAGTGGGGATTCCAGAGGACTGGATAGACTGTGCAGATGGTGGACCGGATCCCCCTCTGAATATTATGGTAGAAGAGACTGATGAACTATGGAATCTGAATGTATGAACACACTAGTCTTTGATGGAAGAGGAAGCGAGAGTAGACCTGTAGGAGGTTGCCTTAGGCAGTGACTATGAGAGAGGAGTGTTGTGCAGCACAAAGAGCTTTGTTTGGTTGGATTTCACCCTAGAGTCAAGAAGGATCCAGCTGAGCTGGATGAAGTCAGAGTCGCTGGAAATGAAGCTGTATTGAGGGTGTATACAGCGCAGGCCTTGCACTGTGACTAAGCAGCTAAGAGTGACCCAAGAATCTGTTTGCAAAAGGAAAGTTACACTGAATTTTCTCTGAGGCCTCTTTCAGCTTTGAAATGTTATGATTCTGTGATTAATTTAAAAAAAAAAATAAATGAATAGGGCAAACAGTATTTCAAGAGGAATGTTTAAATTACTTATGAGAACAAACTTTTTAAGTACCCTTAAGCATTGTAGAACATCCACTCCCACAGAAATAATTGATACGCCAATTATAAATCTTTCTTTGCTGTTCATTCAGGCAGATTTCCTGAGACCTATGCTTGGCCACGTTCTGTTTACCTATTTCAAGTTCTTGTTTGTATTTCAAAGCCCAAACTGCCTAGCTTTCAACAACATGTTTCAGCCTGGCTGATCCCAGAGTAGAGCTAAATTATTAAAGTTTTCTATTATGTGCAAGATGAGTTCTTGATGAATTGGTTTATCTCTGGAGAAATGCCCATCTTCTTCTTAATTTAGGACACAGCTGTCAGAATTGCAAACTTCATCAAAAATGGCCACACATAACTCAGACACCTCTCAGAGACGCTTCCTCTCAATTGGCATGGTCTTTGAGGACAAACCACACACTCTGAAATGTTTGTGTAACAGGAAAATGTGGTGTCAAGATGATCAAAACAAGATAGGAGACAAAATATTTTCACAGAATTTGCATACATTATTAAAGAATAATAACAAGTGGACCTACAGAATAAGAACAGAGCGAGAGAGAGCGAGAGAGAGAGCGAGAGAGAGAGAGAGAGAGAGAGAGAGAGAGAGAGAGAGAGAGAAAAACACAAACTGATTAAGTGCATGTGTAATGTCCAGACCTGATGTTAGTAACAATGAGGTTGACCCTTTTTAAGTTTAGGAGAACATTAGCAATCTCCCTACCCAAGTGAAAACAGATGAGGCCTCTGTTAGACACCTTAAATCATGATCTGACATTTGGATGAAGTGTGTGAGGTAACCATCCTGAGCTTCAGTTAGCTTTAGTGGAGACTATAAGGAAGTGCCTTTGCAAATAAATAAATAAATAAATAAATAATAAAATAAAATCGAATAAGACAAAGCAAACTGAAATCAAATAACACAATGCAAACTGAATTTTCAAAGAAATGCCCTTTTTTTTTTTTAAGATTTATTTTTAATTACCTGTCTGTCTGTCTTTGTAAATGTGAACCTGGGTGCAGGTCCATGTGAAGGTCAGATACATCTGATTCCCCCGGAGACTGGAGTTATATGTCATTGTAAGTCTCCCTGTGTACTGGGAGTTGAAAGTCCTCTGTAAAAGCAGTACATGGGTTTAAATGTTGAGCCATTTCTCCATCCCTAAAACAATAATGAGAGGCTATTTAGTGATATGTAGGGAAGATTCCAGAAGGACACGGGGTCGACTGGACAACTTCCAAGGGTAACAGGAACATGATCCTGTGAGCAGGTCCTCTGTAGTATTATCTGATATTATGTGATCTTAGAAGACCATGCAGATAACCTGGGAGGGAGAGAGATTCAGTCTTATTCTCTATATCTCCTGATTTTGCCTCCCATTGAAACCCAACTGGTACCTGGCTAAGGGACTCAGCCAGGTGGGCTATAGGAAGCCACTTTCTATGGTTTTAGGGGTTTATGATGAAGACATCCACCTTGTGGGACAGTAAAATGACCAACACTACAGATCACTGAGAAGAGCAGAGGAAAGGAGACAAGGTTGACACAGTGATCTCTTGTCTCACTATGCATTAGGAGCTACTATCATTTCCGTTATTAGAGGCTACTAATTGTACCACTTGTCATGTGTTTGAGCTTCTCTTGCAAGAGCCAGCTATGCTGGAACTAATGTCACCAAGGGGGACTGAGGCAAATCTGTGCTGTGGCCTTGGAGCTAAAGAGAATCCAAGAATGAGATGGTATACTGATTTCTTATTTTATATATATATCAGTAAACCATATATATATATATATATATATATATATATATATATATATATATATCCACTGAGTAAAGAAGACACAATCCTCCCAGAGTGTATTTGTTACTTCTGTTATTGTGATAAAACACCAAAGGCTATTAATAGAAGAAAGTTTATTTGGGCTAATTTCCAAAATGATAAGAGTCAATGAAGATTGGGACGCAACTGTCATGACAGCTGGAGAAGCAAGGTGCAAACTCATATGTTGTACGCCAAACACAAAGGGGAAAAGAAGAAAAGGGGAAAACCTTATTTCTCAAAATCTGTGTCCTATGACATCTTTCAGCAAGGCCACACCTTCCCAAACAGTTCCACAAATTGGTGACTAGTTGAGACTATGGAGAACATTTCTTATTCAAAATACTACATAGAGTTCTGGAGATCAGAAGTCCATGGTTAATTTAATGGGCTTAGCAGACAATCTATTCCTTTACTTTCCCACCTAGGTGGTGTTCAGAATTTCTTGACTTATGGATATTTCCAGCATCATCAAAGTATATCACTCCAATCTTTGCTTCCATTGTCACATGGTTTCTTTAATGACTATTTTACAATAACTTGTGATCACATTTAGGGACCACTTGAATAAATCAAGATAACCTACAACAAGATCCTCATCTTAATTAGATCTACAAAATCCCTTTTACTATTTTAAGTAAGTGGGTTACAGTATATGCATGAGGTGGTGCTATCATTATTTAGACCACTGTAGGGAGGAATCAAGTGGAGTTCACTTACTATGTAGTTAAGTGGCTACAACTGTAACCTCTTACTTACAAAATTATGTCATTGTCTTAGACTGGGTCTCAGAATGAGAGCACAGTGCAAGGATTTATATACAGATCATTTATTCCAAATGCAGCTCCTGAGAGCATCAGTATTAGACTTAAAAAAGAGGGGAGGAGGGAAAGTCAATTCAAAGGTACATTATTGGATTGACTGTTACTGTAAACATTTGTGACTAAATCCATGCAAGACCCCTTGAATAAGACACAGGGAATACTTCAGAAGAGCCTAACCAAGACTATAACACAGATGGGTATTATTATTGCTACTGACTATTGACTAAGTTCTGTCCCCCAAAGTGTTAACTCTCTTGAAATCTCAAGCTTCCCATTTCCTCTGGTATCTTACATTAGAAAAGTCTTAGGGCTAAAAGCTAGAGATGTGTGAGCAGCTACAGCACCCTAACTGAATACTACTACACCACTAGAGTGAAGAATGATCCAGAAGCACATGAGACATACCACAAGAGATACCTAATACCTTCTTGGAGACTATCACGAGAAGAATGACTATATTGGGACTCACAAATGTGACTCACTGAACAATTCTATATTCGAAGCCAGAATCATTACTACATTTGCCCAAGTCTTTCTCTTTGTGAGAGGAAGCATTGCATCCATAACATGTGGTTACAAAAAAAAAAAAAAAAGATTGAAAGTGTTTTAATAGCTTAAAATGCAAGATGCTTTTTGAACACCCATTCATTGTGGGAAGCCATGTAACACCATTACAAGATGGTGCTGGCTACCACTGGCCACCGCCCGTGTATTTCGGGTAAACAACCAATGTGCACAGGTGCAACTGGGTTTCACGCCAA
>NC_034594.1:40231087-40249234 GCF_900095145.1 Mus pahari
CCCCCAAAGGTTAACAGGAAGAGGGAGGACATAAGGAATGAACCTTCCTGACTGGCCTTCTGGAGCATGCCAGATCAAGGAGCGTGAGCTGATAGTGGGGCTGGCCTCATACCCTAGTCCTTGTAAGGAATGGGATGATTGAATGACAGGCCATGCCTTAGGCCACCAGCTGGAGGAGATAATACTCTTATCAGCCCCTGTATCTAAAATTCCTGTAAAAGTTTTCCCTTCTATGTTCAACTCTAAAGAGGGTCTGGAATTAAGGTCCATTATTAAATAGGCGGAATCAGTCCCGGGAGAACCAAGCCTCGCGGTGTCCCTAGGGACCTCAGAAGAAAGAAAATGATCATGTAAACTTGGAAGGATAATCAACTGAGCAATCCTGTCACCTGAGAAGATGGAAAAAACGCCGTGAGGGCAAGAGCAGAGAACTTGAAGTTCTCCTGAGTAATCCTGATCTATTACTCCAGGGTGAACAATAAGTCCCTTTAAAGTTAAGGAGGATTGACCCAAAATAGGGCCAACACTTCCCACGGGTAGGGGGCCTTTATAGTCGGTGGGAACAGGTTGCACACCCATCTGTGGCATTAACATAAATTGGGTGGTGGAAAGGAGGTCCACTCCTGTTGAGCTTTCTGTAGCTCTGCGAACCATGGTGTCCGTTTGTTGTAAGCTGGAGTCCCATATATTTTTGGGGCCCTGAGACTTGGGGCCCGGATACCCATTTTTTGGAATGTTTTCATCTCCTTCTGCCTGGGGAAATCCGGGCTGAATAAGCCTGCCTCTGATATCTCTAACTGAGCGACACTCGCTGGCCCAATGATAGCCTTTCCCACACTTAGTACACAGTCCTGGTGCTCTCCTCTTTGTGAGGGCCTGGCACTCCCTTTTTAAATGTCCTGGTTTGCCACAGTTACAGCAGACCTTGTGATCACCTGTACCTGAGCGCTTTTTGCCCTGTAGGATAGCAGCCGCGAAGCCAGCATTAGTAAGCGGGCCTCCAAGTTTTCTGCAAATTCTCAGCCAATCCTGTAACCCTTTGCTCTTTCTAGGTGTAATAGCTGCTCTGCATTCCTGTGTGGCTTGCTCATAGACCAGTTGTTCCACTAAAGGCATTGCTTGTTCAGGGTCTCCAAAGATCCTGCCTGCTGCCTCTGTCATCCTAGCCACGAAGTCTAAGAATGGCTCCTGGGGGTCTTGTATAATTTTTGTTAAGTGTCCCCCAGACTCTCCCTTCCTAGAAAGTGCCTTCCATGCTTTAATGGTGGCAGTGGAGATTTGAGCGTATGCTCCCCAGTTGTAATTTGTTTGATTATTGGCATATTGCCCTTGTCCTGTTAGCAGATCAAGTGTCCAGTTTCTCTGATCGCCTTCAGCAATGGCATTGACTTTGGCCTGCGCCTGAGAGGAGTCATACCACAAGGCTTTCCATTCCATATATTGCCCCATATTAGGGAGNGCAGCCTTCACTGTTGTCTGCCAGTCTCCTGGAGTCATGGCCAGAGCGGCAAGCCTTTCGACTTGAGAAATAGTAAAATTAGCACTAACTCCATAATTACGGACCGACTCGGCAAGTTCCTTAATTTGAATATATTCTACCGGTGCGTGGACACGGCCTCCTTCGGCAGCCTCAAACACCGGAAATGCCTGTCGTATCTTTTTCTGCTCATCTCTAGTAAGGAAGGATCCTGAGTAAAATCTTTCCATATAAGGTGGAGGGGNGCTGGGGCCTACAGGCCGGGAAACTGCATGGTTTCCACCTCCCGCTTTCTTCTGNTTTTTACTCAAGCTATCTGGGTGGTATCTTTCTTCTTCATAGCGAGCTGCCTCATCTTCTAAATCCTCTTCCTCAGAGGGGCTAAGCTCGTCTGTTTCTGAACTATCAAGCCCTAAAGCCTCTAACTCCTTTACTGGATAAAGGCTTTTCTTTTTCGGGTTTTTCTCCTCCTTTCCCCGTTTCTCTCCCAGGGCGTCTTTTCCCTTATCTCTCGCTTCCTCGGATCCAAGGTCCTTGGAAGGGCCTCTTTTCTTAGTTGCACCTCTCCTTGAAGCTTCTAATCTTTCACCTCGCTCTGTTTCTGACATGCTGTCCTGTAACTCCTCTAATGCCCCCTGTCCTGCTACTACCGTTGGGTGGCATTTCTCATCTTCTAGGCACGATTTCACCAATTTAACCAAAAGAAAAAGAATGAGCGCTGTCAAGGCAGTAATGAGGGCTTCCACTGCGCCTTCTACCTGGGGAGAGAGATGAGAGAGATCAAGACCAAACATGCCTCTCAGAGCTTACCTTTGTCCTGCAGTTCTGAATCCTCTCCGCGAGTGGAGGGTCTCCTCGGTGCCAGCGATGGTGAGGCGTTTTTCCTGGGGTTTTCGGCACCAGTTGTCCCGCACTATCGTCTCACCAGCAAGAACGCATGCGGACACCAGAATCCTTCTGCAGCACAGCATTTATTGCATCTTGAAGAGGAAGACCACGAGGCCCNGCGAGCGACTCCCTATATAGTCCCCAAGGCTGCATGTCCACGTCTAATTGGTTGCTTACTCATGATCTCACTGTTACACCCTGGGGCGGGCAAAGACTTGGCGTGAAACCCAGTTGCACCTGCACACATTGGTTGTTTACCTGAAATACATGGGCGGTGGCCAGTGGTAGCCAGCGCCATCTTGTAATGGTGTTACATGGCTTCCCACAATTCATGGTTTGATTTAAAGTCTAGCGGAGGAGGCTAACATTAACAATAAATGAAAGATACAGGCATTATTAAGTACTCTCAAATGTTCTATACCTAGATTGAAGTCAAGGAAAGTCCTCTGAGAAATGATGACTGACCTAAGACTTGAAAGATAGGTAGAAACTATGAAAGTAGATGGAACAGCATGCCAATTAGAGGAGAACCAATAGGGAAAGCCTGAATGGAAACAGAACATGGTATGCTTAAAGGGCTTGGAGAATCCAGTGGAGCTAAGAAGGAAGGAAGAAGAAAGGCATAAAGTGAAAGTGAACATGTGGAAATTGGTAGAGCAGAAAGAGATTCTGAGAGGTCCAGTCAACATTGCAAACTACAGCTTTACACTATATTATTTATTTATAGTTATATATGTTTACTATATATTATTTATATATTTACAGTATATTACTAATACACTAACATTGGGAAGATAAAATAGACATGCTTAAAAATCTGCTTGCTTGGTAGAGAGGGGACAAGAATGAATGTAGGGTAATAAGGCACTCAAAGTGAGAGAAAATAACTGACAGACTGAGGACATGGTTCACTGTGATTAGAACTTAGCTATTCAACTATAGATGCTAATAAATACCAGAGGGGAAATGACCTGTGTTCATGAGAAATTTAATGGCTTATGAGAAAGCCAAGAAACATCACTCAGTTTATGAACCACTGGTGACTCAGCCAAGAGCATCAGGGCACATATTAAGTTTTTATATCTTAGTTGAAAATATGGAGGCACTTCAACAGTTGGAACCCTATCAAGTAAGATAGGTAGACTCAGAAATTAAGGTATTTGGGTCTATTCCCAGCAGAGGATAGCTGGCTGGAGAGATGTAATCGAAGATATTTTTATTATTTACATTTTGAGTTCTTTTACAAAAATGTTTCTGGCATAGAATTTCATTAGTAAAGAAGGAACTCTTAGAGTCGGTGTCTTAGTGGACTTCATATGCTTTCTTAAAGGCAAGCTTCAGTCATGAGAAGGCAAGGGTTAGAAGAAAAAACGGTAACCCAGGAATGTAAAGAGGAATAGTCATGTGGGTCAGATTATATACTATGCAAATTAAAAACAGGAAGAGAAAGAGGAGAAGGAGGAGGGGGAGAAGGAGGAAGGGGAAAAGGTGGGTTAGAAGGAGATATGACCTGGAACATCCTATAGATAATTGTAGATGAGAGAGTTTCATAGAGATCCTTTATTACTTTAAGATGGGAAGGACTGTTATGAATATTGTAGGATAATCAATATGAATATCATTCCTAGATTCTCCCAACAGTCTCCTCCCACTCCAAATACTATGGCAACCAAAAGTGGCCCATAGGGATGCAAAACCCCCTTTGTTGAGAAGCATTGTTCTAGACCTTGGTAATTTTGGTGCCATAATAAGGAACATGAACAAATACATAAAGGAGCCTAAAAGGATGGTTTCTTTTATTTAACTCCTTTTAACAGGTAGCCAAGTTACCAATAATCTTTGATAATAACTTATTTACAAGAGGTTTGGTTTTAAATCAAATAGGAGATACCTTTTGCTGCAACCCGTCTGCTGTCTGAACCAAAATGTTTCATGTGTGGAAATTAAGTCAAGTTGAAAAACAAGTTGAGTCAGTAGGTCACCAAAACTGTGTGTGAATAAACTTTTATGCAAATATACTGGCATTTTGCCATCAAAGGAGAGAAACATCGAGAAGATCAAAAGGCTACCATTGCTAAAACAAACATTCAATTTTGTCTTTATTTTCCACAGGTCAAAAAAGAGTTTAAATAAATTTCCCATGATGCAAGAAAGTATGTGTCTTACTTGTAAAATCACCAAATTACCAAATGCCCTCTTTTATAAGAATGATTTCACTGTACCTGGAAAGTTCTCTCATTGTGATATTGTCTTTCTTAGTTTCTTTTCTGTAACTGTGACAAAATACTCCGACAAAAGTAACTTCATAGAGAAAGATCTGATTCCAGCTCACAGTACCTCATGGTAGAGATGTCAAGGTAGCAGGATCTTAAAGCCCCTGATCACATCGTATCCACCATCAGGAAGTGAAAAATAGTGAATGGATGCTCGCTAGTGCTCAGTTTGCTTTCTCTATTCTGCATAGCCCAGGACCTCAGCTGTGTGAATGGTCACCACTGGAGTGGGCAGGTCCGCCCACCTCAATTAATGGAATTAAGATAGTCTCTCATAGGCATACCTAGAGGTTCTTCTCCCAGATGAGTCTAGATTTTGTCAAGCTGACAGTTTATACTAATCACCACAATACCTATCTTCACTTCACTTTAATGCTTAGTTGAAAGCATCTTGTTTCACATACAAATGACGTCGTATTTCAAGGCTTATTTTCAGCTCACATTGCTCTCAGACTGAGGATCATAATCTCCAACTAATTGCATATCTGAATGGCTAGATTGCTAGGGAAGATTCCTTCATCTCATCTTAAACCACGGATCTCTGAAACATGTGCTTTGGCCATACTGATCTTCCTTCAGTTGTTTGCATATTCACACACAGATCTTTGCACACGATCCATCCCATGCTTGGGAAGCCTTCCCACAGCTCCTTCAATTTGGTTAGCTCATCCCCAGATTTCAGATCCTGGCTCATGTAAGAGTTCCTCATATAGTTTCTCTATGCAGTGTTACCAAATAAACGAATAAGCAAACATCTTGCTGTCAAATGGTCTCAAAACATTCTGTATCTTTTCTTCATCACCTTAATGATGTTTATATCTTCATGTGGGTGCCTATTGGATTCATATGCCTTCTGTACATATCTCCCATTTTTTTACTGAGCAGAAACTGCATCTATTATCTTACCACTGAATTCCCAGAACTCAGCACAATATGATCTATGAATATTTGTTAAAATAATCAAAGTTTTTGATACAAAAGCACAACTTTTGCCTCAAAGGGAATAAGATAGAGTTAACTTTAGAGTCAAATATGAGTAACTACTGCTCATGAACACAGATTTAGGCCACCCCAAACTCCGTATTCTAATATAGATATAATTTTGTGAAAATTTTATGGTAATAGAACAAAGAGAGATGTAAATCAAGACACTTTTCAAATACATTGGCAAGTACATTGGGTGTGTAAGTAATAGAAAGGAAGGGGAAACTGCTATAGGAAACTCTGCTATAAGCATTAAGTGCTGGCTGACAGCATTCTTAGTCCATTGATTGGTGAAAAATAGGGATCTGTTATTACATTTATTACATTCTAAAGGCTTTCTATTGTTAGTTACAAGCTGTTAAGTCTAACACAAGAGTAGGTGCAGAATAACGGTCTAAAGGGCTAAATTCGGCTCCTGATTGGCAGCATTCCAACCTCTTCATGGCCTGAAGTTCTAATGGGTTGATCAGTCTCTGAAGACATAGCTTTGCTCTAGGAATTCATGTCTTTGTACTTTTCATTGCTGTGACCAAATACTTGAGAAAAGCAACTCAGAGAGGAGAGGACTTAACTTTGCTTCATGGTTTTAGAGCAGTGGTTCTAAACTTGTGGGTTGCTACCCCTTTGGGTGGGAATGACCCTTTCACAGGGGCCCCCAAAGGCCATCAGAAAACACAGATATTTACATTATAATTCATGATAGCAGAAAAATTACAGCTGTGAAGTAGCAACAAAAATAATTTACTGTTTGGGGGTTACTCCAACAAGAGGAACTGTGTTAAAAGGTCACAGCATTAGGAAGATTGAGAACCACTGACTTAGAATGTTCAATATATGATTATTTGGTTCCATGTATCTGGGTCAGTTGTGAGGCAGAATATTCATGGTCTGTATAAAAGAAGAGGCTGTCCACCTCATGGCTGGGAAGGAAGATGGTGTGGCAGGGGGATGGCTGAAAACTAGGGACCATGTATATAGTCTTCAAAGGCACACTCCATGAGACATATTTCTTCTAGCTAGGCAAAATTTCCTCAAGTTTTTATGATCTCCCCAAAGAGAATCACTTCGATGGAGACCAAGTGCTCAGTATATGAATCTGCACTGAACCGTTCATATTAAAACCATGAAGGTTAGAGAATCAATTAGTCATTACAGTCACTGGAAATCTGATTAGATGGTCTCTAATATATCATGATTTTGACTTATGCCCTTTAGACTTTATAATGGTACAAAACTGACACATTCAGAAATCATACTCAAATTTTAGATTTTGATCTTTTTCTGGGTTAATGAAATGCTGAGCATTGGCAGTGAGATGCGACCTCTAGACAGCCATGCTACTGTGGGTGCAAACAGCTGACCTTTTATAGTATGCTGTTTTGTCTCACAAGACACTAGCTTTATCAGGATGTGATCTCATTGCAAGGTATCTAGCATATCAAGGTCAGCTAAGCAGAACCTCCTGACTCTTTATACCAGCTTGTGTAATGTCCATCGAGACATGGCCACATCTATTTGTTTACTATTTTTTGTGATAATTATCCTCTTTAAAGGCACCATGGCATTCTTGAGACAAAGGCTATGATGCCTGAAAAGTCTAAACCGCTCACTCCCTGGTCCTTCACAGAAGATACTTGTTACTGCTAGTCTAAATCATCTACTTGTTGCTTAGCTCATTAGCCAGTTGCCATGCAACCTAATCCCAGGAAAAATACAATGCAATAACGTGAATCTGTATATTCCCATTGCTGAAGTGTTTATTATAGGAACCCTCAGTGAACACTGGCTGTGTGTCAGCTATCTAGCTCAGCATACTGTCTACATCCTCATGTGAAATAACAGTAGGTCCTCGTCATAGTTGGAAAGGAAAGCGTTTAATGTGGTTTCCCAGAACTATGATGCTGATGTGGAAAAATGTGAGCTAGTATCAGCTTCCCACTCAGTTGCAACCAAGATGCTGGGAAGACTGGTGTATAGGAGTGACTTATCCTTGAAGGTCTCCAGGTGCTACATTCCTTTAGACTGTCCAGAAAGATAAAGAGTATGGGCTAAACATAGTAATATAGGGCAAGAGGGGCACTTGTGGGAGCACTGGGAATAGGAGAAACCCACTGTGTCTCATTTATTTGGTTGGGTTTGAATATGACAACATATACTGGGGTCTTTGTGAAAAAGACTGGTAAAATTGATCAGAAAGAATCAAGTGAGGAAAGAGACTGGACAAGTAGTGGAGGGGGCACAAAAGGTGTCCGTATGGTGCTTGTGAGCCTCAAGAGCTTGAAGAATCTAAAAACAGTCAGATGTGGCCACGGGAGAGATGGAAGGCAAAGAATTTGGGGAGTCAATTTGAGATCAAGAACTTAGAGTGGGGAACTCGAACATGAATATCAGATGGTTGAGTTTGTATGATACAGGTTCAAGAACCCTTAACAAGGAATCTGAACAACAAAGGTTGACATCAAGGCAAAGAACTAGAAATAACACTATGGGGTTCAGAAATAAGAATGCAACTTGGTGGAGCCTTGGTGTTTGGTAGACACCCTCCCAGAGCTAGAACAGCTTCTCAGAAGAGAAGTACCTAATTGTGGCCCTAGAAACACATTTATCTACGGGATTGCCTGGAAGAGAAAGGGAAGACAGTCCTCGGCTTTGGTAAGAAAACTGAACCTCCAGATTCCAATTTTCTCAGTAGAAAACAACTTTGTCTTAACCTCTCTAGCTGTTTCTTCTTCTTCTTCTTCTTCTTCTTCTTCTTCTTCTTCTTCTTCTTCTTCTTCTTCTTCTTCTTCTTCTTCTTCTTCTTCTTCTTCTNTTCTTCTTCTTCTTCTTCTTCTTCTTCTTCTTCTTCTTCTTCTTCTTCTTCTTCTTCTTCTTCTTCTTCTTCTTCTTCTTCTTCTTCTTCTTCTTCTCATACTTCATGCTTCCAACACACACCTCCATTGCTCAAGTGTGGTTTATCGGTATCATTGCCAGCTCCTTCAGCAACCAAATGCTCCCCCAACCACTTGCCATCACAGCCATAACATCATGCATCCTGCTGTGTCACACTATTTCCCTGTTCTGGCTCACCTACTCGGCTTCACCACATAACCCACTGTCATAACTGTCTGGCAGAACCCAGTGCAAATGTCAGACCTTCTCAGCAGTCCTATCAGACTCCTCACCTTTCAGTAAGAAACAGCTGCATCCTCCTCATGCTCACAGTGTTTCTTATATAGACCTATCATAAAGGTTTTATGGCTCTCCATTACTCCCAGATGGCGATTTTAAAAAGAAGACCTTCCGTGTGTTTCTAAGTTCTTATTTAGGTCTTTGTCAGTCCTGCATCCAGACTCCTTGCTGACCTCTACAGATCTTGCTAGAATATTGATTACTGTCTATATGCTGAGTTAAGTCCTAGGCTCCTCCTCCCTCTATGTCTCAGCTGGGGAAGCTTTTCCCAGATTCTGTGCTGCGATCAAATCCCACAGGCTAAGTTCTCATAGTTCTCCAAGACCCAGCTTGATAGCCAATACCAGGCAATTCTACAGTTGTTAACAGGGTGGTTATTTGTTTGGCTGTCGTCTCTAAATCGTGCGTTTTCTAGGAGCCAAGGAAATGCTCCTGTTGTTGCTAGCTCATATGTCCATCTGTTTAGCCCGATACTGGGCTCAGGATAGGTACTGAGTGCACAGTAGTGAAACTAATGAGTCAATATTAGATTTGTTTTGGGTTGCCTCTTCACTCTTTCCATCCAGAGAGCTCCTGGGAGGCAGAGATTTTAATCCTTTCTATGTGGTAGCTGTTCAGTGTGTTTTGATGGCATCGTTTTCCATTCAGTGACAGAATGATCTCGAGTTTGACCAGGAATTGGATCCTAAGAGCTTCTTTATCTAAAAGGCAGCAAGATAATAATGCCTTCATGAAGTAAATGTGTTTCTATGGATATTTCTCTATTGTGCAATATTTCTCTGGTCATCTGATGACCTCTATCGGGCTCTCCTTAACATCATGCTTCTTTCATCTGTGGGCATCCTCAGTGAGTGACGTTTTCTTCTTCTTGTGGTTTTAACTTCCAGAATTTCTCTCCTGTTGACTTTATTACAGTCACACGTCTGCGCCTCCTACTCCTCTACCCTTAGGCTTCAGCTGCCTACAGGACCATTATTTGCTTTCTCACTCCACTGACCTAACTCTGCTCTTACCCTCCCACCTGGATTTTTTTTCCAGAAATAAAATGACTGTAGAAATAGGTAAGCTCCCCCAACCCTAGTAAATGGGGGTGTTGCTTCTCTACTTAAAGCAGAAGAGTTTAGGTCAGCTGGAGGAGGAATATATTTTTTGGAAACAGGGAGGTGGGAAATTTGCAGTTCTTTTATTTTAAAGTCGCATAAAAATGATAGATGCAGCTAAACATCCTGATGGTTGATCTGTGAAATACTGCCGACAGTCCTACCTCTGACTGAAGAGTCATGATGAATGACAGAGTGAGCTTAGGTCCCTAGGTACTTGGGAACCTTGTGCTGCAGGAGGTTCCAGACTCCACTTGTCTTCAGCAGGAATTGTACTGATAGATTTTACTTGATACTGCCCTGTGCTATTTATTGCTTAGCTCCGAGTTTGGAGCAGTTATTAGCTAAATGAATGGCATTCCTCAAGGTAAGGTTTTATTATAAGATTTTGTTTGGAGAAATAAAGAGATTCCTCCAGTCTTTTAAAAGCAACTCCACAATGCTTAGGATATGATAGAGTAGACAGAAGTTAAAAAATTACTTCACGTTATTGTGCAAGATACATTTTCTTCACTTTAGGATTATACTCAACAAAATACACATTTAAAACTGAGCACCTAGACAATGCTTTCAGTACATGGACCACTGTCCTTCTGCCTCCTGTTCTTTCCTTCTTTGGGCCAGCTCTCCCCACAAGCTCTCAGGGTCTAGTGCTGTTCTGGTGGTTAGCCCTGAACCACAGTCCTAACATGTTTCAAATAGCTCAGCTGTCGTTTTGAACAGGCAGTCAGTGCCAAGCATCCTACCCACCATGCCTCGTATGTATTACTGTTACAATAAAACTTGCCTTTCTGACTCTTTCTCTTCCATGTATTATTCTGCTTAGCCCACTCAGGTTGACAGAAGTACTAATGTGGTACAGACTATTAAAAGAGCTGGTTTACCTCATTAATTCAGGTCCAGAACACCAGTCTTTGGATAGCACAGCTGTTGTCTCATTCTGAAAAATGATTGGAAGAATACATAGATTGACATGCATTGCCTATGCTTAGCCAAATTGGTACTCTAAGAAAGCCACCCACAAGATAGGAAAGAGCCTGTGATGAAGGGACTTTCTATATATATTCATTGGTTCATGATGTCTTTTTTTTGTAGGATGCATGGGTAGATAGCTGCATTTTTTTGTGAGTGGCAGAGCTCTCTTCTCTCACTGAGATACATTGTGGACTTTAAACCTCAGGATTTTAGTCAAGACAGTATGCATGTCACATTAGGAATATCAGCATGAATGAAGTTAAGATATAGAATCATTGTCCTTCTGAGTGTCTTCCCTGTTTAATTTAGCAATTAAGACCCATTCTTTATTGGGAGTCTCTTCTATGTGGTGTGAGTATGTTGGGAAGGGGTGGCATTTATAACTCTGTTATTTTATCAAAGCCTGTTACTTTGCTGTGATTAATTCCCCCCAAATTAATTGTTGGACTGTAACTGAGGGCTGGAGAAAATGCTAACAGCATTTCACGACCTACACGCAATTATTCTTCTTATGTTGATAAATACCTGGACTCCTTGGGCCTGGGGGCTGCAGGGGGTCATCTCCTCATCATTCAGGATAAGACTGTTTCCTGAAAGAGCATAAGAACAATAACTTGGGAGAAGCATGAGTGAGAGAACAAGCTGAAAACCAAGTTTGTATAATTCTGAGTCACCTTGTGGACCACCTTAGCACATGAGCTACTTCTGCATGTTGTTTGCTGTGTGCCTGTCATTTAAGAGCAAAGGAGGTTTGCCTATCATAGTAATTAACAGACTTTGGAAGGCCCTAGTACATAAGGCAGGTTATTGGCACCTTTGCAAGTCTATACTATGAACTTACAAATTCTTGACTAATGGGACATTTGCTAAAGAAATATTAAATATCAAAGTGATACCCACTTTGAATTCTTCACCATTTTCTTCAAAGAAAAGGATAAATTTGAGAGTTAAAAGCATAGAAAAATATGGTATATAAAATTTAGACCACTAAGGGGTAAGATAATTATATATTGTGGAGTTGTGAATGTTAAAATAGTGGTTCAATCCTCACTTTAGTACATAAAAAGACCTCAACCAGAGAAAGCTCAGAGCACATGAGTACACCTCCCAGATACTTCCTTCTTTATGGCACTGTGCTAAATATAGCTAATAATTAGCCCTATACAAAGACCCAGGAGCCAGGGGCAGATTATCTCTGTCCTAGCATCCCCATCTATTGCCTCATATAGTCTCAAAACAGTGACTAAGACTGATGCATAAAACAGAGAGTGGGAACTTCGGCAAAGAACCAAGGTTTGTAGCTAAGAGATGGAAACTTGAAAGTCAGAATTCAGATTTACAAATCGTGACTGGCCAAGATTTCTGGCGCTGGTTCCAAGTTAATGGAGCTTTCCCAGAATTGATTCCATTAAAATTTTAGTAGAGTTTTAAGGAGTGATGCTAGCTTAGAAATCACACATCTAGAAAGAGACCTGTGCCAACTCTCCTGAGAAACCCATGGCTACTCTAGGGTGTGCATGTGTGTCCTTTTCTTACATGTTTCTTTATGTCCCTCTTAAAGCCTTTACTTAAATCTACACGAGAAGTTAAACAATTAAACTCCGACTTTGCTTCACGCTGAGTAGTTAAGAAGTTTTTTTTTTTTCCCCCCTGTGGCATAAGTCAGGAATTTCACCTAGGTGGACACCCATGGAAAGAGCCCTTTAGGACACAACAGGCTATAGCATAAGGCTTCCATACTGCCACTCGGTCTTCCTCAGTGACTCCCCTGGGGACACTCTGAAGCACCGCTGGTGTTCCCTTGTCTATGATGTAGCATAGCTGCTCAGCTCTCCTTTCTTGGTTTGTATGGTACCTTTAATTCTCTGTCTCACTGTTTCCTGGCTGGAGACCAATTTAGTGTTCAGTGAGTACCACTAGTAACAAAGATAAGAATTCTCTATGACATTTCTCATACCCTCTTTCTGGGTCAGATGGAGACATCATGGCTGTCCAGGAGAACATCACTGTATAAAGACTGTTAGGAAGGGCTCGGGGATGGTTCAACCCCTGAGGAAATCCTCAGGCCCAAGTTGTGTACAAATGTGAAATGAGCAAGCCATGACAAGTGAACCAGTAAGTAGCATCCATTGTCTCTGGTTCAGTTCTTGACTCTAGGTTCCTGCCCTGAGCTCCTACCTGCCCTGGCTTCCCTCAGTGATGGACTGTGATTGGAGCATGTAAAGCAAATGAACCTTTTATTTCCCAAGTTATATTGTGTCATGGTGTTTATAGACAGCAACGTCTTCTTTAGGGAGAAACGGCATGGGTTCTCAGGCAAAGGATACTTTTGAAAAGACATGTATTGGACAAACATGCATGCTGGGAAATCAAGATGAGAATATAGTGAACAGCTCTTGTTTTTGTCATTCACAGATGTCTTCGTCTCTTGTTTTCTCTTAGCAACAGTCCTATCCTTCTCTTGACAGAATGGCCTTTTCCCATTCCCTGGGGTGCTAGGGCAAACACTGGCCACAGCACACTCTCGGCAATCATTCCAGGGACAGTGATTGACAGACCAGTTTCAGTCCTTCTCTGGGGTATCACATGGACTCTTAGAGAAATAAGCTTGCCCTTCTGTTAGGGTTTTAGTACTGGAATATTCTATGACTAAGATTATGCTGGCTATTCCCCCACTAAACTAAGGGTAATGTTTACATAAATTGGGAATGGGATTGACTTAGAAGGAGAAGTAGATATAAGAGAAAGATGGGAAAAAAGGTAAAGATGAAAAAATGGACAGATCTATATTTTAAAATTATACTTAGATTTTAATTAAACAACGACAACAATAACAACAACTCTACCCCTGGTTGCTAGTAACAGAAGCTGATATACTCCTATGCCTATGAAGCTACTTCGAGCAATGTTTCTGTTAATTGAAACTGAGAGGAGCTTGGCCAATGGATTCAGCCAAGTTACATATGAAGCCTGAAAACTGTGTGTGTGTGTGTGTGTGTGTGTGTGTGTGTGTGTGTGTGTGTGTGGTTTTAATGCTACTTTCATCATGACAAGAACACTAAGGAAGCTTACCACTTATTAACTTAGGGATTGGCCTGTTTCTGCCCCCTCCTGCTCCATACTGGGGTTACAAGCATATGTCACCACTTCCAGCTTTTAACATAGGTTTTAGGGTTCTGAACTCAGGTCCTCATGCTTGCTCAGCACATATTTAACCCAGCAGGCCATCCCAGCTCCCAAATAACCATTTAAGGGTTCTCACCTATAAACAGGTTCCCAGAACGTCTATTCTAAGAGAGTAGACCTTGACTGTATCTCCTGAACATTCTGTTTGCTCAGGTTTAGGGTTATAGTCTGTTCTACAACTGTACCTAATGGTGGATCCAGAGAAAATTTGAATTTTTTCATTTGTCTGATGTTTTCTGGTCATAAAAACATCACTTATGATTTCCAATCCTTATCCACAGCTGAGGCTGGAAGTCACAAGTGAATTTTGGTTGCCTGTTTCTCCATCCCTTGTTATCTACCTTGGTCATCATGCAGCAGGCAGGACAGGCTCTGGCCACGGCCTTTATACTTTTGCCAAGGACTTATTGAGGCCCTGGGAACCAGATACTTGGCCAAAGAAATCAAATATTTCTTCTCAGCTCAACATCCTGCCTCACTGACCGTAACTGGGGGCACTATCCATCCCTCAGATTCCTTTCAGCGCTTGTCAAGTTCAATCACTTATTAATGAGTCAAAACATCTTTTACTGTAGCTCCAATTCTGGTATGATCATAATTTACCCTCAAATCACTTCTCTCAGTCCCCTTTCATCACAGTCTCCAATTGATAAATTTCTCTGTCATTTGTGTTATTGTATCTTTTGGGACTTAACGAACCAGCTTGTCTCAGAGAGGGAGAAAATAATTGGAATATTTTATCTTTATGATTGCTGTGTAGCATATGTTTGTGACCTGAGCTTATTTTGAGGAAGCCTCATGGATGAAGATACTTGTGGCCAGTACCACTCAAGGAATTAAATTCACACTTTAGATTATGCAAGTAACTTGGAGCATATGCATTTAGAAATCTTAGAGGATGTGAAGTTTTGGGGTAAGAGGCAATAAATCCATTGGTGGCATACATCTTTAATCTCAGGCACTTGGAGGCAGGGCCTCGTGGATCTCTGTGAGTTCCAGCAGAGGTTGCTCTATAGATTGAGTTCCAGATGAGCAGGGTGGCATAGTGAAACCCTGTGTAAAAACGGGAGGGTGTGTGTGTGTGAAATCAAGCGACAGTTTCTGCAGATGAGTGTTCAATCATTGTAGTTTTGTCCTTTAACTACAGCAGCTGAAGTTAAATTCTTAACAATGGTTGTGATTTGAGTATATTCCTACCAGTAGATCAAAAACTCATGGGTTCTGGACGTGTTTCTAAATCTTTTTAGGTCATGTGGTTTGGTGGCTTGCGTATTTTATGACTTCTTTGAACACCGGAAGAATCTAAAACGAAGTTGAAACAGATCATCATTCAAGTTACTGTGACCATATTTCATACGAATGTATTTTGCATGCAAAAGGAAAATAGAATATGCCTTCTACAGGTTTCTATTCTACACCAGTCAGTGGAAGAGTTGAACTATCTTTGTGGTGATAGTAATTTGACTTACAATTAGCTTACAAAGTGTATGCTTGCTTTGGTGTTGTGAGCAGATATAAGTTAAGATAAGAAGGCTGTCTGCTATCTCTACTTCAGTCTCAAGCCAGAGCGTGACTCAGACTAGATTTTGTTCTCTCTGAAATCTGCTAAAGAAGTGTATGAGCTACAAATATGACTTAGTAAGGAATTGTGTTTCCTTGGCAAAGCTCTATAATGTTGCCAGTACCTAGCCACTGCATTTTCTACCTACCCTGCTGAAGATCTGCCTTTGGATTAGACCTGGGACTATAAGTTGGGTTCAAGGATGAATGGGGATGAAGGTTTGGATTGACTTAAGAACATCTTTATTGTTTTATATTTATTTATTTTTATTTTATGTGGATGAATGTTTAGACCTGAACGTATAAATATGTGCATGTGTGTCCAGTATCTAGAAGCCAGAAACAGTATCAAATTCCCTGGAACTGAGGTTATAGAAAGTTGTGTGCCACCACATAGGTTCTAAAAACCAAATCTGGGTCCTCTGTAAGAGCAGTAAGTGCTTTTAACTACACTTGAGAATCTCTCTCTCTCTCTCTCTCTCTCTCTCTCTCTCTCTCTCTCTCTCTCTGTCTCTTTTGTGTTTTTACTGATTTTTTGGTTAGGGACTGGGGTAAATAACTCTTAGCAGGATCTGGACTGGAACAGCTAGAAATTCCCCATGTGAGTTGTCTTTCGGCTGGTCCAGGTGTAGCCCATTATAAACATACACAGCATATGAGCCCATGTTTTAAAGGAGAGCCAAATTTAGTATATCACAAATACCTGCTTTTCACTCAAGCATCCAACCTCATGTCCAGTGCTTGAGAACATGTGTAACTTCTCATAACTGCTGCTGGTGGCAACTCTTCTACAAATACTACACTAAGAAAGAAGACTCTCTAATGAGCTTAACTCTGTACACAGGTAGACCCATTCTCCATTGGGCAGGGGAACATGATGATTGCTTAATCAGTTTCCATTTAAGTCAGTCTAGTGTTGAGGATGCTTTGGTAACCTTCAGACAGCATGTGCATAACATTTTTTGACTTGAAGTTTCTCTAACGTCACATAGAAAGCCCACGTACAGGTCTGGCATTCTTGAATGTTTAACTAGAGATGCAATGGCTGCTTGGGGCCATTCTTCACCACTGCAGAACAGGAACCATTGGTAAATACTTTTCTTCTTAATGTCCTAGACAGAGGGTCTGAGTCGTGTTTGTAAGGACCTCAGAAGTTGTTTGTGGAACTACATCCTATTGCCTCAGCCACCACAATAGCTCCTGCATGTGTTCACTTTGTGCCACCCCCTTTCCATCTTCCCTCCCCTGGACTCTGCCTCCCCAGTGTTGTATTCAGAAATAAGCCATCTGTAAGGAGACCTTTGTCTTAGACTCTGCTTTCAGATTTTCAAGTCTCCTAGCAAGAGGGCTCTGCCCCATCTGTACCATCTGTTTTCTGGAGAATGATGATGTCATTGAATTTTTCTTCCATAGAACATTTAGAAAAATGTGAAAGAAATCTTATATGAAATCTGGGTGTGGTGGTATGCAATTGCATCTGTAATCCTAGCACATGGAAACTGAGGCAGGTGTATTGTGTAATCCTAGCACATGGAAACTGAGGCAGGAGTATTGTGTAATCCTAGCATATAGAAGCTGAGGAAGGAACTTAGAATACATAGCAAGTTTCATAAGGCCATGATCCAGAGGTATAGTTCAAATGTGGTCCACTTACTTGGCCAACACGTGCAAGGCCCTGGACTCAATCCTTGTAATGAAGAAGAAAAAATGACATACTAGAGGCAGATGAGAGGAAATAACCTTTGCAATGACTAACTAAGGGGTGTGATGACTGTATCAGTATCCTGAGGGAAAACAGATGGCACTCTCAAATTGGGACAGTTTGAAAATGGCTTAGAGACAAAGGGATTCATATCAAAGTAGGCAGGAAAAGAGAAACTATGACTGTAGCAAGAACTCAGGGTTTGTAGTTGACAGCTTGGGCAAGGGTTGCTGGGATGCTCTGTTACACTTGAAATTCAGGTAAGTAGTGAATAATCACATATATATATATATATATATATATATATATATATATATATATATATGACAGTACTGTGGATCTCAGTCTCCTTTTTGTCACTGCTTCTCTGTGTGTGCTTTACTAAGGGTGATTAAGGAGAAATTAGAAGAAGGGCAGCCTGCAGATGTCAGCTGTGAAGGCACTGGTGAACAAACAGAGTAGGAAGGTATCAACAGGGCCTCATGAAGGGTCAGGCTCAGTAGTGTCCTCTTTCTCTGCTTCAATGAGCATGTTCTGAGCATAGACTATGATTCAAGGTGGCATCTCTAGACTGGAAGCCAAAATGTTCAACTGTAATTATTACTCCCTTTCAACCCAACCCCTTTCGTCCTCTTTTAATTTTTAAAATACATACTCCTTCCACATCCCCAACTTCATGCCCCTTTTTTAATAAAATTAAAGTACAGCTATTTCATTTTTCTCTTCCCTTCTCTCCATCCTTTCCTTCCCATTTGTCTTCCCGTCATGCTTCCTTTTGAAATCATGGCCTTTGTTCTTTAAAATTGGCATTTACACACACACACACACACA
>NC_034594.1:40249479-40274701 GCF_900095145.1 Mus pahari
ACACACACACACACACACACATACACACACACACATGTCTAAAATATAACCTGTTCAGTTCACTTGGTGCTACTTGCTTAGTTTTATTTGTATGTATCTGATTTGCTGACTATTTTGCTTTTAGACGACCAGTGAGGAGGCTCATCCCTGGGAAGGGATCATTTCTCTACCCATCAGTATGCCTTAGTTGCCTGTTGTCTTTTGCTTAAGGGCAAGGCTCTTTAACATTAGCATTTCTCCTTCCATGTCAGCATGACTGTTGGTGTTGTACTTCTTCAGGTCTTGTTTAGGCAGACATGTTGATAAGGTACCACGGTTGAAGTTTCCCTGTCGTTTCTAGGAGACCCAATCTCACAGACGCCTTCCTGATCCGTTGACTCTCGCAGCCCTATTGCTCCCTCTTCTCTGTCACGTCCCCTGAGGCTTTGGTGTGGGGTTTTTGTTGTGGATGTACTCATTGGGTCTGGGCACCCCATGATTACTTGTTTTCTGCGTTTGACTAGTTATAATTTTTTTGTAATGGTCTCCTGTTGCAAAGAAGTTCCTATGATGGGGAGGTGGGAGCTAAATTTGTCTGAGGGAAGAAGGGTAGATACTTAGAATGTAGTGAGGAACCCTGTTGGTTTATTAACATGGTGAAACATTGTTCTCTAAGATCCATGACCTCACTAACCCCAGAAAGTTTGTTAGGTTTCTAGTACTAGATTTAATTTTCTTTATGTTGACTCTGCCTTCAGTCCAATTAGGAAGCTGTTGGTTACCACAAAGACAGGTTTCACTATTGCACTCTTAGGACTATCATGACATGGTGGTTACCATTGAGGTTCATAGGCATTGCCGCTGTGACATGACCCCATTTCTCCATCCATTTCACAAGCTGTATCCTTGTGTTAATCCTGTGCCTTTGACTGTAAAATGTCCCATAGCATTGGGAAGCAGAGAACAAATGTATGAATGAGGTAAATGGAAGCTGCTTATATACCGTGTCCAAGTCTTCAGAATCCTGCAGGTCCTAGGCCATCTCCATTCCTCACTTTGTTGCCTTGGGTTTTGCCTGTGGATCACACAGCATAGCAAGTCTCTAACAGTTGTCAATGAGATAGCGAGGGCTGTTTGGAAGGGCCATGTTTGATGTGCTCTAGAACCCATCGTTTCCTTGCCATGTCACCTATAACACACATGCTCACACCATGGCTCAGAACCACAGCTACAGTGTCAATTTTTCTCACTAGGAAAAACTTTATTTCATACCCTTATTAGGATTTCAAGTATTTTCTTTGTGGCTGTCACTGGTGCTGCATTGGCGTCTCTGTTCTAGTGCTATTTACACGAAGAAGCAAGGTGTTAGTCAAACCACGAGTGTGCCAGTGCCTAAGCAGAGGCCAACCACGTAGGGCTGGGAGGAAGGTGCCAGTCTTCTTCGCTAGCTACGTGACTCATTCCCTCTCAGAGGGTATGGTTTAGTTTCATGCTTCAGAACATTCAGAACCAAGGTTTTGCTAAGAAACAGCCCAGGTTACTTCTCAGTTGTTGAAACTGTTCTCTCTACTTAAATGTCAGGCATCCAGAATAAGGGCACGAGCTGGTGTTCTCTGTGTGATTATCATGTTCAGCTTTTATCTTAGTTTCTTTTCCTGCTGCTGTAATAAAATACCCCACACAAAAGGAACTTCGAGAGAAAAGGGTTTATTTGGCCTAGAGTTCCATGTTACAGATAAGATTTATGCCAAGCCCCCAGGAACTTGAGGTACAGCCATAGCAAAGAGCAGAGAGCAAGAACGAATGGGTGCTTGCTAATGCTCAAATGGCTTTCTCCTTTTCTTGCAGTCCAAGGTCCAACTCGGGAAATGTTGCTGCCCACATTCAGACAGAGTCTCCTACTTCAACCCAACTAAAGGAGTCTCTCACAGGCCACCCTGACCAGATAATAAGTATTGGCCTTTTCCTCCCCAGATGACTTTAGAATCTATCAAGTCAAAAGTAACCAGCACAGGTTTCTACTCTATGCTTTTTTTTTGCATATAGCATCTTCTAGTGCCTATAACCCTCTAAGCACCCTTATCTAATAAGATATTATCTTTATTTTAAGTTATTTATTTACCAGGATTTTGAATGAGCATATAATATGGTAGGTTTCATGAAAACATTTTCATATACACACATTACTCTACCTCTTTATTTCACCTTCACACGTCCTTTGCCTACCCTCTTCCTTCCTGCCTGTCTGATTTCCCCCCAAAGTCTTATCCCTTCTGTTTCTCGTCAGTGCCATATGTAACTGTGTGTGTACAAGCATATGCAAGTGTGCATACATTCTATCTGTCTATCTATCTATCTGTCTATCTATCATCTATCTACCATCTATCTGGATTCTAAATACAGAAGAAAACATGAGATGTTATCCCTTTATCTCTCTTTAGTTCCTTTGTCCTCATAGAACAGTCCCCCATACACACACACACACCACCACCACCACCACCATCTCTACCACCCCCACATATAACAGAAGACTTGTAATATCATTATGAATCTGACTTTTTTGACATAGCATTAAGATGTCTAATTCCATTCATTTCCCCTGCCAGTGACTAAATGAGTAAAGCTCCATTGTGTACATGTACATATAATGTATACCTACAGATAACAGTTTTTGATTCATGTACCTGTTAACGATACCTATACTGAATCAATTGCTTGGTATCGTGACTAGCATTGCAATAAATATGGGTGTGTAGTTATGCTTGTGGTATGTACTTAGATTCCTTTGAATATATATATATATATATATATATATATATATATATATATATCCAGTGATAGTATGGTTGGAGCATATAGTAGTTCTATTTTTATTGTTTGGAGGAAACTGGTGCTGATTTCCACAGTATCTATAAATACTGTCATTCCTATCAGCAATATATAGGGGCTTCTTTCTGCCCACCTTCTTGCCAGCATTTATATTGCTCCAAAATACGGCACTGAGCATATTGCTGTTGGGGAAGGAGGTTGACTTGGTGGTACAGGAAATTCCTGAACATCTTACATTAGCTCTGTTTTATGACTTCAGCCTACAAAAACCCCATGTGTCTTTGATTCTGTGCAAGTGAAAAATAGAAACTATTTATATGCAAGTTTATCTTTATTTTTTTGAAGGAAACTGAAGTAAGGAGTCTGTAACCAATATACGAGATATTATAGATCCTAACAATATGCTAGATATTATAGATTCTAACCAATATGCTAGATATTATAGATCCTAACCAATATCCTAGATATTATAGATCCTAACCAATATCCTAGATATTATAGATCCTAACCAATATGCTACATATTATAGATCCTGACCAATGTGCTAAATATTATAGATCCTTATTTCTTTCTTACATGAGAAAAGCTTTGCAGGAATCAGGAAGGAACTGGGATGGTAGCTCCTTGGTGACTTGGGAGACTTCAGTTCTACATGCTACACACCATCCTAGTGTGGCACTTTCATTCTTGTGGCCACTACATAGTTCAGAATAGCAGTTGGTACGTTGGGTCATGGTACCATATTTTAGTATCCTGGCATTCTTCATTGCGACTTACCCACAGGGTGTCCTTATTTTTGATGTCAGTGTTTTACACATGCATTAAAGTCACATTAAAAGAGTCTGTCAAAGACAAAATTCTTTGAAAAATAGAAATTCTGAAAAAAAAAAAAAAAAAAAACAACAACCAGTGAGGACTTCGAGTGGGGTTGGGGTAACAAGAAGGTACAGACCTAATAATGGGTTCATCTTTCTGTCTTCATTTATATTAATAGTTTCCTTAAATAAACTGACTCTCAAAAGAAAATATGAAATGCAGAAATTTCTCAAAACTCACGCTGGTAGTGGTAATGAAAATTCGAACAGCAAAAGCACATTTGATTAATCATATACATGCATGATTTTCCTCTTATACCATCTGTTTAAAAGATGAAAAATGTATTCTGCTGGTAGTTTGGCATAAAGTGTATTTATAGAAAGATTTTATTTATAGCCTGCCAGTGGATTCTGAGCCTGCAATGACATAGCTTTCAGAACTAGGTACACGGAAATGTTCAAATATTAATGCCAACAACATTCTTATCATTAAAACATGAAAGTTAAAATGTTTTCATATTCAGTTCATATCTTGCAGTCTGTGGCTGTGGACTGAACAGTCTACTTGGAACTCAGCTTTAAAAAATATTAGAACAAGACTAGGTAGCCTTGGATAATCTTTGTGATTGATGGTATCTAAATGATTCAATGTATCCTACTTTATTTTGTGGCTATCCAGAATTAAGCCAGACAAGGCTTATCTCAGAAAACACTTCCATGAACTGAGCACATGGAATCACTGTTTTTTGGTTTTGATTTTTTTTTTAAGTGATGAGGAGGCTATATTACGGAAATTCCATGGTGATAGGGAAAACTCTGCAGGGTGAAAGTCAGATCTTGGATCCTTTGAATTTATGTGCTAGAACCAAAGAAATGATTAAACAATAACAATAGGTCCTTTTAAAAAGAAAACAGGCCCTAACCCCCTGCCACATTCTTATCCGTGCACGTCCTGTGTAAGTTAAAATTTCATTTACACTTGGCTGTATTCTCAACCCCAAGGATGCCTGTGTAATCTAATTTGCCACCTGAGGCAAAAGAAGAACCTTCTTGCTTTTGTGGGTTTTATGAGAAACAGATGGGCAGTTGGACACTGGGAATATTCTGGAAGGTGGTTATCCTGCCCTTCTTGGCTAGCTGCCCCAAATACCTCTGATACAAAGCAAAGGCAGCCCTGAGTATCCTTTTTTACAATATCCTGATCTGATATGCATTTATACAACCCTCAGGATAAGTCATACAGGCAGCAGTCTAAAATATACTGGGAAAGGAGAGGTCACACCTAAAAATATGGATCTTATTTGTTAGCAAGAAAATGGGATCTTTTCTAATCATGCAAACAGTCAACTCTGTAGGCGATGATGCAGTCATAAGTATAACAATATGGGGGAAGTTCATTTTGTGCTGCATTCAAACCCAGTGAATCACAACCTCTAAAAGATTTAAGGCGGCTTCAGGGTGGGGGCAGATAGCTCTGTTCTTTCTTCTTTGGGAATCCAGAATTGAGCACCAACAAAATAGCCAGTAGCACACACTGTCTAACATGTGATTCTCCAGGTTTTGTTAACAGAAGCAGTGGGAAGGGCAGTTGCACTCCTGGAAGAGCTGTCTCTCTCCTGGCCCCTTGAGGAAGAGGGAACACTTTGCAGAGTGTTCTTAGCAGCGGAACCTTCGGCCCACACTGAGACAGGTCCTGCCAGGATGAGGAATTTGAATGGTGGTAACTGGGGGAAATATGCAGTCTGCATGTTTGACCTTGCCTGGCATCCTGCCTCTGTAGGGTTTACGTGCACTGTGAACCTCCCTGTGCAGACGCAAACAGTTTCACCTGTTAAGATGCTTGCAAGAGTCAGAGAGGAAACGATTGCTAACAGAAGTGACGAATGTCTACTGACTGTAGTCATTTCATAGGTACTGGTCTGAGCATGGAGCCCACAACCTCACTGAATCACAACCACCGATAAGGATGTTTTAGGGCAATTTTAGTTCTTTTACATTAAAAGAAAGAAAAAAAGACTCTCTAAGCTCATAATTCTGGAATCAGAATTAGGCAGAAACCTGGATTGAGTTCAACTAAGTGTAAGACAAGTGATTAGATTTAGGCAGAAGTGAGTAACGAGAAAAAAAAGAAGTGAAATCATCAAACGTGCTTAGTTAGAACGCGGCACAGTAATAAGAAGTGGAGGACCTGAGTGAGCTGGGCGGAGCTCTTTGAGGCTTGTGGTGCTCAGGCACGGCCCATGTGATTGGATAGCAAACACAGTGGCAGAGCGACAGTGTGGACTTAATTGTCTAATATCACTCTTAGTTGAGAGCCATGACAGCCCAGTGAGACACTGATGCCGGAGATGGCGTTACCTTGGGAAACACACAGTACATAAAGAGTGGGAGCAAGGCACCCTGTACTTATAAATAGTACAATATGTGTATTTGTGCTGAAAAAACAATGCAGAAAGCTTCTTGGCTATCTCCCGGGGAGAACTGAATTGTCCTTAGAGATAGATGAGATTTTTGTGACTCATAAAACTCATGTGAGGATTCTCCTGGCTTCTGTCTGCTTCATTCAACTTTCCCTTTCCTCCACCTTGCCCTTTCTTCCTCCAGAGGGCACCAACGCCCCATCTTGGACCTGTGTTTCCCTGCTACATGTTGAAAACAATTCTCAACAGGAAAGAATCTGGTTATAAACCAATAAACCGATAACGACGACTTCCTATTTTAGTTTCAAATATCTCTAAGAACAAATTCCATTTTGTTTAAACACAGACTGGTCATTAAACAACAACAACAACAAAAATCCAGTGATTTGGAAGAAAGAAAACTGGGAGGCTGTGTTCATGATTTCAAAATGGGAACGGCCACATTCGGTTGAGTCCCAATAACTACACAGGACGTGCACTAATAGGATATTTCTCTCATGTTTTGGTTTGAGCATGAAAAGGGACCTCATTTTGCAAGTACAAATGGTATATAAACCAGAGATCACGCATTACCTACAGTTTTTTTTTTTTTTTTTTTTTTTTTNACAATGGACAGGTGATACACTGATGTACATTCAGGCAAACATTCACTCCATAAAAAAAAAAAAAAAAAAAAAAAAAAAAAAAAAAAAAAAAAAAATCTAAAAACAAGCAAGCAAGCAAGCAAAGAAACAAAAGAGCAGCCTTACATTCTAAAAGAGTAGTCCCAAATGAACTGCCTTAATCTGGTGTGCCGTGACTCCCAAGAGTCTGATTGCTGGAAGGTTCTGATAGAGAAGAAATAATTATTTCTGGTGCATTTTGTATCTAGCCAGAATACTTTTCTTTCCTTCCCCCATTTTGTGTAGCCCAGGATGGACTCAACTCACTAAATAACTGAGGATGACCTTGAAGTCTTCATCTTCCTGCCTCTATCTTCGCAGGGATAGGGCTATGGACAGGACCGCGTCATTACACCTTGCTTTCCCTCCGTCTGGAAAATTTGGGTACTCAGTTTAATTTGATTTTGAGAGGCTTTTCTTTCTTTTTTTTTTTTTTTTTTTTTTTTTTTTTTAAAGCCCAGGCAGCAGTCAAGTCAGGGGTATGCCAAAGAAAGCTTAACATTCCTCTGTTGAACATGTGACACTTTTATTTGGGACCAGGAATATTACATAGAGAGGGTCACACAGCATTACTGTAGTCTTGATGCCTTCTTTAAATGTTTACTTTGCCTTAGTTTCTTCTAACTCTTATTTTCAAATCCTGTCTACGTGTTCATGAATAACATACATATCATGCAATTTTTCGATGCTTATTTAAATGATAGAGAGCAATGTTGCAGACAGCTTTTGTCTGTCTCCTTTAGACTGTGAGCTAGTGGCTGTGTCGTGGAAGTCTTTGTTTATAGGCTGTTTATATAGAGTTTAATGCTTTGGTCAAATAAATTTAACAGTAACTTACACCTAACATTGTCAGATACACTTAATTATTATTATGTGCCAAAAAAGTAATTAGCCATAAATAGTAATCAAGTTGCCTAGCTAATAGTTTTATCTAGCAGAGGCAGATGTGAATGTTCTATTCTCCGTTGACTTTGACTCAGATCAGAAATATGAAGTCGTAGGAATTCTTCTTCCCCTTCCTTCTCTTGCTCCCCCCTGTTCCTTTTCTGATTATCTTAATAACAAACATAGTCACCATAGTAATGTTACCACCATCATCTGCCCCGTACACCGACACTGGCATTCATGTGCATTAGAAGAACACAGCTTTGCAATGACTTCCCACACTGAAGGAACCTTGATGTCAGCTCCTCTATCTTCCTATTCCAGGAGAAGGTGCTCAGCATCTTTGGTTTGTCTGCCTGTACTTAATTTCCTTGATAAACTGAGTTAATTTCATAGGGTGGCTATGGTAAATTGCTGCAGATGTGGTAGCTTAAAGCAACAGTTTATTCTTGCACCTCCAGAGGGCAGAAGGTGTCATCGGGGCTTTGCTTTCTCTGATAGCTCTAGGGAAAGATTGTTGTTTAAGAAACATGTAGAGAATTTGATGCTGCAGAACTTCAAGACATGAGACTATGTATACTGTGTATGATGAAGTGTTACAGAATGAGGGAATCTTAGCTAATGGTGATCCCATAGGAGAGTGAGGAGAACATGGACTGGCAGTCCACGGTGTGGGGTCTCTTGGGGTTACTAGTCTAGTCTTTGTCTAGTATTTGTCTAGTCTAGTCTAGTCTAGTCTAGTATTAGACTATAATACTGAAGCAACTGTCCTGAAGGAGTTAGGATCCCTGGAATGTAATTCTGTAGTGCTGGGTCTGAGTGAGTTAGAACACCAAAGCCATCCAGTACATTCTGTTCCACCTTCTATCACTGAATATTTTCTAGACAAGAAAATCTAAATGAGTATATTTCTGCTTTTATTTGAAAATTACAAGAAAGAGACCCTAAAGTCTAAATCTGAACAGAAAAATCAAATGTGGTAGATTTGGTAAAGGGGCACATGGTATTTTCTTGGTTCTTTCTCTTCAGGAAAAAGATATGAAGTGGGTTCTCTGGAGAAGATGGTGGATGGCTGATAAGAGAGACAGGGAGAAGAGGAAGCTGCAGACTTTAGGGCTGTTAAAGGTCGGCTTGCTTGTCTCTCTGTACAGGGGCACATATGAAAGTGCTTCATATTTAGAACAGCAGAGTTGAGACTCATCTTGGCAGGTGTTTCCTGTGAAAGGGGTCATACCAATAATCACCAAATGCTATGCCTACTCTGCTAAAATTCATGGGTGAGTCATGGATGTGATAGATTGATTGTTATATCAAAGTAAAGACCCTGGGAGGGCTTGAGGGCCACATTCATTCCAGTTGCTGCAGAAGACCTTTGGAAGGATGAACATCCAGTGTGAAAAGAAACTCCAAATTTATATTTTAAGACTAGAGTCAAGATCTTATGAAACCAGATACCCTGGGCAGGCTCCAGGCAATGGTAGGTTAGCATCAGCTAGTTTGCACCAGCTCGGAGATGGTGGCCAGTTCATGTCCACCTCTTCTTTTCCCATTGAGAAGTGAAGACCTAGAGGGTTACAACCCCAGTTTTAGCTCAGGACTGTTACTTTCATCAACTAGATATTTTCAGGTCCTGCTGTTCTCATAATAGAACATGTCATATATTAAACTAGTGGCCAGGGAAGCATGGCAGGTGCTGCCCAGATCGTTGACATTGGGTTATGAAGCTGTAGTTGACTTGAGAGTTCCAGGAGGCCAGTGGGACTAATGTGATTACATTAATTTTTGATCACTCTGCACTGTGGAGTTACTCTGAAGTCCCCTGCCCTCATTCTAAAAAGCTCTTACAGAAAGATAATATTTGGATTGAAAGGTAAACATTATAAACCATTCCTTGCACTCTTTAGTCCTTCTCCCTAGCTCCCCACGTTTAATTGTTAGCATGTGTTGGGTGAAGACAAGCTAGCTAGTTAAAACATGGATGCTTCCAGAGCCTGCTGGAGCTGATTTTTATGTACTCGTTTTAAACCTTTGCATACATTGTCAGGGGCTCTTCCACTGCCTAGCAGAAGATCTAGAGCTCACCTACACACACTTCATTGTAACTACCTATCTGTGTCACAAAGTCCTATAGACTCTTCCTTTAAATTAGCCCACCACTTTTCTTTTCTCTCTGTTTACTTCTGTGACTCTAGTTCAGACTGTGGTGGTCATACGAAAGGGATATGGTCATCTCTCTGTGCTGGGTTTTATTCCTGTTGTCGTGTCTAGCATATCAGACAAAGTGGTATCTTTCTAAAGCAGCCATGTTTTCATAACGCATTCTCTGCTGATGTGCCCAGGATGACGTCAAGACAGGACTGTGTGCCTCAGTGGTTATGAACTTCTTCATCAACTTTACTTGAGTTGCCTTCCCTCCTATCAACCAGAATCTCAACACCTGAGTCTTTTCTTCTCATTGAATTTCCATGTACTACACTTTGCCAAGTGTACTTTCTCTTCTGACCAGCATTTCCCCATCTGATCTAATCCAGTGGCCACTGTCTTATGCATATTTTATGAATGGAATTTTACTTTTGCTTATGTGAATTTTTGCTATAGCATTCAACTTCTTATACAGACATTGTTTCATGTCTTACCATCGTACACGTGTGTTGAAAATCCACTCCAAGGACCACCTTCTTTACAAAAACATTTGTAGTGGTCATTCATAAATGATTTTTATCCTTTCTCAACTATCTATGCTATTCCCTAAGACTCATGAACTATTGAGCTTGGGTGTGTTAGCCATGAGGCTTAATTGTATAGGATCATGTCATCTCACAACTGTTCCATTCACACGTCATTCATAAAATTCTAATGTTTCCCTTGAAACATTGCCTCATTAAAGATAAAAGGCTTAGAACCACAAATGGCATGGACTTGATCTTTGATAGGTTTCCGACTTCTTCCCTTTTCCTTTTACCAGAAGGTTATCGGATAATGTTGTCTCTTCCAATGCAGGCATTGCATGCAATCATACAGTAGTTCTTAATCAATACTTATTGACTAGAATATGATTTACCTACATAGCCATACATCCGAATCTGACATCAAACATGATTATGTATGAACTCCTGGTTCATATTATTCATTTCTGAACTCAGTATTTTAAAATCCTGAAACCTAGCAACGTACTGCTGGAATGCTCTTGTCACCCTACTCACAGATACAGTTCAATACTGGACCAGAATGATTCTGTCCCCATGAGTCGCAATTACCTCTAAGACACTTTGCCTTGAGACATGAGGGCTGTGATGCCTGCAAGCACCACAGAAAGCGTCCGCTTTCTATTCTCATACATGCCTTGCCTTTTTCCTCTTGGCAAAAGAGGAGGCCAGAGATGCAGAAATTAGGAAGCTGGGCTGAAGCGAGTCCAACTTTCCAGTCCTCCAAACGCTCTCCTGGAAAGCCAGCCTTCTGAGGGAGTAGCCCATTTTCACTCTCGCTTCCAAGAGGGGTCTTGTTCTTCTCAGATGTTCTTTCACGAACTTTTTAACTCACTAAAATTAAAACATTTGTTTCTGACTTCCCGGACATTGTTTATAGTTCTCAACTGCTGGCCAGAGTGCACAATTACCCCCTGGAATAAAAGCTCTCTAAATCATGTTTATTTCAGCCTCAGCTATTATCCATGAAAGCTTGTTTGAGTTTTCTGTAGGGTGATAAGATTGATGTTGCACACAATTATCGTCAGCCATGTATATCCTGAAAACAATCCCAGTTTGGCAGTAGTCGTTCCGAAAGCAATATTCCTTTGCTAGCCTGTGTTGTACTATGAAACAGATCCTTGCAGAGTGTCTTAATCATCCAAATCTAAGATAACATACTATTTATTTCAAATGGTCAGCAATGTTCCAAATGCCACTGCAAATTAGATTAGAAATTATCCAGTTCGAGTGTAAACATCCCACTAATTTACCTAGTGTCTGGGACTTTTATTTGATATTCAGGAATTTTAATAATTTAATGTTGTTTAGCTCTCAGTTCGACCTTTGCTTTCTGGACATTTAGAACTTCTCAGTATTTATTTAAGGAGATCAGAAGTGCGTGGGGTAGGGGACTGGGGTTCTGACTGCCCGGGAGGTTGCTGCTGTAACACTGTAGCGTTTGTGAAGAGAAGATGGGAGAAGTTTACAGACGTTTTGTCTGTGTGGTTTTAGAGGTGACCCTCTGGATCTGTTCTTTCACAGACCCACCCAAGTGGCTCAGCTCTGCTAAGAGATTACCCTTAGTGACACCAAATTTATCAAAACTGATAAGATGGCCAAATTCTGTTTGAGCATTCCCAGGGTACCATTGAAACATATCCCCCTGTGTGGTTAAGACTTTAGAATAAATAAAATCTCTTCCACTTTTTGCCTGTTAGTCCTTTGACAAATTTCTTAACCATCTGATACTCAGTTTCCTATCTGCAAAATGGGCGTAAAAATACCTTGTTTGAGAGTGGATTGCAGAAATTGAGTTAGAAGCATCGATCTAATATAATGTTAGAAGTCTCTGCTATCCAAAGTTCCCTTCCTTTTTTCTTTATATTTATTTTATTATATTTTAGGAATCTGCTTAGAGATATGATGACTTATTTAAAGCTATAATCATTTGGAGTTGGAAAGGTCTCTTTCCTCCTCTTCCTTTTCTCCTTTATCTTCTCCCTCCCTCTCCACCTTTCCTTCCTCCCTCCCCATTCCTCTCTACCTCTCCTTCCTTCCTTCCTTCCTTCCTTCCTTCCTTCCTTCCTTCCTTCCTTCCTTCCTTCCTTCCTTCCTTCCTTCCTTCCTTCCTTCCTTCCTTCCTTCCTTCCTTCCTTCTTTCCTTCCTCCCTCCCTCCCTCCTTCCCCCTCTCTCTTCCTTCTTTCCTTTCTTTCTTTCTTTCTTTCTTTCTTTCTTTCTTTCTTTCTTTCTTTCTTTCCTTCTGTTTTTCTTTCTTCCTTTCTTTTTGAAAGAGTCTTGTGATTTAGCTCAAGTTGGTCTCAAACTTCTAAACTCCTATCTCAGGCCCCTGAGTGCCACAGATGGGTTACAGGTCTGCATTATCACCCCTTCCCTTTTAGGCCATCAACCTTCCCAGTCACACTAATTTTCAAGGATCCTCACGTTGAAACATAAATTACTGATAACATAAACTTTTAACCTACAAATAGATCTTTTTTTTTTTTTCTCTTGTTTCGTTTGCCTTAAATGCTTGTCCTGAAACTGGGTCATGGTGTCATGACTGAACGGATGCAGAGCCCTAGGAATTTGTTGGATTACAGATTTTTTTCCCATTCATAGTTATGTGGGGACCTACTTTGTGTCAGAGGTTATTCTAGATGCTGGAAACATTGCAGTGGGGGAAAAAAAGACAAGTTCTGGGCGACCTTTCACCCAACCTTGATGAGGTAATAATTATAATGGCTAATATGACTCTCTCCTAAGTGACCAATAGGAAAATAGCACCATGGTAGAATGTGACAAAGCGGTACCAACACCGGGACTTCTAGGGATGCTCTAAACAGAAACCCCCTATACTCTGAAGCCTAACAAATAGTTCCCTGCAGCCAGCTGGGGTTAATGGCTACATTTACAGTTTAAAATGCTCCAGATAGAGCTGGTAGTAATGGGAGCCTCGCTTTATTAGTTCATTTTTATGTATGAGAAAAACTGCAGTAAAAAAAACCTCAGTATTCATCTTTTTTCAATTTGAGTCTAAGGGATTTTTGGCACAGCCCCTTTTTCAGTTTCAAATGTTCCAACTCTGGCTGTATTTATGTGACGCCAAACCAACTAGTTGAAAAATTACAAGAATGGGAAATTAGCCAATCCTTTTGTCTGCAAACTGCCAACCCACCAGGTTGTCTTCTTCTTCTTCTTTTTTTTTTAAAGTCACTGATTTGTCCCATCATTCAACTGAATTGACTGACAATAGCCCATGAGATCCAAACAAAACATGAAATCTGTTTTGTCTAATTCAAAGTATTGATTCATTGTTGCCTGGTAGAATACACTCACTGCAGAAACGGCAGATACTACAGAGCACATAAGAAAACAAATCCACCCAAAGGCCTGCCACACACAAATATTGACACATATTCTTGCAGGTTTTCACCAGCGTAGACTTGTGCTGTAAGCAGAACAATACTGAAAATGTGATTTTCATCTGGTTTTCTCTTCTGCTTTATGGCATATTGTGAGCACAGTCCTAAATTTCCTTTAAAAATGATCATTTTATTTTGCACAATATTTCTTTGAAGAAATGCCTTATTTTTTATTTCACCAATTTTCCCTACGGGTGGGCATTTGGGTTATTTCCAGTTTTTGCCCGCTGTAAAAAAAAATATCCGCACTAAATCTTTTAGATTATACATTTTAGTGTATACTTCTATTACATCAGTAGAAAAATTTAAAATAAAGATATTTTAAAGCTCTCAATGGATATTGCCAGAACTTTCCACCAACAATACAGTGAACTTATATCTGTTTACCCAAGAATTATTTTTAATCCTTGCTTAGTCTGATAGGTAAGAAAAATGATATTCCATTGCTTTATTTATACTTGTTAAATTATTAGTGAGAAGTGACATTTTTTCACTTATACTTGTCATGTGTGTTTTTTTTTTGTGTGTGTGATCATTATGTCTAAATGCTTCTTTTTAAAATCAGGAAGACAAAGAATAACATTTGACAAGAACGTATTTTGGGTTTCCATTTCCAGAAAACCCAGAAATGCATCTTATTTCATTTATATTTTTAATTTTTGAGATATAATCTAATTACATTTCTTTCTATGGTTTCCTCTCTCCAAAGGCTTTATTGCATATGTGTGTGCATGCATGCGTGTGTGTGTGTGTATGTGTGTGTGTGTGTGTGTGTGTGTACATATATATTCCTACACATACTCCAGCTCAGTCTGTATAGTTATTTGTATGTCTGCTTTCAGAATTGACCATTTTTAATGTTTTCTATTTTTTCAGATGTCCACAAAAAATGATTTGAGTTTTGCCTTTGACACCGACTTTGAGATTTACTATACTAATACAGAAAATCGAACAGGCAGCCAAAGCAAAGCTAAAAAAAAAAAAAAAAAAAAAAAAAAAAAAAAAAAAAGTTGAAGGAGATAATTTTTTCACCAAGTAGACACAGGTTTTGAGTCACTTTTAGGTGACATAGTTTCCTGAGCTGTTTGTGGCCATCTTGGGCTTGTATTTGGACTGCTGTTTCCTGTCTCTCTGAGGGAAACAGTTGACACTTTAGAACGCTCATTGGCTGCTTCTGTGAAGTTGCCAGTAGAAGTTCCATCTCCTGAAAGTGGTCATTCCAAAATTATATAAGGCAAAATTAATAATTGTGCTTAATTATGTTCCCTCATGTGTTCTTTCAAATCAAGTGTGGTCAGCCCAGTATTACAGAGCCCTACATTTGAAGGGCCACTTGTCCTGCATTTGAGGGGCCACTTGTCCTGCATTTGAGAGGCCACTTGTCCTGCATTTGAGGGGCCACTTGTCCTGCATTTGAGGGGCCACTTGTCCTGCATTTGAGGGGCCACTTGCTCGGATTCTTCCTGAACTTTCCTTTCCTTTGTGCTCATTTATAAAAATGCAAAACGCTGTGATATTCTAAAAAGAACAGATTACATTGCCTTGATATGGCCCTTATTGAAAATTTATTTTATTATTTGAGATAATGTATTTCTTTTCTATCTTACTATAAATTTTAATCAAGAAAACACAACAAAGTCAAGATATAGCTAGTGTGTTTGGGCCAGACCCTATAAATAACTATACCAACTCATTCTAATGTGGAAAAAAAAATGGAAAACCAGACCCTGTTAACAGAAGGGAAAATTCCATTTTTCATTCACAGCACTTTCTTTCTCCTGGCTCAATGAGAAACAAACTCTTTCCTTTTCTCCATATTTATTATATTAATGTGCTGGCAACGCAGGTGTTTCAGTCTTTACAGCAAAGGCACGCATCTGTCACCAAGCTCATTTCACACACAGCTTGGCCTTTGCAGAAGAACGCTAGCTCCATCTTCAATCTTCTGTCACATCTCAACTTCTCTCTTAAACAGTGTGATATTTAAATAGAGGTTTTGCCTCCAACTTAGACCACAAATAGGCAAAGCTCTGCTTTAACATGGGACCTGGTCAAAGGGCGTAGGCAGCCAGTAGGAAACCCAGAAAGAAACATGAAAGAGGAAAGATTGCAAGGGGCGTGTGATTCTAGCCACGCCCACCTTTGGGGAGGTCTTTGGTTTTAGCCACGCCCATCTTTGGGGAGGTCTTGTACATCTGCTATCTCTTTGATCAAGCTTTATTGAATAACTTTCTTTAATAGAGCAAGACTCCCATGACCAGGAAATGTTTCAGAACTACTCCTGTAGACCGGGAAGTACTTCTGCCACCATTTTATTATAAAAAGTGTTCAATATACCGTGTTGAAAGAACTTTACAAGAAACAGCCCTATGCCCACTGCCGTCTCACTGCTAGCATTAACTTTATCACATATGTTTTTAAAGTTCTAGTCATTGCTAGCCCGTCATATTTTTTAACACATTTCAAAATAAATTGCTTATATCAGTATATTTCCCCATAAATATTTTTTCTTGTGTCTAATTAAGTAGAGTGTGAAACTGACTTACAGATTTAAAGTTCAAGATGAAGTTTACATCCAATGAAATAGTCAGATCTTAATTATACATAAAGTGTTTCAAATGCATATGTCTGTCTACCTCCATTCTTCCCAAGACATAGAAGGTTATTACCATCTTGGGTTAGAGAGAGAGCTTGATAGTTCAGAGCACTGGCTATTCTTCCAGAGGACCTAGGTTAGATTCCTGGAACTTCGTGCCTTACAACAGTCTACAACTTCAGTCCCAGGGAAATCCAACACCTTGTCTGGCCTTTGTGGGCACCAGACATGCACATGGTATGCAGACATACATGCAGGCAAAACAACTATACAAATAAAATAAAAAATTTGAAGAACCTTATCATCATCACTCCAAAGTTTCTTCAGGCTCCTTTCCAAGCCTCTTGCGCTCTCTCTCTCTCTCTCTCTCTCTCTCTCTCTCTCTCTCTCTCTCNCCCCCTCCCTCTCCCTCTCCCTCTCCCTCTCCCTCCCTTTCTTGTAGGAAGGTATATGAAAGACTTACACTACATTCTTACACTACATTCTCTTTTGAGCAAAACTTCTTTCACGGAACACATTTTTGAGATTCACCCAACACCAACACTGATTTTTAAAAAAATATTATTATTGTTACACAGGGTTTATTTCATACCACAACTGATCCATTTTCCTATTGATGGATATCTGGACTGTGTTCTCAGGGATCAGCTTTGGTAGACTTGCTAGGAATGTTTTCACGCTGCATTTTGCACATACAAGTGTTTTATTTCTTTTGGATGAAGACCCGAGTGTCCTTGCTGGGTCCCAGGAAAGGTGTGCAGTTCATCTTACAAGAAAGTGTCAGATTGTTTCCCAAAGTGGTCTTATCATTTTACAATCCTATCAGCAAAGAAAGGTCTAGAACAGCCTAGCTGGGATTTGTTGTATTGTTGGGTGCTCTGCTAGGTTTAGACATCAGCATATTTTAATACATATCTTTCTAAGCCTAACTTCAGTAAACTGGGGCTCAGAGTTTCTAACTATCCTCTACTCTATCAATTTGGAGGATCAGTGGTCACTGGTTTTTTGGCAATGTCCTCTCGTTCTTGCTTTTCGTTACTAAAATGATGGATATACACAGAGCAAAGCATGGCGTGTTAAGAACCTTCACAATCATCACATAGAGAAGATATTCCAGACAGCGCCCACTCTGCTGAGTTGTTTATCAGAGACGTTGCCCTTTTTTTCCCTGAAACAATCTTGTGAAATAAGTGTAGTCTCTTCTCTTATAAATGAAGAAACTGAAGCTCAGAATTTTTTTTTTTTATTGCCCAAGGTCACACTGTTACCAAAAGGTATACCTAAATCACAAAGGGACAAAGGATGAAAGGCCAGCTGAAAAATCTTATTTAACTTGAGTTTAAAAAGTAATTAGGAAGTTATATTTTCCACCAACTGGGAAAGACATTCATAATTTCAGTGACCCTCAAAAGGGCAAGCAGAGGAAGAAAGCGTTTTGCTCGGCATTATCGGCAGCCTTCACGCAGCACCGAGTTAATTCACTATCAGACCTTGGTGTAACCTCCTAATGGGTAATTCAGCTTTCATATAGTTCATTATCTTTTTCTTTCTTTTGTTTGCCTCACAGATGGAGTACTTTACAATGTCTATGAAAAATTTTCCATCTGGATTAGATCACTCAAATGGAGTCAGGAAGAGAGGTACTGGCTCCGGTGCCTTCGCTGGGCCCATCAGGGTGGAGGGAATCTTCCAAAATCAACATAAGCTTGGATTCATAAATTGGACAACTGGGATTAGCAATGCAGTGAATAATAACCACGGATGGACGTCTCCTTAGGTAGCTCCAGCTTGGGCCGTCCTCAGATATTATTAGACCTTTGAAAGTTGGCTGTGGCCGGTGAGCTGTCAGCTGGATGTTCTTTTAAGTCCCTCTTACCTTCGTCTGCTCATATTCCATATTTATCTTGGTGTCATTGTTTTTTAAGTGATTACTGATGATGCATTGCATTTTAATGACACTTGTACTTACTTCCATTCATTTTATGCACATAATGACTCTTCAATGGGGAATTTTTCAAAAGAGGGAACATCATACAGAATGTACTCTCATTCACATATACCTTCACTCATCCAACATTTAAAGATTCCGACTGTGTTAAGCAGCAACTGGGCTGAAAAAGGCAGACCTTTTCTTTAAAAGCCTAGGGCTGTAGATAAAGTCGGCTATATTAATAGTTAATTACCTTCATATGTGAAAAGTGCTATAGGAGGTTTAAGCAAAGAGTGTGAAGGTAGCAGTGGAGAATAAACAGCCAAGGGTTCCTTGCAGCTACTCCTCAGGTCTGGATTGGGATGCCAGGAAGACAAAACAGGGCTTATTCTTCATAATACATATGCATGCACACGTGTGTGTGTGTGTGTGTGTGTGTGTGTGTGTGTGTGTGTGTGTATGTTCTATATATTATTTCTCTCCAAAGTATTTCAAGCAGACTCACATGCAAATGAAAAGTGATTTTCGTCTTCCCTTTTCTTACATTTTCCCTCTTACCAATCAAAATACAAGGGAGACTATCACCATCTTGGGATGTCAAGGTCCATGGGAAATTTTCCAAAGGAAAGAGTTATGCCTGCCACATTGCCAATTACTCTCTACAAGAAGGAACGTGCCAAACAGTGTGGAAGTCTCCATAGACCAACCCATGTACATTCTATCACCCCTCAGCTTAGTCAAACCTGATCGTTTCCCCTCAGCTCCAGGAGTTCATTTGTCAAATGTTGTCATCAAATAGACTTTAGTGCTTACTTAAGTTTTAGTGCTTTGAGGATGGACAGGGGAGTGGAGGAGGTGAGGAAGAGACGGGTCTTATATTGTAGGACCCTAGGGACAATTTCACATGGAATTATTTCACCATCTTCCACTAGGATGGCTTGCATTTTTCATTTTAGACTTTGTAGCATCCAACCCCTGGTGCTGGGAAGATGGTATTCAATAGAGTTCTATGCATGTTTTGAAAGAAAGGAAAAAGAGAGTGTGGATTTAGTGCTGTCAAGTCTCATGACCGCTTTGGATGAGAATTGGATACAGAGCTATCTGTTGGATTAAATTAAACCAAATGAGAACAAGCTGTTAGTGAGCTTTTAAGTCAAATGTTCAGTTTTTGTTATTCCTCACCCCCTTCCTTGAAAGATGGATGCATTAAAAATAGCTCTTCTTTCCTTAGAGGATGTGCATGTTTTATGTTCTGGTTCAATCTTTCATCTGTCTCCACTTCCTGTCTGTCTCAGAGATTTGAGAAATGTTTTGCTGTCTTGTGAAATTCATTCTCTCAATCAAGCACCATTTTCCCATTCTTTCCATCTAGACTTCAGTCACTTGAGTAATAGGAAGCTATTGTAGCCCTTTAACTGTCGTAACCCATGATCGCCAGTTCCAGTAATAAACTATGTGCTGGGATTACACTTTACATTCATGGAAAAGCGTTAAAAAATAATGTTTGGAACATTCTGCTGGCACATAAACTCCCATTTCTGGTATATTTCAAGACAAAAAAAATCTATTCATGGGTTCCTTTTCTCCTCTTACATCCCTCTTTTCCTTTCTACCTTAAAAACATTGGAAATTTTGTTAAGTTAAATTACTGCTTGATATAACTCCCTGTAATAGATGACACAGGCTCTAGTAGTGACTATTCTCTCATGGAAAAAAGAGCTCACTCCTGTTGTTTGTGAAGTTACACCCTTGAATTGTGAGTCTGGATCACTGCTGAGTAGATTTCTTTGGAGCCAGAAACCAGGATAGCAGCAGGAGAAAGGAGTTGGCAGCCAGAAGGGATGGAAAGGGTTTGCTGGAAAAGAGTGGGCGGGGCCATGTTTAGGGAAAGCGGGAAATAGAATACAGACAAATGAAGAGCGGTGGTGTTACATGGAGAAATGCAAGAAACCAGGAGAGACTGAGCATTCTGGGAGAGGTTTCAGGCTTCTGTGCAACCAGTTAGTTTCCAATACTATTGACGAATGGAAAATGCTGTGTTTATAACAAGCATCTGTCAAGAGGGAATGCCAACTAAGCTGCCATGCAGGAGAAGGTACAGAGGATGCAAGAGAGTTCTACATGTGGGATGGGTTAATAGTGATTTGTATACATTTTCAGGTCTGTGCTTACATGGCTTTCCAAACTCACATCTAATCTCTTAGGTCTGGAAATTAAGCTCACATGCCAAACTTTCGTGTACTGATTTACTAGTTTATCCTGACTTAGGTCAGGTTAGGTGGCCATGCAAACAGGACTTATCTAGCGCTGGATTATTAATGTTTACATGGTTTCCTGACCCAGCCGAAATACAAGTGCAGAAATACTTAGTAAAGTTGCCGGGATTAGCTCTTCTAAACTTTCAGAAACTTTGGGTTTACGTGAGGCCAATATTTGAGAACAGGGTCAGATTGTTTTTGTAGATAGGCCTCTTTTGAAATAATCTTAAACTGGGTTTTACTGCTGAGGGCAAGATAAAATGATGTGAAATGTCTATTTTGCCCTTGTTAACCAAACAGTAGCATGCCATAAATTAGACCACACAGGAGTACTTATGGCTGGGAGGCAGGGAGAGGAGAGCCCTGTGTCCATGTTGCTTAGCTGAGGCTCTTCTCTTCTGTTGGAGATCATTTACTTTACAAAGACAAAGGTATATAAGAAAGGATAAAAGAGAGAAATGTGGTAAAGTAAACTAAGACTACAGCATCAAAGGAAAGAGAAATTAGGCTTCTGAAGTGCTAAAGGCATGAAAATTGGGGAAGGAATTCATATTCACTTTACACAAGAAAAGATGAGCAGAGGGACACATGTGAGGGAAGTGTTGTCCATTCACACCAAAACCTAGTTTTCAAGCCTTGTCATGGTGGCCACTTAGGACTAGATACTTCTTTGCCCATGTGTTATATTTGACAAATCCTTAACTTTTGTCCACAAATTGCCATCATCACCTCCTATGCCAGCTACAGTGATCAAAATGCCTCTAGACATCACAAAAATATCCTTGGTCAAGAACCAGCACACCTGAGCTATCACTGATGGAGTCTGGATGTTCAGCAATTAGACCTTTATGGAATACTATCTCAAGAAAAATGCAATGAGTGTTTGGGAAGGCAAAGATTTTAAGGTCAGACAAATGAGAATTCTAAGCTAAGATTACTTTATCTCAGTCACAGGGTTTGTCAAAACCTAATGGTTTCGGAATGTGAGATGGATGAAAAGAAAAAGAGAAAAAAATTTTAAATGTTCAATATACAGAAAATAGATGCATGTTTTTAAAAAGTATTTTACCCATTATTCTACAATTCATAGAATAAATCACTTAAGTCTTCATTTAATTTGGTTATAGACTGACTGACCACCATGTGCCATTTATAGCTTTTGGCATTCAGTGTTAAACAATAGATTTGGTCCTTGATTTTTCTTCGAAGTCTTCCTCTCAGAAAATCATGATGGGGTGAATCTAAAGAGTTCAGGAGCTGGGTGTGTCTTAAATAGGTTTTGAGAAAGGCAGCTATCATAGATCATAAGCATCCCAGCACATCTAAATTATGCCAAGAACGCAGGGTCCCAATCCTTCTTTACAAGGTCCATTTCAAGGGCTCTGACTTCAGCAGACAGTCTTCAGAGATGAAGTGATATCTTCCTCTGGGAAGAGGAGCGAGCTTGCTCACCACTTCCTAATAAAACCCCAGCAGTGTCTTGCAAACTTTTATGCCCCAGTACAGGGGAATGCCAGGACCAAGAAGTGGGAGTGGGTGGATAGGGGAGCAGGGTGGGGGGAGGGTATAGGGGACTTTTGGGATAGCGTTTGAAATGTAAATGAAGAAAATATCTAATAAAAATTTTTTTAAAATGCAAGTTCAGCATTCCCTTGCTGCAAAGCAGCTCATGGCCATAGTGTAAGCAGCATCTACCTGAACCTCTCCATGTCATCCTCTTGAGACTTGAGAGTGCAACAGGAACAGATAGGGCGCTTGTTCTGTTGTAATTATTAAAGCCTTTTATGACCTTGAAGTCTGTTTCTGTCTTCTAATATCCATATCACAGAATCAGACAAATGTATTACTTTGTGTGTTGAGTAAAATAAAATCCCAGATCCTGACAATGGGATTCAGGAAAGAGGGGCTTTAAAATGTCAGCTGGAAAAGGAGATTTGTTTTCCAAGGTGAATATAAAGACAGATTTTGGGTTTTTTAACTGTGCAAGAGTCCCAGAGAGCAACTAGACCCAAATGAGACAGAAGAATGTGGGTCCAGGAACAATTTCTTTAAGAAAAATACAACAAGGAGAATGGGGCATTTAAACATAAAGGAGTCTTACATCCCTGATGGAGAATTAGAAGATGAAGGATGAAGAGACTTGAAGAATTCCCACTTACCCAGAACAATTCTGGTGTAGCAAAAACCCTATTAAGGACATGGCCTTCCTACTGCTACGGTGAAGACTCCATTAAAGTCTTGACTCTCCTACCTGAGAGGCAGATTTATCTTGGCTTACAGATAGTTACCCTGAGTTGGGAAATGAAGATGAGGAAATGAAGTCAGGATTGAGAAATATACCTGGAAATAAACTTTGAGTAGATGTGAAAATGACTGGCAGCCACGAAAGCAGAAGTCTGATGAATGTTCGAGGGAGTTGTACCAAATGCACCATAAAATTAGAAAGCACCCCAAAAAGTTTTGGTTAATATTAAGTGATTCCCTAGTTGAGAATGTTCTTTTAAACCCACATAGTTCTTTTTAAAAAAGGCAGGCACACAACACTTACTTCTGACTCGTCAATGGAAAATAATGAACAAGGGAAAAAAATTCCCATAAAGTGGATTCAGGAACCATGAAAAACAGTGAATGAGGATGTGGTCCTAGAAAAGAGAGACAAGGTCCAGGCTGGGAATTACCCAGTGCCGGGGGAGTAAAATCCTGCCCGTGGGCAAGGATTCCATAATTGCAATATGCCAACAACTGCTGAGAGTTTTCGTCTTTACGTTCCCTGCTTTCCCCAGTAGCTATTTCGTCTGTATGAATGTATTAGAGTGGGGTTGGCGGGGAGGCAGAGTATTATTTGTGTGTTTGGCTCATGGGCTGTTGAGCTTGAAAAGTCAGAGATGGAATTCTGAGCATTACCTAAGGGTCTTGATCTTTGATGGGGATGCAGTGTGCCTTTGGGTTATTGCCCTAGCGAAAGGACTGATTGTTTATCGGTGGGGAGGGAGAACAAAGCTCGTAGATGCTGGCTGGATGCCAGGGACAGCACCAAACCCCCAGCTGTTACTTTCCTGCAAAATGAGATCTTGTTTCTAACCTTTCTCGATGGTTGGTTGTGCTTCATTCTTTGAATCTGACCAAGGAGAAATAAGTGGAGATTATACATACCACTCCCAGTCTATCTCAGAGATACTCCCAATCTATCTTTGATTTCCTTGAAGATATGAAAGATTTAACAGGGGATTCTGAGACACCAGAAAGTAGGACAACATGGGAGGGGTTTGTGCTTCTGAATCATCTGTAGAGATCCTTACAAGAACAAGTGACATCCGCATTCCACTTTCTCAGTGTAAGAAATGAACGGGTGCTCTTAAGCCACTTAGATTTGGAAGTGTCTTTGATATAGCAGCTATTATTACTATAAATAAAGGGATTATGATGTGGCATGTTACATAATTTAGTCATGAGTAATACTTTTAGAATGTGTTTGTTTTGAAAGTGGATCTTACTCAGTAGCCAGGCTTGTCTGGGACTTACTATGTAGTCCAAGACGGCCTCAAACTCACCATAATTCTCCTGCTTCAGCATCCTAAGGACTATAATTACAGGCATGAGCTACCACTTTCAGCTCCTGAATAATAAATATGTAATTGTTAAAAATAAATATGATGAGGAAGATAGATCAAGACAGAGAGAGAGAGAGAGAGAGAGAGAGAGAGAGAGAGAGAGAGGAGAGCAATTGCAGAAAAAGAAGAGGTAATGTATTTTGCAGGAGGAGAAAATGACAGCGATTCCATTGCTTCTCCTACTAAGATGAAAATCACTAGCTGCATCTAAAATGCTATTTGTTAAAAGTCACATCACACAACTTTTACAAAAATCTAGAGTAAAAGGAGAGCGAAGGCTGACGAGCAATTCTGAGGGAAAGCCGCAGAAGCCAGAAAAAAAGCTATTGGTTTAAAACCAGCAAGTCATCGTGCTTTGAAAGCAAGGGGATAGTTAGCGTGAAATGCTCCTGAGGCAGTCATCAACGCAAAGACTAAAAAGTGGGTTTGAAACCTCATGGGGTGGGGGTGGGGCAAGCAGGGGGAGGAAATCAGGTGTCTTGTAACCACCGTAGGAAGGGTTACACTTTACCTACACAGCATACTTTAGATTATTGATTTACTAAACTCCATGCGCCATTTCTGCATAGGAACCGGACACTGGTGTGTAAAGGGGAAACAAACCCACATGAACTTGGAACTCACATGCATCTTTTCCCACACCACAGGTTCCCAGGGGCTCAACGTTTAATCAAGAATGCAAGCAGTTCCAGTCTACCTAGAAACCTGGGTTTGAAGGTTTACAAGATTTCTGGGATGATTGTCACTGGATGTTTCTGCCCAGTGATTATTTCTTTCATTTTCTATTTAAATGAAGGCAAGATGGAACCACTTAGAATGCATCACCCTTAACAAATAAAATATGATTAGATACCAAAACACATCATCCATCTCCACGGTAATTAGTTCTTATGTGTATTAGCTCTGATTGCTTTTCATAGTAAAAAAAATTTTTTTTCTAATCACTTTCTAAATTTTACACACACATCAGGAGAACAGGAACTCAGGGGGAATCCTTGCCTAACATGGAAAGAAAGCAAATTAAAAACTGAAAGGGAGCCAGGCCTGGTGGTGCAGGCCTTTAATCCCAGCACTCGGGAGGCAGAGGCAGACAGATTTCTGAGTTCGAGGCCAGCCTGGTCTACCAA
>NC_034594.1:40274780-40358426 GCF_900095145.1 Mus pahari
TGAAAGGGAAAAAGAAGAGGTTTCTGCATATTTTCAAAGGGGAGAAGCAAACCACAGACTGCTTCTATTTTTATAAAATACAATACATTTCTGCTTGTTGCTACCTCAGAATTAAGGAACACACTTTAGCCCCATGAAAAGTAGGGTTGCTTTCAATCATCAAGAATGGAGAAGGTGTAAAGAAGTTCCAAAATGTAGGAAGACTACATTTTTAATAAGCAAGACTATGAAATTAACCTCTGGTTTAATATGAACATTAAGAGTAGGAAGCCTCCTGGAAGTGACCTTGTAGAAGACAGGCTACTGTGGAGACAGAACTGGCTTCTGAATGCCTGTGTGTCTGGGTGGCCTATTTCTTTGAGATGCATCTTCTTGCAGATTCCCTCTGGGGAAAGTGCTACATTAGATAATCATTCCTTGGGGAACATCCCCACAAATTGTAGCACAATCAGCTTGAGCACTCATGATGCCCTAAGAACAGCCACAGTCACTTTGCTCGTTCCCTTCAGTTGGATTATCCCGAGGACCAAATAAGATGGGCACCGGCACGCTGATTTCTAAAGGCTTTACATTCCTTCCACCAAACCAAAGTATGGGTAAGAGGTAGAATCAGGAATCGAACCAGGTTTGGTAAGTCTAAAGCCAATGATCCCATGTCACACTCCAGGGTCCTCACTGAGTCCCAAGTCTGCCTTCTTACTTCTGGGCTTCTTACTCCAAATATGTCCTCTACATATTCAGAAACACAATGACCACTAACAACTGTGTTTCATCTCCTCCCCTCCTCCTCCACTCACACACTAGTCCTATTTTTTGAAACACTATCCCTTGTGAAAACTTTTAACAGCACAAAGTACTCTGCCTTTAGTCCTTGTTTCGTGGAAGGTTAGATGTGGTTCTGTTAATGTGATCTGAGAAAGAATGTGGGCAGGGGTTACACACGTCGGTGAAGATCCATACATATTTGCCATAAAGGAGTTGTGACATACAGCTCTGCTTGCTTACCATTGCCTTGACATACACGCTGTAGTTTAGAGGTTCCTTGAAGTTCATGAGTCTTTTCTGCATGGTTCTCTCTGGTTGGTATACTCCCTGCTCACTCATCATTTCCTCTCTCCTGTGGTCATCCAAACACAATACACCAAACCCCCAGTACCCTGAAAAAAAATCTGTTCATATGTCTCTGGACTTTCTGTCCCAGAGGCCAGCAGAGAGGAGGACACTGTGGACAAAATGCCAAGCACTCCCTGGAGTGGACAGCAGTTACTTTGGGCCCATCACACTATTTCAGTTGATGTCTTTAGAACTTCATCTGACCCCTGGCTAGCTTTGTTTGGATTCTGATTACTGCCTGCCTTAATAGATTTCATTTCTCCTTCTCTTGATCTGGATTCCATTTTAATACTTTCCAATCTACTTACTGTGCCTTAAATCATTTAAAATATAATATTATCTTTTTCTTATCTTTATTTTTAATTTTTTATACATTTTAAATTAAAATATAATTATATCATGTTCTTCCTCTCCTATCCTCTCTCCAAACCCTCTCAATCCTTCCATGGTCTCCCATCAGTCTAAAATCAATAGCCTCTCCTTCCCCCATTATTAATGTTGAACGCATATGTAGAGAGAGACACACATGTGTAAATACAGCCTGCAGAGCCAGTTCTTGTTGTTTGTGTGTATGTATATGGCTTCAGAGCCGACCACTTTGTATTGGATAACCAGTTAACAGGCTCATCCCTGGGAGAGATGAGCTCTACATCTCTCAGTCCTCATCAGTTACCTACGGTTCCTTGTCCAGGGCTGTGATCCTGTGCGATTTTCTCCCGTCTTTATTAACATGTCTATTGATATCGCCGTTGTTGAGATCTTGTTTACACAGCTGTTTATATGAGAGACTGTTTCACAGAAGACTTCCTGGTGTTCTAGCCCTTATGATCTTTCCATCCTCTCCTCACTGAGGTTTCCTTAGCCATAGATGTAAGAGTTGTAATGTATCCACCAGGGCTGGATTCCCCACAACCCATTGATCCCAGTATTGTGTCCAGTTATGGTTTCCTGTGATGTTCTCCATGCTTCTTTGATGAGACTGAAGGTTACACCTATTTGTGGATAGGTTAATAGCAAAGTGGCAGTAGCAGATTCTTTTCTAAGGTTCATGACTTCACTCATCTTAGGAAGCTGGCTAAATGTCTAGTATCAGACATTGTCTCCTTTCTATTGAGAGAAACGTATGCCCAATTAGAAAGATGCTGGTTGTCATCAACATCCAAGCACCATTTGCTGCACCTTTACAGCTATCTTGCCATGCTGGTCATTGTTGTATTTCACAGATGTCATGACTGGGTAGGACTATTAATTGCCTGGAAATTTCCATAATATTTTATGGTACCATGCAGGATAGATCACAAGAAGGAGGTTTTCATGTCAGATCCAGCTTGAGTGATGAGAATCCCATGTCCTAAGTGTGTGATGTTTTTAGGATTGAGACCTAACCCCACCTTCAACTTCTAAGAGGCAGCCAGAGACAACAGCAACAGTCTATATTGTTTTAGGAACCACTTGACCTACACTGACCAACTAACCTAAAGAAGATTTCTCATCATGGTACTGTACTTTTTGTTACTGGTTGTTGTATGGGCCATTTTCAGCTTTAGTAGCATAACTTCTTCTAAGATTATATACTAAGAATGTATACATAGTAGTATAAGTATTGTATATGATCTTAGCTAGCTACAAAAATAATACGATTCCTTGAGGAATCATCAAGCATCATTATTTTTTGTCCCTTGGTGTCATTATCCCTCCTTCTCCTTTTATATTGACACATCCACACTAAGCTAATGTACTGTTATTAGAGTTGTTGCTGTTGTTCTTTGTTTGTTTTTTTTGACACAGGCTTTTACTCCGTGGCCAAGCCTGCCCTTGAATTTCTAGGCTTAAATTCCTGAGTACTGGGATTTTAGGTGAGTTCTACCTTACTTAGAAGAGCCAATATAATTTTGTTAATGTTTTGAATGTGGGTTATGAGGAAAAATGGATGAGTCAGGATGATGCCAAAGCAATCTCCTTTTATCGAGAAGTGGAAAACTGTGACGATCAAACTTGGGTGGACAAACTTGGATGTAAGGAACTTGATTTGGGACATGCTAAATTTGACATGTAGGTAGGATGGTTTAGTAAGCAACTGAATATATAAGCCTGGAATTGAGACAGAAAGCTCTAGTCATTTACTCAAGCCACACAGCTGGAAGTAGGAGGGGAAGGTTCATGTCTCAAGGGTCTGGGTCCCGTGGTCTTGCTCTTAATTACAAATCACATCTTGATTCAGAATCTTACATTTCCTGTTACACAGCATCTTTGTGTTGGTGGGTACATTTATTCTAAATCAATCCTATACTTAACCTTTCCCCCAATAGCTATATTGGATTGAGTTTTCTCTCTTCTCACTGCATCTTACTACTGAGGTCAGTTTAATCTTCTAAAAATGAGCATGGTGGTCTAATAATGGCTAAATGTTGCAGAGAAAAATTGCTATGGAGAAGTGATGGTGTCTCCATTCTTACTCTTGGACTCTGGATCCAGTTAGTATATTTGCTCTGTCTAGGATGAAGAAACAACTGATGCTCTTAGAAAATCTGGGATTGCAAGCGGGTGCAACCACTCTGGAAGTCAGTCTGGCAGTTCCTCGGAAAATTGGAAATAGTATTACCTGAGGACCCAGCTATACCACTCCTGGGTCAAAAGATGCTCCAACATATAACAAGGACACATGCTCCACTATGTTCATAGCAGCCCTATTTATAATAGCCGGAAGCTGGAAAGAAACAAGATGTCTTTTAACAAAGGAATGGATACAGAAAATGTGGTACATTTACACAACAGAGTACTACTCAGCTATTAAAAACAATGAATTTATGAAATTCTTAGGCAAAGGGATGGAACTAGAAAATAGCATCCTGGGTGAGGTAACCCAATCACAAAAGAGGACACATAGTACGCACTCACTGATAAGTGGATATTAGCCCCAAAGCTCCAAATACTCAAGATACAATTCACAGATCACATGAAGCTCAAGAATAAGGAAGACCAAAGTGTGGGTGCTTTGGTCTTTCTTCGAAGGGGGAACAAAATACTCATGGGAACAAATATGGAGACAAAGTGTGGAGCAGAGACTGAAGGAAAGGTCATCCAGAGACTGCCCCACCTGGAGATTCATCCCATACACAGTTACCAAACACAGACACTACTGTGGATGTCAAGAAGTGCTTGCTGACAGGAGCCTGATACAGCTGTCTCCTGAGAGGCTCTGTCAGAGCCTGAAAATACAAAGGCAGATGCTTGCAGCCAACCATTGGACTGAGTGTGGGGTCCCCAATGGAAGAGTTAGAGAAAGGACTGAAGGAGTTGAAGGGGTTTGCAACCCCATAGGAAAAACAAAAATATCAACCAAACAGACAAGCCCCCACCACCACCACCCCGAAGAGCTCCCAGGGACAAAAGCACCAACCAAAGAGTACACATGAAGGGACCCATGGCTCCAGCCACATATGTAGCAGAGGATGGCCTTGTTAGACATCAATGGGAAAAAAGGCCCTTGGTCCTGTGAAGGCTCAAGGTCCCAGTGTAGGAGAATGCCAGGGCAGGGAGGTAGGAGTGGGTGGGCAGGTGGGCGGAGGAGCACCCTCATAGAACCAGGGGGAGGGGGGATGGCATAGGAGGCAAGGGTGGGGAACTGGGAAAGGGGATAACATTTGAAATGCAAATAAAGAAAATATCCAAGAAAAAGAAAAAAAAAGAAAAAGAAAAAAATCAATGTCTGACAGCAACGCTGCCTTCTGGTTTATTTTAGAAACTCATGTTCTTTTATTCCTTTATGGCTGCTTCATCTGGAGCAGAAACGAGTGGGACGTATTCATAAGAAATACTGAAAACAGTGACTTGTGTAGTTTGAGTATATATGCAGACTATTTGCCTTTGAATTGTGTACATTCTGAAATACAGACAAATCCCATGAGTAGTTTCAGTATAGAGCTATTTATCTAGAAGAGAGTTGATGCATGAGTGGTTGTTTCTTAGGCTTTCCTTTAACTGTGACTGACATTCTATTTCCCTGGAACTATGTTACCCTGGAATAGAAGAAAAAGTTGGCAGGAACCACTGGGTCCTTTCAGCCCAGAGCACACTCCTGTCACAGATGAGAAAACTGAGGCCAGATGTGACAGGACTGGCCAGCAATCTATTCAGACCCCCTAAACCATAGCCCTGAAATGCTGAGAACATATGGGGACTATCTCTTGATTAAAAGTTGGGCCTTGGAAAAATGTCTTGTTCTAATTCTTCCTCTGTCAATCCCTGGCGCAAGTGCTTCCTCCACAGCACTTCTGAGCATCATCACCACCTTCAGCTGCTGAAATTGTGGAGCTCTCAGAAGCTGCTGGCCATTTTGCTCTATTCCAGATGGGTAATTCATACAGAGATGGAAAAGCTCCATCACATTCTGATTTCTCTCTGACCCGATCATGTGGACTTAAGTATCCCCATTCCTGAGAATGTTCAGATGGCCCTCTCTCCCAATACATTGATTCATTATTTCATAAGTATTTAGAAGCTCAATTTTATTTCAGTCCATCAAGGGTTTATGTTCTGAGAGAGAGTGTCAGATCATTTCTTCCCTGTTACACTTAAATGTTAAAAAAAAAAAAAAGTGCCAGTGGAAATAAAATAGCTCATATGTCTAAATGATTTAAATTAAGTAAAATAAAATTTTCCACTCTTTTGAATTAGGCCATTAAAACTATAGCTTGCTCTAAGTACAGTATTAATGAACAATATCTCAAGGAGAGTATTAATTTTGTATTTCCTGACATAAAAATTTAAAACATTCAATTTTAGCTTTGCTTTAGGTAATATTTTGTGTTCCCTTGACACTTATTTGGAGACCCTAGGAATTAGGGTAAAAGAAAAACAAAGAAGTTCACAATTGGATGCACCACATTCTCACATGGGTGTGTGCTACCCTCTCATCTGTGTTAGCCTGCAGACTTAGAGTAAATTACGTGACATTTTACATCACGAAGCCTTAGGAGTAAAAGTTCAAGTGAAGCAGATCTCTCAGCTCGATTGGTTTAGCATGTCAACACTGCTCAAGTTAAGACAAGATGGTATGATAGTTACTTTTCTCATTGTTGGGGCCAACTAACATGGAAGGGAAGAAGTGTCTGGGTTTAGGGGTTGGTTGGTTTGTTTTTTTTTGTAGTTCTAGAGGGTCATTCCATCAGGGTTGAGGAGATCCAGCAGCAGGTGAGGAAGGCATGGGAAGAGCAGCTGAATGCTAGCTGCTCACATCGTATCTACAGTCGGGAAGCAGGAAGACGGGGATGCTGGCGCTCAGCTCATTGTCTCCTTATTGTTCAAGTCCAGAGACCCTAGCCCATGGAACACTACACCCATATTTAGGGTAGGTCTTCCTACCTTAATTAACCCAATTTAGATAGCCACTTACAGGTATGTCCAGAGGCTTGTCCCCTAGATGACTCTACAGTCTGTGATGTTGATAATCATTATTAACCAGCACAGATGGTATAATAAAGATAGGCAAATGTACATTACTAGTACCTGATTGAGTGACTGAATCGAGAACCTATTAGAGTTCAGTGCTGTCGGGGCACTCCTGTTTGTACAGTAAGGGGTCTAGGCACCTAGAATGCAGATCCTAAATCAAGGGTAAGACTCAGGATATAACCTCTGAAGAATCATAGAGGACCCTGAAGCCTGTGGGAGCCTGTGCATTCCTTACCAGTACCCTGTTTTGGGAGGTCTTGTGATTTCCCTCTAGTTTGCACACCGCTAATCTCATCAAGTTAGAGGTGTAGGGTTTCACACCAGAGACCCTTTCAGCCACCAGAGCACCCCAGTCCAGCAACTGCTACCTTGAAATACCGGCTATGTCCTTTAATCAGGCAATCCAATTAGCCACACACAAATTACAAAGTCTATATACCTAAAGCAATTTGTCTGAAAAAAAAAAAATTCAAAACCTCCCTGATGAATTTGCAATCAAGAAAAACCCCTCTTTCTCCTTCACTTTTTTTTTTTTTTTTTATAAATTTGGAAGTTGGACACAGGACAGAATAAGGCAAACAATTTCAATGTTGAATGCTGCCTAAGAGATTCTAAAGTATCAGCCACACTGTTTGAATAAGTTGTGAGTCGGGGAGAGGAAGACGGGGGTAAGATTGGTGGTTTAATTGTATCATGTTCCCTAACAAGAGATGGCAAACATTGTATTTGATAAAAAGTGGAAGATGTCTTATTTCCATTGTTATCTAGCTGAGCAATGAAAGATTGCTCGTCATAGCCCGCAGCACTGTCAATCACAAAGGAGTAAAGTTAACTCTTATTTTTCCTAATTTTTGCAGCACGTAACATCCCAGAGAGCTGAGAGGAAGACTGAGAGGAGAGAGAGGGGGAAGAGAACCCTAGGAGCCCGGATGGTGCTGTGCATGTGCTCCTTTATAAACCATTTAGTTGGTGCATCCTTCCATTCTCTCCACAGGCTGGCCCTTTATCCACAGATCCTGAGCATAAGCAAATCACCTTGGGGTTAAATATGTCTGAGGACTCTCCCATTCCCCAACTCCTTGACACAGAGGAGATTCTACTGCCTGTCCTGCAGGGTTTGCCTGATAGGTTCAAATGACTATAGAGATAGCAGAGTGGTAAATCTAAACCTTGTTTTTAATAGATGAAGAGTCTAAAGCCAAGTTGGTAAGATGATGCATTCAAGACTGCTCACCTGAGGCCAGGGTCTGGGGAGATGACCGATGGGTAAAATGCTTCCTACACATGCATGCAGACCAGAGTTCAAATCCCCAATTCCCATGTAAAAGTCAGACATAACCATGCACATCTCTAGCCCCAGGTTGCATCCCCTGACTAGCCAGTCTAGCACAGATAGCAAGATACATGTTCAGTTGGAGATCCTGGGCCAACAGCTAATATTGACCTCTGCTTCCACACATGCAAGCATGAGCGAGCACACCTGCAAACACATGTGGGCACACATGCATACAACGCTCACAAACAAACACACTCAGGTTCCATAGAATTTATTAGAAGACTGGGGATTAATTTTCAGGGTACCTGGCTCTGTACTTTAGTACCACTAAGAACCAAATTGGACAGGAAGATGGGTGAGAGATGAGAGCACAACTTCCAGGACCCTGTATCTATGGACATGTGTGCATTGAAATAAAAGCATTTCTATTTATGTCTTCCTTCTGCTGAGCATTTTCAGGCCCTCAGCCACAAAACCCTTATGAGAATTTTTGGATTTATTTTACAGTCAGATAAAGAACATAAATACAAGATTTTTATGGGTCAAACACAGATTAATAAAGTCCAGCATTCTCTCTCTCTCTCTCTCTCTCTCTCTCTCTCTCTCTCTCTCTCTCTCTCTCTCTCTCTCTCCCTGTGTAATATACTATAAATCACCAATGGTTTCTCTTAATCCATTTATGGATCTCTTATTCATGTGGTGTTTTTAAAAAGACTCTACTCTTGCTATACACAGTGCAATACTCTTGTTATTCCTAAATGTGCCCCTTGAAAAATTCTGTCACCTAGTGCCATGGGATTTAGTGAACAAATTGGTGTTCAATGTATCTATATCATATTTACAGACTGATGATACTAATATTTAATATCTTGAACCACTACCTTCTCATTGCTGAATCACTGTGACCACTCTATTCTGAGCTATTTGTAGCTCTTCTTTACAAAGAAGTAAAAAAAAAAGTGAAAACCAATGAAATGAAAGCTTTCTCAAGTTTGGCTGGAGTCTCTGGATGTGTGTGTGTGTGTGTGTGTGTGTGTGTGTGTGTGTTTTAATGTATCGGGCAATTTGCTGTTAGAGGAATTCAAATTTGCAAAGCCCAAATATAAAATGTCTCAGTGTTTAAATGGTAGAGCAGCACATTCAAGAATGATTGGAAATTCATTCTGGGATATGTTGGTAGGAAGTATGATGAGTAAGGGATGATGTCTGCTGGTGATGAATGCATGTGGTCAAATTCAAAGAAAATTGGCAACCTTACATAGTTAGTTTTCTGTTGTTCCGGGTGATATTTATATGGACAGTAATGAGAGGCCTCAATTTTATGTGAAGACACATTTTGAATTTTTCTCAGTGGGTTGTCATAGACTCCTTTGGTGACTAAGAAAGTTGGATACTCTACAAATGATGTTGAGATTAAAATAAAACAAACAACAATGTCATTGTTGATAGGGACATTTAAACATTAATCCAACTTCATGTGTGTTTAATGAGTGGCTATTATGGGCAAGTTACTAAATTAGGCTCTATGGAAAGAAGTAAAGTGGGAGAGAGAGGGCTTGAGAGAGAGTAAGGGGAAGGGAGTAAATTCATTACATACATCTATGAAAATGTCCAAGAATAAATGTAAGTAAATAGAACATAGGCTTTGCTCATATTAGATAGACTCAGTTACAAGTAGTCCACTGCAAACTGGCATAAGCAAAAATGTGATTTAGTAGTTCATATAACGTAAACTTCAGGGCGTTGCTTTACTAGATCCAGATGATGTCACCAGGTCCTGGCTTCTCTCTTCCCTTCTACATCTTAGTTTTGCCTTCTGTTACATTGACTGTTTTAAAAAGGAGTGGGGCTAATGTCTGTGATGGTTTCTATCAACTGTCCACTTGACAAGGTCTAGAATCATCTAGAAAACAACTCTCTGGACATAGCTAGGAGGGATTCTTTAGGTCTGGTTAATTAAGGTGGGAAGACCCACCCTAACTGTAGATAGTGTCATTCCGTAGGCTTGGGCTCCTGGGTTGCGTAGAAAAGAGACATTAGCTGAGTTCAGCACCAGCATTCATCTCTCTGTTACCCGACTGCAGGTAAACTGTGACCAGTCGCTTCAGATATCTGCTACAAAGATTTGTCATGATAGATGGCACCTTCAAACTGTGAGCCAAAATGTAGGGATTTAGCTCAGGGGTAGAGTGCTTGCCTGACAAGTATAGGGTCCCAAGTTCTACTCCCAGCACTGGAAAAAAATAGAGAAAGAAAAGAAAATATGAATGAATGCATGTGTGGTACAAGCTGCTTATCAAAGATGCAGCACAGACCCCACTGGCAAGGTACAGAATTTCATGCAATCTCATTGGCTACTCTATTGGCTGCTTTTCTTGTCGCTATGACCAGATACCTGAAGGAAACAATGTAAAGGACATAAAGGTTTATTTCAGCTCATAGTTTGGGGGTACAGTTCACCATGAGGGAGGCAAGGTGACAAGAGAGTCCAAGGTGGCAGCATTGTGCAACTGAGATGTCTCACCTTACATCCTGGTGAGACAGGAAGCAGAGACCAGGAGGGAGGGCTAGTGTCCTACTCCCCACTTACCTTCTAAAGGTGTCACAACTGGATAAAACACTGCCACCAGTTGGGGATTAAATGCTCAAACATCTGAGCCTATGTGACATCATTGACAAACCATGGTAGTTACCATTGGGTCACATGCTTACTGTGGATTCTGCAATGTTTTGGTTAGCTGCTTTCCCATCACACCTAACCAATGTGGGCTGTACAGGAGAGGGTAGTTCTTTAAAAGGAAATTGGTGTAATCTTTGGGTAGTGGGTATATACTGACTATAGGCATTCTCTTCTTGTGGAGCATATGTGCAAGAAGACATTAGATAACTGTTCTTCTTGTAGGAACATGGGCCTTAGTGACATTTGGATTCGTCAGTGGATTGCCACTTTCTGACTGGATATTCTTCAAAGTGGACATACAACAAGGGTCACAGTAATTTCTGTGTGTCTTAATTGTTCCATGAAAATCAGCACTGCAGCCCTCAGTCACTAAGCACTGTATAGACACTACATCATTTTTTACCTGCTATTGCCACCTCCCCAACTTCTCTTTTAAAAAATTATTCTCATCTTACTCATCCTTTCTCTTCCATCCCCTCTTGTCCCGTGCTGCATCCCTAAGTTTTACGAAGTAGAATTGTCAACAAATTAGAGGGCATTGTTTGCTCTCGTGTTTCAATTCTTGAGAACATTTTTCAGAGACAGGCTGCACAAAAGATCTGATATGCCTGAAAGCTGTAATATATTATCGGGTTTGAGATGCTAATAAGAATTTATGGAATGAATAGTTAGTTAAAAAGGTATCATGAGCTTAAGTGGAGAAAAAAAGACCAGAAGTTTTGAAGAGCTGTGAAAAGTGTTCTCAAAGGAAAAAAAAAAGTTACTGTTTAATAATCCTGGGCTAGTCCATCCATGGGTGCACAGGGAAAGAGAAGCAGTTAAGATTCAGAAGGAGAAGCTAGAGTCAACATTATTACCTGCAATCAAAACCCTCACAGGGCTGTTAAACTAACCTCACAGAGAGGTGGCAGTGGCTTGAATTATAAAATCAAGCAGAAATATGAATTCACTGCCCACCTCAGTGGGGCAGTCATGACAGCTGTGAACCCAGTGCCCATGTCAGTGAGGCAGTCATGGTGCTGGAGGGCACTGGGAACCTTAGGAAGCATGCCAGGGTCTAGACCGTGATTCATTTTGGGGGTTACCACAAACTGTTTTCTTTAATCAACTTGTCCTCATGGGTGCTTTATGGCAGACAGTTTCACTTGTGGCTCATTAGGACAAATGGAATGTCAGGATTTATTGGATAATTCTTGAGTTGAAATCTCTCCTAGGAAAATGTGATTTTCCCCAGAAAGATGGGGCTTCTACAAGAAAAAGAGTATTACCTTGTTCCAGCATCTTCGATCCTGACAATACTATTCCCTTGACTTAAGTTACTCCTTTTTCTTCCTAGAAGCTCAAAGTAAGTTTTTTTTGTGGGTTGCTATTTCTTTTTACCATCATGAAATCCCAAGGGCAAATAAAGAGGTTAATATAATGATTTCTGTAGTAACATGGGGGGAGTGGAAGCTTGGGGAACTACCAATTGATTTAACATGTAGCTATAACATGTAGCTACATACAAGTTTAAATATCCACCATCAATCTGAAAAAGCTGAACCAACCCTCAGAAGCCATATGATGACAAAGAAGTTGATCTAAGTTATAGGAGACTCGAAACTCTTCCTTGTTTTAGACCGTGAATAACAAATGTGTGCTATTGTCTTTCACGGCTTGAGTCAATGACTTCACGTTCCTGTTCAGTTTCTCTCCTGTTCATCTGTAATTCTCTTCAGTACTCTCACTCAGACTCTCAAGTCTTAGCTCTGTGATCTCCCATCTCTCCTTCAGACACAAGAGCACCTTTAGGAAGCACTTAAGGAGCCAAGTGTTCCCTTCAATTTGCTTCCATCCGCATCTCTCAACTCTTAGGAGCCTTGCTACCTCACTTTGTGATATGTCACTGAGCACTTACCAGCCTAGAGTGAGGATCAAGGTAAAATAATTGTACAGTACTCCACCCAGAACTGTACTACCACACAGTCTTAGCAGAGTTGCCCGTGAACCAGCCCAGTAGTTGGCAGTCCGACAGCAGCTGGTTATTATTAGTTCTTAAGCAGCAAAGTTCACGAATCACCTGTCCTTGGACTTGATTGCTTTTGACAGTCACCTGCAGAGCTTTAAAAATGTATATCAAAGTTTAGGTCCCTCTCTCTGGTAATTCCAGTTTAACTGGTTTGGAGCAGAGTGCAGCTCCTAGCACATTTTTTAAAACATCCACCTAGGTTTAAGGGATGCTAGCCTGGATCCTGTACATGCCTCTGTGCCTTCATCTTCTTTAATAGCCCTCAAGCTCAGTGAAAGGGAAATCACAAAATACAAAACACCCTGGGGAAGGTTCTGTGCAGTTTCTCCATGCAAATTCTTTTCCTGAATCTCACAAGGGACCTGGTAGTTACACCAATCATTATTGTCTTACAGATGACGATATAGGGTTGCAAACCTCTCAAAGGTTACTCTTCCAAAAATGAACTGGCTTTAAAGTTGCTGTACACTGACCTCTGCACTACAAACTGTTGCCACACAAGTTCTTTATCTATAAATTCAAATATGTGCTTTGAAAATGCTTGCTTTGGTGGTAGGGTATCCTTTAAGTCTAAGAAAGAACACCAAGAAGATACTAATATGCCATTTAGATACAAAAGATATATATATATATATATATATATATATATATATCATAGATATATCATCATAGAAGTGAAACTACAAATGTTATCAAACATTTTCAAATAGGGACAGTAAGATGCAAGCTTACATGGGAAATTCCTTTTCCATGGTAGTAGTGCACAACGCGCCCCCAGTTCCAAATCCCTTCCATTTTATTGGTTACAAGGACATTCATGGGTACAAATTCAATCTCTAATGTATTAATAATTAATAAATTAATCATTAATAAATTCAAGTTTTATTACCTTTCTGAGTACGTTTGTTCTGGTGGCTGTAGCACCTACCCAGAGCCTTGAAGAGTTTTCAGCTGAATCCTGACTTCTACTGTGTGACCAAAGACACCTTTACTGTCCTACTTGCTAGATAGGGAATTGTGAGGTGGCAGTGGGCTGAGTCATTGCCCACTAAAGCATACCAAGTGGAAGGGAATCTTAACCTAAGAGCTTTGATCCTGTCTCTTTACCTACCTGTTCCCTGTTCATTATCAATGATTGTATGCCATGATTTGTGCAGGACAAAGCCCCAGGGTCACTAAAGAGTACCACTGCCACTATCTAGATGTGGAAATTGAAATGGGTAATAAAGTCAGGCTTATGGAAGGAAAGTGTAACTGATACCAAAAGAAAGGGCAGAGGGACTGCTACTTTCCCTGGGATAAGGAGATACAAGAAGGTAGATAGGTTACTAGGACAGTCTGAGATGAATGCATTTAAATATGATTATTTAAATATTTGAGTAGTACCTTTTTATCCTCCTAAAATATTTCTTCTGGCCAGTTTCCTTGCCTTACCAGGGGAAATGTTTGACTAATTCTTTTGCCAGAAACACAAAATCAAAGATCTTGGACTATCCTTGTTTTCTACAGAAGAATGGGTTTGTGTTTCAGTATGATAACTCAGTGAAGCCCCCAATACTTACAGTTGGAAGTAGACAATTCTTGTCAAATGTCTAATGGGCAGTTGCCCTGGTTCTTTGGAGACGGTCAGTTTTCCTGACATTTCCTGCTTCTAGGACCACCTCAGTCCCAGGCAGACTAAAAGAGGCGGCAGCTGGCCTGATTGATGCTCACCTCCTGCATTGTATCACAGGACTCTACCACACAGGAGGAAACCTGAAGTCTCATGTTTTGAAATGTCCTTTCTAAGTCAGTATATAAATGCTCATTGGAGCTTTCTCTAGTCCCAGAGAGATTGTAAGGGCCAGGCCCCTCTGGGACTCCCTGTGATTTAAGGGAAGAGTGGGCTTCTTTGCTAGTTTCACGTTGGGGCTACTTTCCAAGAACATGTACCCTCTCATCTCCTGAGACATATGTGGTCATCTCAAGGGTACATTTGTGTGAGTGGGGCCCATGATCACTTTCATGAAAATCCTTAGCTGCCCTGGGACTGCAGGGGACTGTGTTGGTGGTTCATCTCTTCTGGATGGAATATGGAAGTTTCTATTGAGGTTTAATGGTAAGACACTTACTGGGGAAGAATTGAGAATCAGAAATTCAGCTTTCCTCCCCTCCATCCTTCTTCTCCGTCCCTTTCAGAATATGTCACCCACGAAGTTCTCTCTCTCTCTCTCTCTCTCTCTCTCTCTCTCTCTCTCTCTCTCTGTGTGTGTGTGTGTGTGTGTGTCTTCTAAGACAAAGAGCATGATTTCATCTCAGAGTCAAAACATAAACCATAGAAATCCAATATTTTCTCCTCAGTGGAAAAAAAAAAACCAAACCTATGGATTAGCCTAGAACTTAAAATTGCATTTTAATGAAAATGTGTGTCAAAGAAAATCAATACCATTAAAGGTAATTTAATGTGAATTATTTCATTCATAACTAATTTCCTTTTCTGTGTTTTGGGTGTAAGGTGCAATCAGTATTTATCACTTACTCTTTCTGCTATGGGTCTAGACCAAGCAACACTTTCAAGAGAGGCCACTCAGTGTCAACTAGCTGATCCCTGGTACTCAAATTTCTCATTATGAGTGTACCTGAATGTTAAAAACAGATGTAATAGCACTAAGAATGTGTGATGCAGAGGACTGATACAATTGGGCCATTCATTTTAATAGGTTGCTGAGAATTTACACGGATTGGTATACTGTTCAGGCGAGTAGAGTGTAGACCAGTGTGTGTTCCTCCATGTTCATATATTGTGGGCATAGAAATAATGCAGTTCCTTGGCTAGGAAACAAAAGGCAACTTGTTTTGTGAGGTGAGGTGTGTGTGTGCATGTGTGTGTGTGTGTGTGTGTGTGTGTGCCCTCGCACACACACATAGGTGCACTTGCACATATGGAGGTCAAATGTCTTTTTTTAAAAAAAGTTTCTCTCCACTTTAGTTTTTGAAATAACATCTTTTGCTGGATGGGGAGCCCACCAGTTCACTAGACTGGTTGGCTAGTAACCCTCTACTAGGTAGGTGGTTCTCAACCTTCCTAGTGCTGCAACCCTTTAACACAGTTCCTCAGGTTGTAACTCTCAACCATATTCATTGCTACTACACAACTGTAATTTTGTTTCTGTTAGGTAACATAATGTAAATATCTGATATACAAGATATCTGGTATGTGACACCCCCACCCCAAAGGAGTTTTGACCTACAGGTTGAGAACCTCTGCTTTAGGCTCTTCCTGTGATAGGATTACAGGTGTGTACCACCACACCCAGCTTCCGATTTGCATGCAGGGACTAGGAACTCAGGTCTGCATGTTTATATGGCAAGCACTTTATGCATTGAGCCATGTCCAAAACCCAGAAAGGCCAGTTCTTATGCATTTTTATGTTCATATTCTTTAATTTTACTACTGGAGACTTTCAAATTTTAAGTCATGTTTGAATTAAAAATCAAATGGCTTACAAGGACCCTCCGCTATGTGGACTGACTTGGGTGGGGCTGCTGGGATGAGGAATGAGGGATCCAGGATCTAGGGGTGATGCTGGTACATCACCCCACTCTAACTTCCATCCTATTAGCTATCTGTCCCACATTATCTGAGTATCCAATTTACTTTTACATTTTAAAGTTGTAAAATGCAGAATTATTTTTTTCACTTCCTAATTATGAGTGATAAAAATTTAAGGGAATATAAAGTTTAACTTGTCTGTTAATGGAGGGGAAAGAGCTGTGCTAAATCCGTCAAAAGCTGAATGGTCATCTAAGAAACGCAGAGGAAACTGCCTGAGAGGATTCCATTTGCTATTTTAATTAGCATCTGTCAATTAGGATGACAGGAGAGAAGGACTCCTGATTAATGAAATCATCATCCCAAATTGAAAGGGAGGGTCACAAAGAACGTGATGTCTCATTTGACATTGTTGTGAGGGCGTTCTATACCTAAATTTCTGGGATCTTCTCTGAGACCTCCTGAGACCAGACTGTTAATCTGACCACTCAATTAACTCTGGGTATAATTAACTGTCTGCACAGCCCTGCCTAGGACCAAAGCTCTGTCAGCAAGATGAGTGCCTCTGGCTCACATAAGGGCTTGATGACAAGGTGTCCTCTCCTGCAGAATGATGGAGGGGATCAAGAAGGTGACATTTCTAGTCACTCACTGCCTCCTCTGTCTGTTGAACGTTGCTGTTTTCCCATGGTTTGTCCAGAGCATGCAGGAACCCTGGGAGTATGTTACCTCTTAGTTGAACAAATTTCATACTGTGTGGGGCCAGTCTCAGCTGCTAGTGCTGAATGGTTGCTGACAACTAACCTGAAACTCCTGGAACGTTAGTAAGCTGGGGCATTCTAATAAGTATGGCCCAGAGGCCAGTCACAGTCAGCAGGACTCCTTCCATGGCCGGTCAGACACTACCACTAGGATCCTGCCTTCCAAGCTCAGCACAGAATACAATCTGAATTTTCTGGCAAAATGTAAATTCCACTCATCCAAATGTCTGCTGTGGAAACTGGACTCTAGTTGGGAAAGTAAATGATGCTCCCCTAGTGTTTTAGGGTCACTATTTTCCTCTACCCTTACGTACCCCAACTTTAGTACGAGAGACTCTGCAGCTCTAAAGAAGCGCTAGAAGGCTGTATGCAGATGAGTGATGAACATGTGAGGGACAGAGGTTTAAAAAAAAAAAAAGAGTGAGTCCTACCTCCTGAGTAAGAGGGGGAGGGGAGGAGGGAGGAAGGAAGTGTTGGGGGTGGGGGAGAAAAGCACTGGCAATTAAATAGTGGAGACATCTACCTCGAAATGGGGAGAGTAGACCCAGCTCATTAGAGTAGCAACTGATATGGGAAATGTACATCATCTGTGAAAATATCACATACCCCACAGAGTGCCAGAGAGATGGAGGGCTGAGGGGATACTGTTAATCCCAAAGATGCAAAGAGAAGACCATCAACCCAAATCATTGTGGCCAAATTAATTAAAACAGATAATTAATTAAAGCAAGTTTATTTTTTATTCATGTACACAGGCAGACTCCCCTCAGGCGGGGTTCAAGAGGTCAGCATTGGACATGAAGAAGACAAGGTTTTAATAGCTCCTGGGGAGGGGGTTTCTGAATGGGAGATGTGGCTGGCAAAATAAGCTGGGATCCAGGAGCAGAACATATGCACAACAAGGCAGTCATAACAACCTCGTGAAACAAAGTCATGCAAGGTGGGCACAAGGCAGCCATAACAAGGTAGTCATAGCAACCTCCTGAAACACAGGTACAGTTGCACTGTGGTTACCACTTTTGAAATGAAGACTTGATTGTTGTTTCCTGGAATAGGCAGTAGAGAACCATTTGTAGTTAAGGCTACAGGGGTCTGTGTGTGTGTGTCTGTGTGTGTGTGTGTGTGTGTGTGTGTGTGTGTGTGTGTAACAGGGGGATAGCCCAGTTCTTGAGAAACAGATTTAATCATAGACAGGAATGAACCTAGTTGGTCTTTACTGTAAGATGGTTTTCAAGTCTAATATGGAGGCAGACTCACTCATCAATACATCTATCTGCGAGTGAGGAGGTAAAAACCTAGGAATACACATCAAGTCTCTGAGGCTAGGCGCGTCCTCAGCCACCGAAGCCAGACAAGACAGCCCAGTGAAAAGCACACATCTCAGGTACAGGCCACAGCTTTCGAAGAGCCCTTGCTCCAGTTGTTTGGGACTCATATGAAGACCAAGCTGCACATCTGCTATGTATGTGTGGAGGCCTAGGTTCAGCCTGTGTATGGGGAGGGAGGGTGGGAGGAAGGATTGTAGGAGGGGGTAACTAGGAGGTGGGCAGTGAGTGGGATGGAAAGTGAATAAGTAATAATAATAATAACAATAATAATAAATAATTTTCAAAAGACTAGAAATGCTACTCTTTTATTGGAAGTGTCCTTGGTGTCACAGAAAAGTTCAGTTGACTAATAAATATAAAATGTGGTAGAATTCAAGTGGCCCCGAGAAATGCAACGAGGAGACCAAAGGTTGAAATCAAGGTAGCTAGAGCCCAGGCCTGGTTCCTGGAGTGTCAGCCATAAGTTTATGTTTTGTTGTTCTGTTTCCCTACCTGAGGAAGGCAGGAAAGCATCCATCTGTAGGGTTCCCATGATTCTACAGAAACAGCAGCTATGGTACACACTCCAAAAATGGATTTTGTTGTAGCTGGATTTTGTTATTACTTCATTCATGGATGGTAAACCACAATGTGTCTTGAAATTTAAAACAATTATGTGTATACACACACACACACACACACACACACACACACACACACACAGGTGTATATACATGCCACAACAGGTATGTAGAGGTCAGAGGACAACTTGTGAAAATCAGTTCCCTCCTTCCATGTGTGTGTGTGTGTGTGTGTGTGTGTGTGTGTGTGTGTGTGTGTGTGTGTATTATGGGAAGAAAAGGAGGCAGGGTGACAAAGAGCTTTACCTGTTTCTGTTGGGTTTTCCTCATTGTTTAATATGAACAAAGTACAATGTTGCAGTTCTGTTACTTTGTAAAACAGATGTAATTTTTCTAAATCCGGTGTTCATTATTTCTTTTAGCTGTGAGAGCTGACCAAGATTCAAGTATTTTAAATCACCAACATTTTCATTTGTAATGCTAAACAAACAAATGAATAAATAACCAAGAGGGTGAAATGACTCCGTGATTACAGACACTTTCCATCAAGCCTGACATCACAGAAGGTGGGAACTGATTCCCACAAAAATGTCCTCTGATGTCTATATACCTGTTATGGCATGTATATGCACCCATGCATATATGTGTATACACATATATACACAGAACAAATTAAATATAAAATAAGTACATAATTAAGTAAACTGTAGAAATAAGGGAGATAGGAGAGAAAGAGGGAGGGGAAACACTCAGAGCCAACACTTATCTAGAGCTCATAACAAGGGAATTAGACACCATCAGTTGCGTGTTGGCAGTCTCAAAAGATGTCTGGGGACTAAGACCTCACGGAAGGCTTTAGATATTGATTAGCTTCTGGATAAGCTACCTCTCTCTATGGCATCTAAGTGTTTGAGAAAAATTATAGAAGTGAAGAGGCCATTCACTTCCCTGTCCTTCACCACCGAAGCAGGTAATAGAACACTCATTCTAAAGCCAGACTTCCTGTGCCAAGAGGAAAGGTCCATCACTTGTCTGAAGACAGAGGCATACCAAGAAGAATCTGAATAGACACACCCTGCCAAGCCCTCCCTGTCCAGTTTACTGCCATTGGTCCTAGCTACTTGGTTCAGCCTTACTTTCCAGTTCACTGCCATGGGTCCTAGCTACTTGGTTCAGCCTTACTTCTCTAGACCCCCACTTCTTCATGAGACTCAAACATTAAAAATATACATTTCCCTGTGCCTTTGACTTTGAGTCTTCATGCTATTATGAAGGTTCCCATGCCAAAAAAAAAAAATTACACTTTCATCTTGTTCATTTATTTCTATTGTGTGCCTTGACGACATAACTAATAGGAAAAAAAAAGATATTTCTCTGCTCCTACAGTCTGGAGCTCTTTGGCATGGGGAAGCTTAATTCAAAGTGTGTATTATTTTACTTGGTTTAGGCAGAACTCTTGGCTTTCTCTGTTGATCTTGAGTTGAAGGAAGGGAAAATAAAGTAGCCGGGAACTATTGGCCAGTCCTGCTTATGTGGGGCCTGTCGCTGGTGGAGGCTGGGGTTTGGCATCTTGCCCTATGACTGCAGAAGTTTTGGTTGAGAATTCTGACATGTGTGTTCAAACAACGGTCTGTTTACATATCCAGTGTCTCTTAGTAGATAGGTCACAGGATGAGGATTCTTACTAAGGAGGATGGGGTATCTTACCTGAGTTCTTCTGTCTGTGATGAGAAGAGTTAAGAAAGATATTGATAGAATAAAATAAGTAGGGGCCATAACCACATACATAAGGTAAAAAAAAAAAATTGTCTGAGTTGTAATAGAAGATTTTAAAAGCGAGTACAAGAATATCATTGAAAAACAAAAAGCTTGAGTATCACACACTCTTTAAAACCAACTTCAAATTGCTCCAGGTGGCCCTAACTCTACCATCTTCCCACACTGATTTTGGACTTTCGGACTGATACCCAAAGAAGCCTTCAAATGGACTTGATGGTCTTTGAGGATGTGGTTTTGAAATTGACTTAGAAGGAATAGGATTTGCTGGCTTCTTCTCAAAGGAGCGCTCGTAGCAAGCAATGTAAGGTGGGGGAGAAAATGCTGTAGGAATCTGGTTACAGTAGATTGTGGGACTCACTTTAAAACTCACTGAGTCGATTGCTCAGCAGAATATTCATAGAGAAAAAAAATCAATGAACAGAAAATAGAGCATTAAGTAACAACTCTTGGTTGGTCCTCCCTTTTAGGAGAAAATTGGGAATAACATATCATTAAAGTTCAGCACAAAACAAAGAGACAATTAGAAAGTCTTGAATTGGAGCATCTCTGTAAAAGTAATGAATGTAACTAGCTATTTCCCAAATGTTACAGTGCTAAGGCCCCCCGCTGCTGTAAGATTCCATTGCAGCGCTGTGAAGAAAAAAGCCTTTATGGGTTTTTCATCTCTTCAGAATCGTGTCAGATCCTACCTAAACGCACATTTCTGACTGTAAGGAATGTGGTGGGCCTGCTATTGTTCCTTGTATTTAAAAGTAGAAGTAGACACAATAGAGAGAAATCTTGTAAATGCAAGGAATGTGGGAAAAATCCCTTCTTGTTCCACATCCTCAGGGCACATGTCAGAGGTCACATGGGAAAAATTTAACATGTATATGAATAAAGAAAGTGGGGAGGTCTTTAGTAATTCTTATGTGACAGATCAGAGGGACCCGTTGCTCACTAGATTGTATTTGCCTAGGGGCTAAACATTGTTAACCTTTGTTAAGAATGTTAATTTCCCAAGTCTTTATTGTACTCTTTGATTTTTTTTCCCCTTCTTCTGTGACTGAGTAAAGCTGTCTAGAGTGGGTGTTGGGCCCTTTGAATGACAGCTGACAGACTTTTTTATTTTATTTTGTTTTTTTTTTTAAACTCCTGACTGCCTTGAGTGGCAGCTGTCAGCCAAGAGGCCCCTGTCTTGGCAACCAGCTGCTCTGTCTTCATGGCAGCCCAGCTGCTTGGAATACTGCCTCATCACTGCAGAGATCCTCTCCAGCTTAAGGAACATCGAAACCATGATTGAGAGCTACACTCTCTTCTGGGGCCATTGCTCCGGCTCATCATTCAGGACAAACTGTGTGTGCTCCAGGAGACTTTATGTGGGCCACAAGATAATTCTGTGTGTTCTAGCTGACTACACTCATCCTGTAGAAGCAGGGGGAGGGAGGATGTGATAGGGGGTTTTCGGGAAGGAAGGAGGGAGGGAAACTGGGAAAGGGGATAACATTTGAAATGTAAATAAAGAAATTTTTCAAAAAAAAAAAATAGAAAAGATAAAAAACATGTAGGTGAACCACGTGAAGGAAGAGAAATGGAGTCTATCTACCTACGTGCCCTTTTAAAACGTTAGGTAATGTATAAAAACTCAGGCTATGGAAAGACCCTATGCAACTGAAAAGTGTAGAAATTGTGTTTATCATTATCAGTCGCTAGCATAAAAATCCCTTAGAAACAGTGTTAGCCAAGAAGTATTGACTCCTCGCTAAGGATTACAAAGCAGCTCAACTCATGATAAATCTAGCTTCTCTACTTACATTCTCCATCCTTTACTCCAGCGCCCTGCTTCCCCATCACTAATCACTCAAGGATCATCTATCTAGAAACCAGTAACCCGGCTTGTTGCTCATAGACTAAAAGTACAAAGTAAAGAATAAAATGGACAGCTTCCTGTCAGCGGTTTTTCACAACAATCTGTTCCAGACTCCCCAAAAGTGTTAAAAGGTCTCTGTTAGTTCTCTTAAACCTACAGAATCAAGAAAAAACAGGACAAATGAAGGCCCGCAGGAATAGTTAGCTCCAGAGAAGCACGTGATCCCCTCAAGCGGCAGGGACTTCCTCAGACTACAGTGCGATCCCGAAGGAGGCAGTGATGGGCCAGACCACACCTTGACCAGGGTTGCTTAGTTATGGATACCTCTTGCTCCATTTCTCTTTCCCTAAACACTAAGCTGTCAGTGCTGGAAAGAAGGACTTAGGGGAGCTGGAGAGATGGCTCAGAGGTTAAGAGCACTGACTGCTCTTCCAGAGGTCCTGAGTTCAATTCCTGGCAACCACAAGGTGGCTCACAACCATCTGTAATGGAATGCCCTCTTCTGGTGTGTCTGAAGAGAGCAACAGTGTACTCACATACATAAAATAAATAAATTTTTAAAAAAAATGGTGGACTTAGGCTCACTGGATCCCGTTATCTGTTCATCCTTCCTTACACTTCCTTTCTCTGCTCTCTGCCATTGTCTGACTCTTGAGATGTGTACTGGCTAAGCTATGGCCACTGGAGCTGCTCAAACGCAAGTTACACTGGGACACTCAAGGGAACTCCACCACAGGGAAAACTTTGTGGCCAACATTTTACCTGTTATGCACAGGAAATACCAGAAGTAACTTTTTAAAAAATACCCTTTAAGTATGTTTCATCAGTAACTCATCTTTAAAAGAAAAGATTGATAAGTCAATCACTTCCAATTTTTTTTGTATTCTGATATGATGATTAAGGTGAGAAATAGCACTTCAAGAACCATTTCAGCTTTATCATGTAAATTTTGATATGTGATGTTCTGGTTCTATTTGGGCTACGTAGAGATTTCTACTTCTGGGAGAAAGTTATTTAAATCCATAGAGAGTATATTTTTACTTTTTTTTTTTAAGATTTATTTATTTATTATATGTAAGTACACTGTAGCTGTCTTCAGACACTCCAGAAGAGGGTGTCAGATCTTGTTACGGATGGTTATGAGCCACCATGTGGTTGCTGGGATTTGAACTCTGGACCTTCGGAAGAGCAATCGGGTGCTCTTACCCACTGAGCCATCTCACCAGCCCGAGAGTATATTTTTAAAAGTATGTTTTTTAAAAGTATATTTTAAAAGATATATCTGCTTTTCATATTATGAATGAACTGCACATTTATGGCAGAAAATTTATATTTCACATGGAAGCATAAATGTGAAATTCACTCTTGGTGCACCCACTGTTAGAAATTTGGATTTTTTTTTTCAGCTTTCTTCCTGAACAGAAAGAAAAAAATGAAGGAGAAAACAGTAGGTGCAGAGAGAGGTGAGGGAATGGGGGAAAGCTGTCTTTTCTCAGTGGACGATTTCTTGTAGATGGCGGGAAATGGGAGTAGAGGGCACAGGTGGGAATGTACCACAAGGCACACAGGTACTGCGAGGCACACAGATGATACTTTCAGAGTCCAAAAGCAAACCGGCACCCCGCAGTTCTTAGTCACATTCCACGCTGTGACAGCAGCATTGCATTGTATTTTAAAACTTATTTTCAGGCTTACTTGGAACCTCTGCATTGTTTTTCTTTCCCGTTGCTGCAGTTTCAGGATCAGGACAAACAATTTGCCCTTGCTTAGCTCTTCAGAAGCCATCATCTTTAGGTCTAGGAGGATAAAGTCAGAACCCCAGGTGGGACAAATATCTGTTGTATTTCCTTGGCCAGGTTAGGGACCCACTTTCCGTTCACAGTTCCCTCCATGCTTTATAACTTAAAAATAGATTCTTTGCTTTTCCAATTACAGTAATAACAGAAAAACGCCAGTCTGTTGGCAGTTACCATAGTAACCAGGAACAACTCCTTTTAACTGGAAGATGGACACTTAACTCTAAGTTTTGCTTTATTTTTGGAAGTCAGGATACAGTCCTATGCTTTGTGAAGACTACCTGTGAATTGCATACCATAAACTGTGTGTCTGTTTGTGAGTGTGGATAATTTTTGCATGCGTATGGACATACGAATATTAATACAAATCCAGAGAGACACCGGTCATAGCTCATTTTTTTAACTAAATTGCTTTCTGACAAAGACATGTGAAATTAATTGAATTGCTATCCAAAAGATAGATTTAGCACGTGGCTACTTTTTACTATGGTTTTTAAGAAAAAAAGAAAAAAGCCTTTTCCTCCCCTAAAGGACTAAAGAATGCGTGAGGACTCTGACTCCTGCAAATGTGTTTCTTTCAGAGAAGAAGAATGGGTTGTCATTAGTGAAACCACTGCTAATATTAACATTATTTTGGGTAACCTGGATGAGGGGGTGGGTGTGAGAAGTCACGTATGGTTAACCAGGAACGAATAAACATAGAGAGCCAGTCTGAAATGTAGCTGAATCTGATAGCCCCATGTGTTTAGCCTGGACCTGCAGATGCAAAGGTTGAGTTTGGTGAAGTAATTTGGTGCTTGCAAAATGCACTTTGAAATTGACAGCTTTATAATGTAGAATGATTGAAAGACTTTGAAATTCCAGGCAAAGTCATAAAAAATATTCCTGCTTTAAAATACTATATATATATATATATATATATATATATATATTCCTGCTCAAATCTATCATGGCATTTTAAGGAGTGCTGACTCCATAAATTCTGACTTTTATCAACAGCACTTCAATAATGTTCAGAAAATAAACTCACAGGAAAACCTCGGGTGTTCAATTAGTGTTAAACGTTTTAGGGCAGAAACGAAGATAATGAAATTATGAGGACAGCGGCAGCTTAACGTTTTGTGGCTCACAAGAGATTTATGTGTTCCAATATCACCTCCAGCTATGCAGATGGCATCATAAAAAAGAATGGATTCCTGACAGGGGAGCACAGGGCAGGGAATTGGACTGTACTTATCTTAATACTAGTTCTTTGTCTTAACTGAAATACTAAGAAAGAAAGAAAGAAAGAAAGAAAGAAAGAAAGAAAGAAAGAAAGAAAGAAAGAAAGAAAGAAAGAGAAAGAGGGGGGGAGGAAATGCAGGCTTCTTCCCAAACCCCACCATTATTAGTCAAATGTTTGAATGTTTGAATAGAGTACAGCTTCTTTCACAAGAGTCATTTCTTCTTTACAGAGAATTGCATCAGGTTCACAGGGCGTCCTGTGGGAACCCCTGTTCTGAAGAAGTCACCAGTGAAATACCTGGCCTCTGAACTAGATAAGAGCCTTGATACACATTCTCCAGGATTTCAGCAGGAGGCAGGAGCTGAATCAATGGAGGGACCAGTCTCTCTGCCAGAGGCATCTGGCTGGCCTCTCATCCTGCTAGCAAGCCCTGGCATGCACACAGTCTTTTGAGAGTGGGGGATGGAATGAAGACATCTTGTGGGTCTTTCAGGATTCCTGTAGGGCTCCTTAGCTTGGGGGCTTGCTAGGAAAACTGGAAAGACCTCCGATCCTTGCCCACATCTGTATTTCATGGCATGCTCCTGCCTCTGGCAGTCTTCAGAAATTAAAGGAGAGGGAGACTATAAGTCAGCTCATTGTTAGTGGGCACTTCAGACAATATATAGGTTCTAAATGAATGTTTGGAAATACTAAACAGCTTTTCTTTGTAAGGCTGAGTTACTTCCTAAAGGGGGTGGGGGTGGGGGTGGGGTAAGGATGCTAAGCTACGGCATTGCATGATTTTAGAAGCTTAATCCTGGAGTGGAGTGATCTTTTCATTTTAAAAACCTTCTTGGATTTCTCATTTCTTCTCTGAATAACCGAAGCTACTTAGGCTGGGTATCTAATTGGACACTGATGCATGCACTTCCTCATCCCAGGATAAACTCTTCCTGTTAGTAGAGGAATCAAAATTCTCGGAAGATGTAGTCTCTGCATGGAATGGAGTGTGGTGGTAGTGGTGGTGGTGGTGGTGGTGGTGGTGGTGGTGGTAATGGTGGTAGCAATTGGAGACATGGAGACGTGGGTCTAGATCTTGCCTCAGTTTCTTGCTCTAAGAGCTGCTAACTTCTCTGAGACTTGGTGTCCCCTGCAGATTAAGATACTGGGTACTTCAAGTAATTATTGTGAGGATAAAATATACCTGGGAATATAGGGTACTAAACATAGTGTTTAACGCATAAGAGAAGCTCAATTAAATAATGTGATTATGTGACATGTCACTGAGAGACTAATATTCTCTAGAACCAGTACATGGTGGCAGCGCTCACAGTACATGGTGGCATGCTCACAAACTTTTCATTCTCCTAGGATTTAGTGGTGGCGCTTCCTGGCTTCCTCTCCGTGATGTTTATATGCTTAATGCCAATGCACCTAGAGTCCTACTTCTAGTATCAAACCTTTGGTAGGAAGGGACCTACAGTTACAACCCTGAGAAGTACCTCAGGGTCCATTTGACTTATTAAGCTGTGAAAGTTGACATTAAGGCTTACCATCTATGGAGCCCTGGCTCTGCATCTGGGAAGTTAGATGTAGATCACGTTGGTGTCCCAGCAGCCGAAGTTGCTTTCATTTTACTCTGGTTTTACAGAATAGGAAACTGAGGTAGAGAGGTTACTGGGCAAATCCTGAACAAACTCAGCTCTATGAGCAAACTAACCTCATTATTTCAATTGTCACTGACAAATAGACCATTTTGAAGCACCTGGGTAGCTGTCTATTTTTTTCGAATATCTCTAAGAATTCAAAAGGCACTTTCAGTATTTAACCGTCTTTATAATGTAGAAACCTTTGTTATAGTTAGCTGTGGTTTTCATCCTGTGTGGCTCCTCTGTTTTAACTGGTAATCCATGGAGATCAAAATGAGAAAACTTAGTGTTTATGTTCATACAAGGATTTTCAAAGACATGAACTTTAGCCCACCCATCTGTCCTTTTAACTAGTAATATTATGCCTAGTAATTCACTTTTATATTCGGAGGGCATAGTAACTTTTAAATGGAGGCCAATAATAATAAGGGGACAGTATCCAAGCATCGCACAGGATAATCTTTACTCTGTCCAGCAGGTGGGGCTGTAGAATCTAAGAGGGTCATACCGAGTGAGTCCTGAACAGAGGAAAGCAAGCCCATATTTATGCCTCTAGAGCTGTCAGTTATTGTCCCCAGGGGTCTATAAATTCCCAAGCACTCTGAGCTGTCCGTGTGTACAGAACAGGCTCCTGCAGTCTAAGGACAGCCCTCTGACAGAGAGATGCAGGTGTTGGCAATTTGTGAGCTGGTATGCTTAAACATGGAAAGAGACCCAGGGGGCTTTGCTGGGGAGTGTGGACAGCACCTGGCATGCTGACTTATGCTGGTCGAGTGAAAGAATTTCTCATTGGCATGGGCATTTCACATCATTTTAGTACCTCACTGGGGTCTCAACTGAGTCCTCTTCTCTTAAACAAGGTGAAAGATGACTCTCTCATTTGAGAAGCTAGGAAGGTTGAGAATCCATTAGTTTTATTGCATATCACAATCTGCCACACTCCCTGTCTGTGTGGTCTTGGGAAACTTGGTGCAAGGCCTTACCCCCTTATGTTAATAATGGGTGTCACCCCCATCAAGGTTTGCTGTAAGGGTTGATGAGATAAGGTTTTGAGGTAGTGGTACCCAGTAGAGTGCCCATCAAAGAAACTGTTGTCAGTTATAATACTCCTCTTTCTTTCTCCCCAAAGTACCACAAAGGAAAGCAGATAAGATGCTTGCTTCAAATAATCTCTTGCCCCATCAGATTAGAGAACTCTGTCATTAAGAGGAGGGCTTGGCGTGTCCATATCAGAAACACATCAACACCATAGATGCAAACAGGAAGTCATCAATTAGTACAGTTTTTTTTTTCTTGAGTTGTGTCAAAAATGATCGTTGATCTAGGTTCAAAAGCGTTTCTGAAAGGTTATCCACATCCCTCAGTGCTTCACAATGCGTCTGTTCTCGTGTGCACTAATTCTAGAACTCAGCTACAGACGGTAAAGAGTCTGTCATTAGTTAAGAAGCCTTTTGCTGCCACGTGCCAGAGCCTCTGGTAATAGCAGGCTGCACTTGTCAAAGCAAGAGCCGTATTTCCCTGTTCTTGACAGAGCATGAATGTCAAGACTGCTCATGATCTGTTTTCTAATTAGAAACTAACAGCAAGGCCTCCTAAGGATCAGTAGCCTTATCTGTTAGCATCATGTAGAGAAGGCAAAAGTGAGAATGTTACTGCATAGTGCTTGCCATGGTCAAATGCAAGAAAGGAGGGGCGCTACAGAAACGGCAATGGCTGGTACCCACTGGATCAAATTATGCCCAGAGGATCCATGGGCTCAGCTTCGATGGAATCTTAAGAGCATCCTGGGTCCCAGTGCAGACTTTCTGAAATAGACAAGAGGGATTTCCAAGTGTTGTCTTAGTTTTGGTCAAGTCCAGGATATTTGAGGTTAGAATATACTAATTTCGCATTTTAGAAAGCAACACATAATTCTAGATTACATTTTACACACACACACACACACACACACACACACACAGAGGAGTCCTCATTTCCTCCTTTTACATTCATTTTGTAATCTCTGTTTTCATTCAGCTCTCCCTTTGCATTTGTTATAGAAGCAATGCACATACCTACACCTACACGTACACCTACACCTACATCTGCCCTATACCTATATAGATATGTGTGTGTGTGCATCTCCTACAAAATGACCTTCCTATCATTTCCTGTAAGCAGAGTCACCAAAGTTCCCCCATGCTCTCCTCTCAGAAGCTCCCAAAAGTTCTGTCCTCTTATGCTTTACCGTTTCCCTGGAGTTTCCCCCCATGCACACATGTTCCTCTCACTGAGGCTAATGGAAGTCATGCGTGCATCTTATGGGGAGAAAGAACGTTGTGAGTACTCTTTCCCAAGCGCAGATCGACAGGCTGGATCGAGAACCAAACTATCACTTTACTGTTTATTTTTATCACACCAGTTTTTATTAACCGGCTCGCATATGATGACATGCAGGCATCTCACCAGCATGATTATGTTGATGGAGAACATGTGTAGCTAATCTCCCATGCTCTACTCCATCAGTTGGGCTTGGGAAGCCGTTGTGCCGGCAAAACTTCTAAGCTCTCCACACCCATGGTGGATGTGGAATTGCACAGATCAGTTTTACATTATTTGGCCCACACTAAGATTTACTCTATAAATGATGGAGATCATAAGAGACGTTTGGCTGGAAGACTCTAGATGTCCTCAGAAAGCCTCTTTTGCTAATGTAATTGTGAGAGGAGCAGTTTCCAAGAGGAAACCGTTAAACACATTCATTAACCTTCCCCTCTGGTTATGTTGTTAAAACATTTTTTTTTTCTCACCCCTTCTCCATCCCTCCAGAAAAGCTCAAGTAAATAAGAATGGTCTTTTGCAGCAAAAGAAAAAAAAATATTCTCAACATACTTTCAAGGACATAGATTATTAGATAATTTAACTAGTTCAGGAAAGTCAATAACTCTAAACACTTACATCCCATAATTCCACCACTATTCAAAAGTTGCCAAAGACACTTAGCACGCTGCTTTCTGAGAAGACTCTTAAAGGGCTACACGCAATCTGGAAAGAGATCCCATTATAGTCAGATGGGAGTTGTTTGTATTTCCATTTCAATGTATGATTAAATATGATTAAAGATACCATATTATAATAAGGAAACATTGGAAAGTCACCCTGGGGGGAAACCATAGATGATGGATTCATTAGCTTGAACATGGGAAGTGCGTGCAGCTGCTAAGATGAAGTCAAGGAGGCGAAAATGAGAACACTAGCCACTTGGGCAGCTGTCATTTTCTGAGGCAAGCTCCTAATTTGTAACTGAGCCTGCAGACAGGGCGATGTGGAGCCACTTCAGTAGAAAAAGCAGAAAGCATCAATGGCATATACCTAGAAATGGTCCTGGGGCCATTAGCAGAGCAGGGCGGGGGGTGGGGGGAGGGTATAGGGGACTTTTGGAGAGGAAACTAGGAAATGGGATAGCATTTGAAATGTAAAAGAAGAAAATATCCCATAAACAAACAAACAAACAAGAACAGCTGAAAATCAGGGTTCCAGGACTCAGAGAAGACAAAGACCATGGACTAGCGGACGTACACACTAGTTGTACCGCAACCATTTGTTTACATGAGGCATATTACCCAGGTGTTTTACACCAACCTATTTAATAACTCTGAGGTAGATACAGTTAGCTAAAAGCCCTTTGTTCTAGGTGGGAGAGCTGAGGCTGGGAGAAGATACAATAACACTGGTCCAAAGTCGAAAAGTGAAGAATTGCCATGGCGTAGCTGACTGAAGCACAGCTGAGATGATTTTAGGATTTTGTATGAAAGAATGAAAAAATTGAGTCAAAATGGTGAAAGAGCAGGACTAACTTGAGCATACAAAAGAAAGATATTTTATTAAGAAGTAAACTTATTATGAAGAACTATAAACAATAACAGAAAGGCAGCAATATCTGAATCCCTTAGAATCCTTTGTTTGGCACATCTGTGTGAAAGAGGCTGGTGTTGCCTCGTAACTAAGAGTTAAGCCGGGCGCATTCGGCAGGCCTGGCTCAGGGTCTGGCACTACAGTAGCTTCACTGGACACTTTGCTATCTGCATGAAGGTTAGGAAGAGGCAGAGCCAGGATCCAAGACCTCTCAGACTTTGACTAGGGGGCTTTTTGTAGAATCCCAAAGGGAATATCTTGGGATAGGGAGCCAACAGCCACAGTGAACAGCAGAGTTGAGATCATATGAATGTTCTAGAAAGGAAATGACTCTTCTTTGTCTTCTTGCCGAGGGATCAAGGCACGGTTAGGAGGGTCTTCCGACTCAGATGACAGACAGGTGATTCAAATGGCAAACCCTCTGAACATTCTGTCTCACGCAGGCCACCCTCACTTGCCTCCTGGCTCCCTCTTTTCCCAAAGCTTTTATGCTATCTCTACAATGGTATCTCAAAGAGTTATCTCTTTAGGGATGTCTTGATTGCTTTTTTTTTTTTTTTTTTCCTGTATCATGTCAACTTACAGAAAATATATAATATAAATCATCTAGCAAACACCTCAAAATATCCACATGCAAAGCTGGACTCTCAATTCTGACACCCTCCACCTCAAGCCCCTCCCCTGTCTAGAGCCCCCCAGTTTCAGTAAATAGGATTAATGTCCATGCAGTTTGCTCCTATCCTAAGTGCAGGCAGCATCATTACTTCCTTTCCTCTACCTCCCCATGCTCTAGTCTACCAGTAAGCCCTGTGAGACATCTTCTAAATACTTCACATCAACCCTTCCCTACCTTATTTCACATTGAAATCAATCACCCGGGGAAAACATTTTCAGGGCTATGCTGTGTCCTATCCTGTGTGATGATCTAATTGATCTGAATTTTAAGAAGTCTCATCTCCAGTGCTTGTAGCTGCAGGCGAGATTGACATATAGCTTGAGTCACGTTGCCATGCCTCTCCATCAACCCTACTTGGATGACTGCGGCTCCTCTTAAATGATTGCTGACATGTTTTCCTTTCTCTCTACCATCCATTTTCTACACAGTTGATAAAGTGATCTATTCCAAATGTAGGTTATGGCAAGCAGGCACCCCCTCCACTGTGTAGAACACTCTAGGTCTTGGTACATTCTATAGATGTAACTTTTGTGTTTCTTTTTTCACATTTCTCTTCAATCCTCTTTCATTCCTGCTGTGCTGCAGCCACACCAGCCTCCTATGTGGGCCAAGATGATTCCCGTCTCAGAGCTTTGGTATCTGTTGTCCCTTTTGCAGGAAGCCTCTTCCTACTGCAGTCTCCTGATTCTTTAGGTACCAGCTTGTCATCTCTTCAAGGCAGTCTTAGATAAAATAATGTATGCTTCTCCTTCACTCACTGTCAGATTTTCCAATTTGTTTTCACTATCTTACTGAGTTATGTATTTGTTTGGTATATAATTTCTCCTGCTAGATCAAAATATTGATAGAAGAACTCTTGTTTCTTTTGCTTATTTCTGTACTGTCAGTATATAGATTGGTTCCTGCCCTAAGTGGTTTCTTGTTAAATCCATGTTGACTATCTGACCATTTGAATGATCAAATACATTATTCAGAAAGATAGCTTTTTCAAGGAGTCTTTGGAATATTCAATATTTGTAATTCACACACTGGTAATAGGATATGTGTCCTGTATGTAGGAGAAGGCCAAGGCAAAAACCTAAAGTTCGCATCTGGTTGCTATGTTTTCTTTGTGTTTAGGAAAATACAGGATCATGAGTTGGATTTAGTAGGTAGCACAATAACCAAAATGTAGGGTGCATTAATCAGAGTACCCTAATTCCTGCTGGGATAACAAACCGCATCAGAACCTACAGTGCCTTACAACAAGCAAGAATGAAGCATACAGTGAAGGTTGGGGGTCTAGAAAACTCCAAAGTTGTCTTTCTTTATATGAGAGTTCAGCATTCTCTTCTGTCAATGTGGCCACAAAGGAGAAGGCAGACAAGAAGATCAGCAATTCTTATATATTTTTGTACATAACTGGCCAAAACAAGTTACATGATTCCTAGAAACAAGAAAGGAATAATAAATCTTGAGCAAGTATGAGTGTTGAAGGTTCTGGTCAAAATGGGACAAGGAGAAAAGATCTCAGAACATTTTTAGGTTACAAATGTGGTAAAGTGCTGCGATCCCCACTTCTGGTCAATATTTAAGATGTAGGTCTGAAACTGTATTTGTGGAGTCAGATATGCATGACAGAAACAAGAATCTCCTGGAGAAATCAGATTTGACAGTAGTCATCCTGTACACTTCCTGTTTAGTTTTCATAGTCTTGGTCAAGCTCTATTAAGGCACCAAGACTATAAATGCTCAATCCTTCTGAGATGGTCTCCAAGTCGGCCTTCCTGAGGGAAGACATTAGAGATTCATTTTGTATGTGTAGGTTAAATGCTAAAAGCTTTCCAAATAAGGTACATTCGTATATCTAAAACAACAAACAACAAAATCCAAATAGACCTTGTCTGTCTTCTCAAAAATAGTTCCAGACCTTAGAGTCTTGAAATGGACTTAGTGTAGTGTCCTTAATCAGGGTCTCCCTGGATGTATCAGTTGGTATCGGGAACAGCAGAGCAGTCACCTAAGAGTGGTGTGCCACGTATTGGGTTTTTTAGATCTTTGTTTGAAGACTGAACTTACTGTCATCCTGCCCCCTGGTACAATTCAGCTCAGTAACTTTGATCTTTCACCCCATTCAAGCAATTTCATAGGTTGCTTTCTGTCTCAGTTTATAGATAAATATTGAAATAAACAAAAAAATCCCTTGGCTGTAAATAGTAACCCTGAAAGCCTTGTGTTATTGATTAATTTCAGTATATGGCTTGAAGTAATGAATCTTGAAAGGAAATTTATATTTCCTGATGTTCAGAGTGGCTGTGTGTGAAGTCTCTCTGTGTTGCTAAACTCACACAATGAAAATATCAGAGAGGAAAAACCTTAGAGATACTTTAACGACAAACCAAACGGATTCTTGTCAGGCTTCTCCAAGAAAAAAAACAAATCCTAGAACTTCATGGGTAAAAAAGAGAAGAAACTAATGACTGTGATAGTTTCCGGCTTATCAACTGCTGTATGAGGACCATGAGCACTTTTGGTCACCGGAATGTCACTGAATGGGTTATTTCAGTTGCTTGCTCGCTGCGGTCTGGAAAAGGAACAGTTTCAAGTGTCCAACCTTCACCCTAGGGACATGTCTCTCATCCAGCAAGATGTGCTCTCCTGGGCCACTCAACCCTTATTTTGAACCTTTCAATAGTTTGAGCTGTGATGTTAAAACTATTCTGGGATGCCTCTGTATCTTTCCTAGGTAGGTTGAGCTGTGATGCTAAGACTATTCCGGGATGCCTCTATCTTTCCTAGGTCTTCCACAGATCATCAAACCCTGCAGGATGCTCCTTCTTGTTAAATCCATGTTGACTATCTGACCATTTGAATGATCAAATACATTATTCAGAAAGATAGCTTTTTCAAGGAGTCTTTGGAATATTCAGTATTTGGAATTCACACACTAGTAATAGGATGTGTGTCCTGTACATAGGAGAAGGCCAAGGCAAAAACCTAAAGTTCACATCTGAGACTATAAAGTTCCTATCTTCTATCACAGTGAGCTGTGACTCATGGTTCTCATGAGCTCTCCTCTAGTACATTGTTTAATTCAAGCTTATGGAGCCAATGGATGAATGAATTCAGATTTTGATAATATTGGACTTCTCAATATGACACGTCTATTTATTTTGGGATTATCAACAGGACTGTTACTGTCACATTCAGGCTGGTTGATCATCTGAATTACTTTCCTTGTTCTCAGTAGCTCCGTTCTCAGTAGCATCTTAACGCTTATGTATTTTTACATGCAATTATTTGTGTGGCTTTGTAAATTATAGTACACATGCATTCCTATGTCTCTTTTATAGCACTGTTATGAGGGGACTAACTGTATTTCTTTGTAAAATAGATTTAAAAAATATTAGTGCTGCATGGCTTCAACCACAAAAAGCATGGGTTCGCACTATGTCATATTTTTGTTGAAATGAAGCAAGTATAATCTGAAAAAATGAATGCGAGTACATGCTAACATCTAGTTTCTGGGCACATATTTACTTCCTAATAGCTAATTCATTTCTAGAAAAACATAAGGCCTTTGTACACGTTCATTTGTTTTATGATACATAATTCAATTAAAAATGAATAGAAAATAAGAGTAAGAGAAAGTAGAGCCCATTTGGACTGGGGTGGGGAATAATGCCATTATACAGGCTGGGACACAAAAACTGAATTCCTGGGGGCCTACTTATATGTTTCAAGTTCTTTAATAGGCAATGCATAAAGCAGAATTCAGTGTTCTTACTCCTTATAAGATAAAACGAATGCTCAGGGGTGGCCCAGCCCTTTCTGAATGGAAACCTAGGGGAAATTTATCTTTTTTTTTCCCAATTTTTATTAGGTACTTACTTCATTTACATTGTAAATGCTATCCCTAAAGTCCCCTATACCCCCCTGCCCTGCTCACCTACCCACCCACGGGGAAATTTATCTTATAGATCCTTATAGCCATGCCACGTTGTAATGTAGTGGGTAAAACCCTGAACAACATCTCTACAGAAAGCAAAATGAGCTTTTCAGGACTGCTTCTGACAATGTCCCTTAGTGAATGCAGATGACATTGAATTCAATGTAAAAGCAATTCAATAGGACCAGGGTGTTGAGGTCAGAGGGACATAACTGCCATGTATCTTAATCTTAGGATAGATTTTTAGAGAGTCAGAGGCATGGGTGGACATTTGGGTACTTTTCAATTAAGCTTTGGAGAACTATTGCCTGACACCAAGTTCAAGACCTTGCTGTCATTGATACGGAGAATGCCCTTAGGAACCATCAACTTCAGGATCTCTGGAAATGTAAAAACTACAGAAGTCTCAGACTGGGAGATTCTAGGAAACTTGCTGGCCATTGGATGTTCTCTGGTATCAAATATATCACATGACTCAATATGATTTCTGGCTGAATGAAGAAAATTCAATACACAAAAGAAAATGTAGTAGAGTATCCACTGGAAACTTTTAAAACTTACTGTTTGAAAATATGCATGTGTACTGAAAAGTATAACTACAGTAGTTTTTTTTTTTTTTTTTTTTTTTTTTTTAATATAGATTGTGGGCCCTCAGAAGTCAATGAATGAAAGCATGGTGGAGAAGGGGGAAAGATGGAAGAGCGGGGTAGTGCATGTGTGAAGGAAAGTGGCGGAACTGGAGACGTGTTGGCAGAGACAGGTGTGAGAGAGGGCTGAGGTCAACAGTGCAACAGATGGCTGCCCAGTGGGGTCCACAGGGTGGTGTGCCTGGAGCTTATGCAGATGAACACTCAACCCTCACCTCCACCCCCACCACGGTTGCGGGATCGCCCTGGCTCTGGGCAATGAGATGAGAATCACTTCCTGGATTGGACCTCCGCGAAGGTCAACTGTGTGAGGGTCAGTGGTCATAATGATCTGAGTGGTCTGTGCAGCTATGCTATGAAGTCTGGGCGAGTGCTGCCACCGAGGGCCATATCTGGATCCAAGGTCCTCCTGTGGCCAGCATCTGGGTTGATGCCTGTGGCCCGTGTTACCACCGAAGGCCAAGCAGATGTCCATAATCAATGTCGGGTCTATGGTCCTACAACAGTCAGGGACTGTGTTCATAGTCTGTGTTGTTGCCAGAAACCACGAGGAAGAGGAGGATCTGAGCTCCAGCTGATTGTAGAGAGCAAAGAACCACTTTGACGTGATATCTATGGCGGCAGACACATAATTGAGAAAGATGGACATGAAAGGCTTCTGTGACAACCCCTATCCCCACCCCCTACCCTGCAAAAAAAGGGAACATACTAAAAGGAAACTATCAAAGAGCATTCTTAAACTTATGATAAGGATGCTGAAGAGTAGCTCTCCAAAACTGATGACTTCCGGTCTGGATGCAGGTGAAGGACTAAGTTTTCTTTGGGGGCAGACCAATAGGAGTGTGACCATGCTTCAATAAGTATGTGGACAACACAAATTGGACTTAATACTGCTGCTGCTGCTGCTGCTGCTGCTGCTACTTTTTTGTCGAGGAGGTATCACAAGCGCGGGGGGGGGGGNCNTCTGACATTGAAGGACTGAGTATATGATGTGACGTTCCCAAAGAATCAATAAAAATATTATTTTGAACAAAAAAATACAGATTTAAAAAAAAAACACCCTGAAAAACGCTTGCAAGTAAATGACTAAAGTCTATAAACAAATGCTGAGATCAGAATGACTTCACTGAAAGATGAGTTCAGAGTCAGTAGATTCACAGTAGAAACCCAAAGATCCATAATCAATTCCATGATCTAATCTGAGAAACAGTGACCTGGAAGGAGCCAGTGTTCTATTATTCTCAGGGTTGGGGAGCACTGGGAGTGGACGTTTACAACAGCAGTGTCCCTACTAACCTAAAAGGGAGATCTGGGATAAGTGTGGGAGGTGTTTGGATGCTACATAAAGAATTTGGCTACTGGTAGCACACTGGTTTGTAAGCAACATGCCAGGAAGCAGACTGAGCCAGCCAGTAGGCTCCATGACAGTAGGAAGAACCCTGGTGTCATTTATACTGGCTTTCCCCAATATACAAAGTCCTTCCATTGTACTTAGAGTTTGCATATTTTTTTTTTTGTCAGATGGCACCACAGCGAGCTAATGTGGTAGCATGTTCTGAAGGCGTTCATTTTTTTTTTCCCCTTCCTCTGCTCAAGAGTGGGGAAAGTGGATTTTTGTAATTAATAGGCACTTACCCTTCTTTCGTCATGTTGTCAGCTTCAGTTGGTTTCGCTCTTACCATTAACATGTCTAATGCATATGTCAAGTGGAAGCCTGACACGCTAGTGGCAAACAGAATATTATGTGAAGGCGGCAATGTGTTAAAACAATTGAGCGAGCGAGCACTAAAGTTTGCTGCTCAGGCCATATGCTGCAGTGTTTAATTTCCCATAGTGGAGAAACATGGTTGTCAGAGAAAAAGATGACGAATACATTTACTTTGGGCGACTTATTACAATGAAGAATGACTTTCCAGAGGAAGGGAACATGAGAATTAGGCTTGCATGCAGAGCATAAGGAAGGCACTCAGACACAGGCAGGACTGTGTGCTTTCGAATGAAAGACATTTAATCAACGCATGTGGCTCGTGTTGACATATGGAAGTGAGAAATGGGTTTTGATTTGGAAGACAGGAAGAAGGTTAACGCTAGTACAGGTGGTTACGGAATGATTGATACCTGCAGTAACTAACAGAGAAAGAAAATGTAACTCTTTCAGCTGGGCAACAGACTCCAGAGAACAATGTAATTTAGAAAAATACAGACCATAAAATGATCTAGGGGAGGTCACCTGCACAAGAAGAGATGACAGGCAGAACGAGCTGACGATCCAGTAGCATGATCTAATGATCTAATGATGGCGAATGCCAGAGGGAGGAGCATGCCTGTGTGCAGAGACCATGTGGGCAAGTGCCCTGGGAGCAAGTCAGAAAGAGCTTTGGCTGGGGACATACAGGATACACACACAGGGGGGTGGGGTGGGGGAGGCAGCTAATGATTTTCCCAGGCTGATGTTGATACAACTTCTACTTGCTCCAGAAGCAAGAGTTGAGCATCCAAATTCCGCATGGAAGTAGACAAGTATGATGTCATTTGAGGATATCAAAGTTCTACAAGAGACAGGAAACACGAGTTACGTGTTTGTGTACTTTCCTCCCTACAGCCGAGATGGTCTAGGTAGGTCTGTATAATCATTTTCTTTCTTTTTCTTTTTTTTTTTTCTTGGTTCCCTAATCACACAGGATAGAGATCTATAAATTACTTTAGTCTGATGGTGTTTAATCTTACCCTTTCAGGGGTAAAGGGTCACTGAACCCACTTGTGATAGAGTATTTCTGGCCTTTTCTACTTGTTTTCAATTAGCTGGTCAGGGAGATGTCATGAGAGGTGCGATTGATCATTACAAAGAAGAAGTGACAACCAGATCATACTCAGCATGCCAACAAGGCCTACTACACTCAAGAAATCCTATGCTCATGAGGATGGCACGCCCAGTGGGTGCCCTTGAACGGTTCGCTTGTACTGTGATTGGGTTAATGGGCTTAACAGTTGAAGACAGAACATTGTTCTTTTCTGAACGAAAAGCACATGCTGGGTACTTGAAGTGTTGACTTAGCTAAGAGATCTACTTCTAAAAACAGTGAACTTTCCATGGGTCAAAGAAGCTGAGAACTCTTTCTCCAAACAGTGCAAGTATGGTGCCCTGGAGAAAACTCTGAACACCGATGCTCCCTCAATGCTGTTTTTAATTGGTGGGGGAAATGTGCAGAGGCGAGAGAGGACAGTGGGGAGCTACTGACAACGGAGTGTGAGCACTTTGAAGTTCAGGTGTTGGCCTGGGCATGGTGGTGCACAATACCCAAGAGGCAAGAGGCAGGCAGACCTCTGAGTTCAAGGCCAGCATGGTCTTCATAAGACCCAGAACACACAGGGCTGCATGGAAAGACTGTATCTCAAGAAACAATAAATTAAAAATAAATAAATAAATAAATAAATAAAGAGGTAAATAAATGAATTCAGGTGTTTGTCTACCAGGCAGAGAGGCCTGTCTGCTTTTACATGTTACCTCTTTGTGTGCTTTAGTACTCGTATTTTTCTGAAGCTTAAGGTTTCTCTGAGGAGAGTTGGAAGTTACAGGTGGTATTGATTCAATTCTGGGAGTGAGTTAAATTGATCTAACATAAATCACTCTGAAACCAAAGAGGAAGAGTGAGCGAGGGAGGGAGAGAGGTCATAAGAAGGATAATTAAAATTTAATTACCAAGCCTCTTGTAGAGGGGTCCTCACCAGCTCGGAACAGATAGTGCCTCAGTTTACTCTGTCGGACAATGAGGAAAACAGCCTCCGCCATTCTCATCAAAGGCTGTGAAACTCGATTGCTGCTTGATATCTACTTGACAATCTTCACACCAGGGGTACAGCGGATGTGCCAGTGAAGTGCTAACATCCAATATCTTGCAGGTGCCACAATCTCTCCTGTTTGAAGTGTCTACCTCTTCTGGCTTCAACAAGTAAGTCTCTTGACCTGCTGCCCTGATCTCCCTGATTAACCTAATATCTAAAAGATCACACTTGCAGGCTTAGTGACGATGGACCTGAATCTGCTATCACACTCCTTTAACAGGATTTAAATCTTATTTATATCTGGACATGGGCTGTACTCTCAGGATTTGGGTGAACGATAAAGAAAGAAAAAAAAGCGCAAAACAGGCCGAAACCATTAAAGGTATCAGAATCGGTATGTACTGAAGACGGGCAATACAAGCTTCATAAGTGCACAGGTAAATCATTATCATTGTCCAAAGTGCACAGACTTTGGCCATATCCGATGTGTGTACAGAAAACTAACGTCAGCTCAGTGCTTACAGAGAACAAAGCAGGGACTGTGGAGAGCTGGCAAATGGCCTGAAAGAAATAACTGGCCAGTAGGTTGTATCTGATTTTGTGCTTTTCAAGAAAATCTGGAGACAGAAATCTTTATATGAACTTCCCTAAACTTAAGTATTAGTGTCAGCTGAAAACTGATATTTCATATGAGACAAAACATACATGCATATGGTTCGTCACTGCTGGGAGCTTCCCCTTCTCCTGAATCATCACTGAGATTCTTCTGTGGGATACAGCAATCTTTCCTTTTGTTTCAGTAGTGGAAATTCTTGGAGACTGACTGTGTGCCCACCAAGTCAGGGGTACAGAATATGAACAGCACAGGTCCCATCCTTGAGCTTGTCACAAGCTGGGAGGCCAGACCAGAAAAAGTCACTGATGCTACAAAATAAGAAAGATCATGTGTCAAAACACACATGACCCAAGTTTCATAGGTCTCTGAGGAAGGGGGAACATGCATGGCTGTGGGTCTCAGGGAAGATGGCTTCAGAGGGCACATACCCCAAATCAGCCACAAGGTGTGCGTGCGTGTGTGTGTGTGTGTGTGTGTGTGTGTGTGTGTGTGTGCACAGGCTTGAAGGGGTGTTGATTGAGAAGGAAGCTAGAGTGTGGTATTTTGGTAATAGCCTAAGTACAGGAACGGCTGTGGACATGCTCAGTTAAGTTTGGCTGTGGTGTTAAGGCTAAGCAGAGCAGGGAGCTCTGAACGGTACAGTGGGGGGCTGCGCACCTGGTAGTTTAAGAAATGAGGACCGACGACCATAAGGAGGGTACACCCGTCAGACGCGGAGCTTCCCTACTCTGTTCTATCTGAGCCTTTCTACCTGTTGATAACAAAGATGTCATTAACTAATGCAACTGTGGGCAGGTCACGAGCTAACCTGCGTGGCCGTGGAGGTCTACGCAGTAGGAGTTCATTTCTACCCTTGAGTGAGGTCTAGAATTAGGATTATCTTCCTAAACCACGCAATCCTGAAGCCCTGGTCTTGCGCTCCGTCCACAAGATGCTACATTCTCCTTTGCTCTTGGTGCATACGCGGGTGATGGGAAGGAATTTAGCTTTGAACCCCAAAGTGACTGCTTAGAGCTCTAATAAAAGTTTCTCCATGCCCATTGACTTTTGGGATAGAGTGTGGTGTCACGCCCTCTCGACCAGCAAGGAAGACGCAACCACCAGTTCTTCTAACAGCAGATTTACCGGCAAGCTTCAATCTTCATCTCTCCCGAACCCCAGGAAGAGCCCAACATAGATACATTCACGCTGACCAATCGCACCAGGCAACGTAGCCTGCCAGGCGAGCGAGCTCAGCCAACGATCAGCCGGGGAAAACAGCAGCAGCCAAATAAGGACTTGTTTTTTATAAGAACTCTCTTCTTGTAGGTGCCATGTTGGGGTGCGGCCCCAGGGGCTGTGGCTCCCCACAGTGTGGGATGGATGCATTGTGCTCTGATGGAGTTCAGAAGCTAGCTGACAACTGTCCAGTCCTTATGCCCAGGGACAGAGTCTCCAGTACCTAGGGTACCTGAGGCTTGGAGACTTGAAGACTGTGATCTTCTCACTCTCACAACCTCTGTGTCAGTGGCAAGCTATTCCCCTCGAAGTTATATACTTTAGCTCAACGTATTCTCCTCTTTCTGCTAGCTTTTAAATTTTAAATTCATTGAAAATATATGAAAATACAATTCGTTAGTTCCACGGGGTGTATTTGAAGAACTTAGTAGCTACAAGTGGTTAACAGGTGCCATCAGGAGCCTTATTGGACAACACAGCTACAGACATTACAATCATTGTGGAAGGTTGTATAGGACAATTGTGAAAGAATTGAGTGTTTGTATGTTAGTTTGTTTGTTTTTGAATGGGTTAAGCCTTGAAATATTCTGTCTTGCTGGCACATTCCTTTGATTCTAACAATTAGGAGGCAGAGGCAGGCAGATCTCTTGAGTTCAGGGCCAGCCTGGTCTACAGAGTGAGTTCCAGGACAGCCAGGGCTACACAGAGAAACCCTGTCTCAAAAACTTATAAAAGAAAGAAAGAAAAAGCAAAGAATAAAGAAAGAAATATACTGTTTTGGTTACAGATAGGCACATATCAATCACAAAATCACAAACACACGTTGGGTTGATGTGACTTCTCCATAGAGTTCCGCCTGCTTGGTACCAGGAAGGAGAGAAAAGGAGGAAGGGAACGCCACTCAAGCTCTTAGGGTGATCATGGAACAGATATTTGATTTGAATAATTCATCACCATGGAAGAGACACAAACTAATAAAACTAGGGGGAAAACAGGGAAGAATAAAAAGTGGTGCGCCGCACAGTCCTAGAGCATTGAGGAAGGGCATCCGAACAGACCACAAGAAAGTACTGCACCCCTGGATAAGCACAAGCAAGGTCCATAACTGGGAGAGGGTCTCGCATTACGTTGAATTATGCACAGTAAAAGATACTGTGGAATTTCACAAAGCTGTGTCATTGAGAAAGACCAAAAATGCCTCCAGTCTCTATACATCTTGGCTCACAAAACATCATGGCTATTGAATTCAGGAACTCTTTGCCAATGTAGCTTGAATGTTCTCACACTTAAAATGCTGATGAAATAAAATTAAAATGTTTGGTGTGGGTCCTAAAGACCTTGCGTACGATGGGATACCCCACACCTCACATAGAAAAGGCCTTGGACTAGAATGTAGATTCTGGGAGTGGAGAGCTAGTTGGCCCCTGCCTCCATGCAGCTCAAGAACTTAACACAGCACATATTAGACAGAAAATTTTAGATACATTTATTGAAGGAGGGAAAGAAAAACAAAAATGTATCAAGACTCTGGCAAGTAGTATGTTAATTTAGACCCTTATCCTTCTTGTTAATATAAACTAGTTGACCTTTTCAGAGTTAAACAGAGAATTTCATTATTTTTTAATTTAAAAAATGTAATTTTAAGTTCATATATTTGTAGATTTCTTTATATGTGTGTATAAATACTACATTATGTATGTGTGTGTGTCTGTAACATCGGTGTAAACAGTAAAATAATATATAACATCTTGTTAGTTGGGTACCACACATCCTGAATTGCCTTACTCTGTTCCTTTGTGTAGTGATGTGTGTGTGGTGTGTGCATTCGAACATATAGGTACAGGTGGAAGACAGAGCAGGGTGCTGGGCGTTATCCTTTACCACTCCCCAACTCACTGCCTCAGACAGTCTTATCCTCCCTGACCTGGAAGCACCTTTTCAGCCAGATTGCCTGCCCATCCTGTCTCAGGAAGCCCTGTTCTGCAACCCTGGGGTCACAGACAGACACAGCTATGCCTGGTTTGGGGCCTTTTTATTAGAGTATTGGGGATCAGAAAGTCAGGACTTTCTGCTTGTTAATCAAGAACTCTTCACCCAGTGAACAATCGCCACCCTTACTCAACTCTCACTAACAGTTATTTAGTTCCTTGTAAATTCTTCCAGTTTTTCAGTGTCTATTAGAAGAATATAAATCTGTATTATTATTATTGTTGTTGTTGTTATTGTTATTATTATTATTATCTTAGAGTTTTTCCCCATCCCTGAATGTAACACTTCTCCGGTTACATTATCTTTTCTCAGCCCCGCCCCCATCGCCTCTCTTTTTCTCCTGTTGAAACCCTTCTTCTCACCTAGTCTCCCTCCTACTCATGTCCCCCCCTCCCTGTTCCCACCCCCTCCTCGGACTCATTGAGCTGAATTGGGATTGCAATCCTTTCAAGGCTAGTGGCAACGCCACAACGAAAATGATACCCTCCCCCCAGCAACCATTAAGTCCCAATAGTTCCACAACAAGGGGTGGGGCCTCGTCGACCCCCTCCCATCTGTGGCTAGCTGTGAAGGGCCTCCAGCTGCTGTGAGTTCAGGAGTGCAACAGTCACGTGACCTTAAGAAGCCAGGCCTGTTTTTCTCTAAGGCAGAGCAGGCAGCTTAACTTCCATGCTGTTCTGCATTTTACTTCATTTTTCTTTTTTCCTTCATTTTTCAAGATCTCTTGGACACTCAACCATATTACTACAGTCTGGTCACAGTTTTTATTTTTCAACTTGTATAGTATTGTGTTGTTTGAATGTATCCATTTTTTAAATCTGTGTCTTTTAGCAACTTACTGAATTTAACAATTTAGGCTATTTCCAAAAAGAACATTTTTTTTTTGGTGTTGTTGTTCTTACTACAACACTGTGATAAATACCTTCAGCGTCGTATGCCCATCCATTTATTTGCTAGTAAAACTGCCGGGGCAAAAGATAAATGCATTTGTAATTTTGATAGATTTTGTTAAATTGCTCTCCATATGGGGTTATGCTAACATAAACTCCCACAAGCGATGTGTAAGAGGGCTCCTAGCCTACAGCCTTTCTAGTGGAGTGTATTATCAAAGCTTTTGGATCCTTGCCAACCTGATAGGCGAAAAATGGTATCTCAATATAGTTCTAATTTGCATTTCTTTTATTATGAGTGAGGCTGAGCATCTCTCCAAATGCTTAAGAGCCTTTTGTGTTTCATTTTGTATGCATTGTGTGTTTAAATCTTTTGTCCACCTTAAAAAAAAATTTCTGTTAGCTTGTTGAGTTCTTATTTCTCTACATGTGGGAGCTTTTACCTCATTTTTCATATAAGTTGCAATGCTTTTTAACTTGTGCATATCCTATATTTGACTTCTGTTCTATGACTGTGTGCATGGGTGTGAACACACCTGTGTATATGCATTTGTGTGTGATGTATGTATGTGTTTGTCATATAAAAGCTTTTATTGTTAGGAACTCATGATTCTTAACTCATGACTTCCTAATGGTTCCTAAATTTTGAATGAGGGTTAAAAAAAAAATCTTCTCAAGGATTGAAACTGTATCATGTTCTCTTCACACTTTAATGTTTATATTTCTATTTTCTAGATTTTCGATCCACTTAAAATCGATCATCACATGGGATGGGAAATATAGAGCCAATTTATTTATTTTTTCCCCAGATGTCTACCCTTTTGTCCCAACACCATTTGTCAAATAGCTCAGCTTTCCTTCTCTGGCTTGAAGGGCTCATTTTAGCATGTGTGGCTTTCAGGGATTCATACTACTGAATAGAGTCTGATGAGCATTTTATTTTGGTTGTTTACTTTATATTTTATTTATTTATTTTTTAACGTATTGGGGCTGATTGTGAGCCAGAGAAGAGCTGGGTCTTCTAGCTTGGCCAAAGATCCCAGACAAACGATCCTTCTATGGCTCCAAAAGGCTAGAGAAGAGAGGCAGTGTTCCATGTACAAACAGGAAGATTTAAGGTCTCTGGAGTTAATGGCTCTCAGACTCCAGATTGTGGTAGGAGCAGAGGTTATGTGTGTCCATAAAGGCACAGATTGCAGAAGACAACGGCAATGGTTCAAACATGTGTCCCCATCCCCAATTTCCTGTCTTGGAAACCTACCCCTCACTGCGACACTGCTGATAGACATTGCCCGAATGAATGAAGTAACACTGGAGTGGGGTCCTTGCAAAAACATAAATTTAGCCTGCCTCCCTCCATCTGCTACCTTCTGCCATGGGGTGACTGAGCAAGAGGGTCCTTGACAGATGCAGCTCCTTCTATCTTGACTTCCTACCCACCCAGAACCATCAGGCAGATAGATTTCTGCTCCGTATTCATTGCCTAGTCTTAGGCATTGTGTTATGACAGCACAACAGGGATTGAGAAAAGCAAGGAAAAAAAAAAAGAGGTAGTTTTGTTATTTTTGTTGTTGTTTTTGTTGTTGTTTAATGCATAACCCTCAGGTAAACTGGTTTCCTAGGTTCTCATTTTATCTGTGAAAGGAAGGAACTGAAGTAGGTTTCCCTCCAAGGAAGCACTGGTATCCTGTGAATGCTAAACAGGAGCCGTCTAAACAGAGCAGTTTAGACTCTCGTCACCAGGACTAGATTACATTTCATACTTGCTCCATCTCCACGACGTAAATTGTGTCCTTTGGTGAGGTCAGTGCTGGGGCTCTGTGTGTAGATCTGAATCTCAGGACTGACCACTTATGTAGTTATTAGGAGATAGGGCCCAGACGCAGAAGATTTATGACGTAGTAAGAGATTTTCAAGAGAGAAGGCAGGCGTGTTCCCTCTCTTTCTAAGCCTGTAATAATCCATCTATCTGCAAACTTTTGAACCTGTCCTATTGCCCTCCTAGAACTTAAATAGTCTGCCATTTTCAAATGTAGATTAAAGTAGCCATACTCATTGCAAGGGCAAATTTCAAGATGACAGAATCAAAGATGGTGGAAGGACCAAATATTGGGAATTTACAATCATCCCGGATAAAGAGCCCCCTGAGGTAGCATATCAAAGGCACTGCTTGTGACATTCAAAAAAAAAAAAAAAAAATTCTAGCCAACTAGCAGCAGGAGGTGTTGGATCGACTGGCAAACCTTTGTGTTTTTTTTTTTTTTTCGTTCGTTTTCTTTTTTTTTAAATGTAGATTATTAAAGCATTGCAGATTCAAAGCATGGATCAGGACAACATATCTAAAAATGTCTGGAAGGCAAACATATTTGAGTTTAAACAATATGCATTGAAAATACCAATAACCGTCTTCCTGTATTAATCACATCACATGATTTTGTTTTTCTACAGTATGCAGATGTCTCTCTCTAAGCAAAATAACACATTTCTATTTCAGGGCTATTAACAGTGGAACAGCTGTACACTAACAGAATTTTTAGAAACCATAATGAAATTAAACAACAGATAGAAAAGGGAAGGAGAAAAAAAAATGCCTTCCTTTGAGCTATGTTGGTTGGTGGCATTGCCACATTAAACATATTTTAAGGACATGACATATTTTTGTGGAGTCACGCTAGATCTGTATATTGTAACTAGTTGGAACAAAGCCTTCAGATTTTAAAAAGGAGTCACCACATTAAGAAAACAAAATGTTTTCTTCAAAGGCTCAAGACAACCTTTCATTCATGTGTTATTGCTCTTGCTTAACTGTGTAAATGGTGGTGTGTAGGTGAGCAGCAACTGATGCTGCTCACAATACACAGTGAGGGTTAGAATCATCATGGATCACCAACCTTTGCTGAATAACTCTTGCTGACAAATGTCCAGTCAGTTAACTCTGTCAATGAGCTCTTTACATTTCACCCTTTATTGCCGATAAGGGAGATTTGCTCTTCAAAGGGGGATTTAAAAACTGACATACTCATATACACATATACCTATATATAAATTGAAATGCATAAACACACACATAGAATACCAGGATACCTCAGAGATATTGCAAGTTTGGTTTCAGATAACAAAAAATAATAATAAATAAAATAAATACTATAATAAAGTGAATCAGGTAAATGTTGGAACTTCCAGTTGCCTATAAAATGTTTTGTTTTTATAACATTTTATATACCATTGTCTGTTAAATGTGTGGTAATATAATGTCTGAAGAATGTGTACTACTTCATAAAAAACATTAATGATCACTGAAACCTTTAGCCAGTGTTAATCCATCCTCTTTCCAGTGGAGAGTCTTCTGTGGATGTGGATGTCAATAATAACTGCTGGCTGGTCAAGTGGCAGCTGCTGCAAGTTAGGGTGGCCATGAAAACTTCTGAAAATAAGATGACAGTGAGGTTTACTGCACTGACTGACTATGCCTTTCAGGGAAGATTTCTCTGTAGCTCGAATATTGATTGAAGGCATTTTACCCTTACTAGAAGTTCTTTCAAACCTGGAGTCAATCCTCTCAAGTCCTGCTGCTAAGTGCATACAGTAGTCTGTTGCCATGCCAACAGTGTTTACAGCATCATCAGTAGGAGTAGATTACCTCTAAAACAAAATAACGAAAACAAAACAAAAAACAAAATGCCATTCTCTTTGTTCACCCTTAAGAAACTAAACCCTCATCTTCTCACCTTTTGGTTTTCATCAGGAGATGGCAGTGCCCAGTCCCATCTCCAAGTTCCACATCTAATTCTCCTTCTTTCTGCATTTCTGCTACAGCTGACGTTCCCTCCCCCAGCACTCAGCTGCAAGGGTCGGAATCAACATCCCCCAGACTCTGTTAACATTGATAGCTTGCTCTCCTCTTGCAAACCATGACTCTTCCTACCTGTGGCTAGAATAATAAATTCTTTTTGGAAGTATATTTCAATTTATTCTAACCAGATCCACCAGAGAAATCGCTATAGAAGTTATAGATTTATTAGGTGAACTCTTCAGAGAAGTCAGTCTCAGCAGTTGACTTTAGTCTTAGCTTCTAATTTTTATACCTGTGCATCTGTGTGGAAGTGAGTGTGCGTAGAAACTAGAAAGGGGGGTTGGTGAGATGTCTCTCCTTTGCGACTGCTGTATGTGACACCACCCAACAATGCCTTGGTGAAATATGGGAATAATGATCACACATCGCCATAAAGATATGGTTACAAAGAAAAGACGTGAAAAGGTACTAGAAGTACCAAGAGGAAGTACAAGGATGTGAAGGTGAACGTGGTGTTGTGAAAACGGTGCTGATAACATAGGACACATGGTTGGCACAAGCTTTCAGTGTGTAAAAACTCCGCAGCGTCTGTAATAAAGTGAAGCAGAATGAAATGGGCTATACCCAGGAGCACACCAGCTCCATAGCGCTGCCACGACTCCAGCTTTGTTGATGGATAATTGTCAAATTACATACATTTTAAGGTGTACAATGTAAAGATTTGATACGCATTTATATGGTGGAGTGATTGCCATAATTTAGTTAGCACATCAAACAACTCATGTAGTTATTACTTTCTGGTGTTTAGGGAGAATATTTCATGTGTATTTTCTTAAGTTTCACGTATAAAATATACCATTAGTTGTAAAGGCTATAAAGTGAGGTGAAGCTTCGTGTTAGTGTTGGCCTCACACGTATGAGGCCCTGGGTTCCATCCCTAGTAACAAAAAAGAAAAAGGAAAAAAAGAAAAGAAAAAGAAGAAACAATATTAAAATTAAAATATAGTATTAAGTATAATCACCACAGTGGAGGGGGTTCAGAACTTGTTCTCTTTTTATAACTGAAACTTAGCACCTTTGGTCAGTCTCTTCTTACTTCCCCTATTTCTAGCTCCTAAAAAAACCATTTGTTTATTTATGGCTTTTTTGACCTATGGATATTCAGAGTTATTTATTTAGTTAGTTTATTAGTTATTTAGTTTCCTTGACTTTGACAACTTTTCTAGTTTTCTTTGTGCTATTGATTTCTAGGTTTGTTACACTGTGGTCGGAAGTGGGACTTGCCATGACTTCAGTCTCCTTGAATTTATTCAGACCTGAATTGTGCTCTATCACCTGATAGATTCTGGAGAAGGTTCTGGATACTTTTGGAAAGAGTAGGTATTCTTCTCTGTAGTGTAGAGCATTTTGTGCATGTCTGATGGATCCCTGTGGCCTGTAGAGTTCAACTTTGCTATTTCCTTATTTTTCTGTCTAAATTATCTTGGTAAGAGTGGGCACTAAAAGCCAGGTGGTGATGCCACATACAGCATGTGGGAGGCAGAAGCAGACAGATCTCTGAGTTCGAGACCAGGCTGGTCTACACAGTGAATTCCAGGACAGCCAGAGCAGCACAGAGAAACCCTGTCTCAAAAAACGAAGGAGGGGGTAGTGGGCATTGAAATCTCCTATTACTGTATAGTTTGCATTTTTCCTGTTAGTTCTGTTAATATTTGCTGTAAGTTTTTAGGTATGCAATGCTGGGTGTATGAATATTTACAAGCGTCTTGATTAATTGACCCTTTTATCGTTATATAATGGCATTCTTCATCACTTATGCATTATTAAAACTATTTACTTAATTTTACTTGGTACAAAAACAAGGGCTGAGGATCTGGATCAGTAGGGAGAGTGGTTGTCTCACATGCATAAAGCACTGGGTTCAATCCTTAGCACTCTATAACTAGTATGGCAGTTGTAACCCCAGGACTCAGGATATATATATATATATATATATATATATATATATATATATATATATACCAAAAGTTCAAAGTCAACCTCAACTATACAGGGAATTTAAGGCCACCTCAGAGTATATGAAACTCTACCTCAAAAAATAAAACCAAGTGAAGAAACCTACAAAACAATGCACACAAAAGAACAACTAAGGTTCACAATCTAGGTTTTGGAGATTGTCGATTATATTTTGACATTTTGTGTAAACTAAAATATGACTGCAGTTATAGCTGTTTAAAGTTCATTTGTGTTTTTAACATGTAGGCCAAGGTTGAAAGTGACTTGTGGAGAATTCTTAGTTCCACTATGTATCCATTTTTTGAAGTGAATTTTTTGCTGGGAGATGGCTCAGTGGTTAAGAGCACTTGTTGATCTTGCAGAGGACCTGGGTTTGACAAATGGTGGCTCACAACCATCCTTAACTCTGGTCCCAGGAGACATGAGGCTCTCTTTTGATCTTTGAGGGTATGAATACATGTGGTGCACATACATATATAATACATACATAAAATAAATAAATACACATAAAATAAATAAATCTAAAGTAATATAAGTTATTGTTGTATGTTAATAGCATGTTTTCATTTTAGCTTGAAGAATTTCCTTTAGCGTTTTTTTTCTGTGGCATGTCTATTATCAAAGAGTTATAGCTTTTCATTCTTGGGCAAAGTTTTTCCTCATTTCTGGGGATAACTTTGCTGGATATTCCATTTTTTTGGTTGGGAGTATTTTTCTTTCAGTATGTGAAATGTCATCTCCTTCTCTCTTGAGCTGCCATGTGTCTGCTAGGAAATCCACTGATAGTTTTACCAGGTCCCCATGTCTTTGAAACTTACTTTTCTCTTGTTTCTTTCAAAGTCATTTATCTTTGACTATTGATAATTTAATTATACCGTGTCTTGGTATAGACCTTTGTGGTTCAATCTGCTTGAGAACTTTTGGGCCTAATGAATATAGATGGTCATTTGAAGTTTTCAGCCATTATTGCTTTAAACAGAATATCTGTCATTTTTCTTCCTCTCCCCTTTCTGGGAATGTCTAAATGATGATGTCCCATGAGTTCTGTAGGCTTTCTTTGTACTTTGTATTTCTTTCCTTTTTCTTTTCTGACTGGATAATTGCAAATGACCTTTCTGAAATTCCACTATTTCCACTGATGAAGTCAAGTTTGAGCTTTCTATACGATTTTCAATTGGACCTTTAATGCTAGAATTTTTTATTGATGTTTTGTGGTTTCTAGCTGTCTTTTCTTATAGTTGTATTTTCTTATAGCTATGGATTATTTTAAGAAGACATCTTTGTCTGCCAGCTAATATGTCCTTTTCTATGGAATCAGTTATCCGAGCTTTATAGGTATTCTTTGGTGGTAACATCCTTCTGTGATTCTTTGTCATCTTTCGATTCTGACATTAGTGTGTGGACATTTGTAGAGGCATACGTGCCTTTCTGCTTTTACAGATGCTATGATAGGGAACTAGTTCCTCCTTAAGACGGCAGGGGTTGTAAAATGGCCATCTGGTGTGTTTACAGACAGGTAAAATGTCCTTCTAGGGTTTCTGGTTAGACAAAACTGCTATCCACGCAATGAAGTCAGGGCAGAGCCAGGCAAGCTTGTCATCTGGGTGCCAGGTTGTTGTAAATAGGGGGGCTTAGATGAAGTCTCAGACTATACTACCTGGAAAGGTAGCAACAATATCTGGAGTTCTTACTAAGCTAGGGTTTCATGCCCCATGGTTAAGGAATACTCGTGCACTGGCTTCTTGCTCATGATCGCAGGATCTGCATATAGGCAAGTATCATGTGACACTATTCTTAGGAAACATGAACACATGGCTACTTACCCCAGATAGAAAACGGACAAAAATAATACCAGCAAAGTTCAATTAGTGAACCAATTAGTTTTATGGGTTGCTTACAGGAGAATGGGTGAGGAGTTACAGAAGCAGAAATGACTCAAGGACAACTGTATCACGAAAAGCCCACCTTAACAGGACTGACAGTTTGTAAAAGCTCAAAACCTGGAGTACACTGTACAACCTGTAGGCAACTCAACAGGCAATCCAGTTGGGCAGAGCCTCTTAGAAGCTTTGCATCTATTCCCTATTTCTCCCAAACTGCTTGGCTTGTCTGACAGTCTTCTCTTTTGATCTCTAACTTTTATAGGCATCTCTGCTGATCTGAGCCTCTTCTAGGTAGCACAAGTTGTCTAAGAGGCCTGGAGTCCTTACTGCTTATATAGGCTTGGGGAGGGAGAGGCTTAGTGAATCTGGTCAGTTTCAGTGTCTTCCTGGAGTGGCTGAGTTGTTTACTCCCTACTAAACCAACCTCCTTATAGGATGGAATGTTTCCCCTTCCCTTAGATAATCTGATTGTTTCACATCCCTTTTAACATCCTATGTCTTAATGAATCTCCCTCCAAGAAGGAAGGTTTAATTCTCCATCTCCAATGAAAGTATTACACATCAGCAGGATTCTTGCCTTGGGCTGGGTCTTCAGCTGCAAAGCATACTCCTTACATGGGGTTTGGCATATGCTGCGGACTTGTCCTACTTGTCAAATAAGGTTCCCAGCCTGAAGGTAGTGCCACCACTGAGGCCCACGCACTGGTCACTGTGAGTCTAACCTTAATCTGTTTCCAGATGATCCCAGAGAGCAATTCTCCCAGGGTTTCCTATAAGGAAAAAATGGAAGGCTGACAGAAAGTGCCCGAGAATGTCAGAGAAGTCTGATGTCTGCCTTGGACGCTCTTTCCACACTAGCCAAACTATAGGTCAAAGGGAATCCTACTCCATGGTGTCATGCTTGCCCCGGGAGGGAGAAACATGGCCAGAGGGAGGCTATTTATTTTAGACCTTGATATGGTGATTTCGGTTGTCAACTTGACAGACCTGAAAAGAGAGAGTAACTTAAGAATTGCCTTCATCAAATTGGTCTGTGGGGCATTTTCTTGCTTGCTAATTGATAGAGAAGGGCCCAGAGCACGGTGGACAGTATTACCCCTAGGCAAGGAGGTCCAGGCTTTCTGAGAAAAGGGCAAGCCAGTAAATAGCATTCTTCCCTGGTCTGCTTCAAGTTCCTACTTCGAGTTCCTGCCTTGGCTTCATTTAACGATGGACTGTAACCCATAAGATAAACACAAACCCTTTCCTCTCAAGTTGCTTTTGGTCATGGTATTTATCACAACAAAAAGTAGGCACTTTTAATTGTGTTTCCCTGTCTCTGTTTTGTTGTCAAAAAACATGGGTGTTTCAGCCTCACCCCAGGTTCTGGATTATTCATAACAGCATTTTTGTCTGTTAATAGTTGGCAGTTGGCATTTCTACAAGAAGGACTAGAGCTGGGGACCCGTTACCCCATCCCACTCTGGCATCTTGCTCCTATTGTTTCTTAATCAAGGGCTTATGATAACTATAAAGTTCACCTGAAAAAATAGCAAATATTGATTCATTTCTCTTTGAAAAATTACTATTTTGATGGACAAACAATTTCTTATTATGCTAAAGTTGGTAAAATTAGTTTCAGACAAGGCAATAAGCTAAACATTCTGATATGATGATTGGAATAAACCAGACTAAATGCTAAGGAATGAATAAACACCAGCAGCTATAAGGCTGAAGAAGACAATTTTTGCTAAACTGGACAGATAATTTCAGCTGTTTCATTTTGATTCCCTGCCACCATTTTGTTCTTACAAAGTTAGCTTGAAAACCTTCCCAAAGCCTCATCTCATGTCACAGAATCATTTGTTCTCGTCGGGTTGTGTTTGAAAGCTAAACATGGGCAGGGAAGCTCTATTTTACTTTATGTTTATTTCATGCACCTGACCCTCATCTTAAAACAAAGCTTTTGATTTAATCTCTCTTTACCTTAGGATGCAACTTTAGTATTCACAGATATAGCATAAGGCACACGTCATGGAGTTGTGTGACAGATTAAGCCTTCGGTGAGTTCCTTAGCTCTTGTGAAGTTTTGGTCAGCAAAACCAACCCACATTGCACGCACAAACCAAAGAAGCCACGCAGCGCCTTCTTTTGTGGCATAGGTAGAAGAAAACTGCATTTGCAGTATCCATGTGAGTTTTCTGCCTCGTCCCATGTTCTCCAACTAAAAAGCTAAATATATAAATAATACTCAGAGAAGTCATGTTTAATTTCTTAACTTGGGAGATGTTGGTCTGGAGGACAAGGTCAGCAGGAAATAACAGAAAACTTCCATTTCAAACTGGGCCCTCCAAGGAAATCAGGATAGAAAGATCCAGTTTAATGGATTCTAGTCTTCCAAAAGTATTCTCAGACATGGCTTCTTTATTTAAATGAAAAGCTCTGGTTTCTATCCGCTCCCACCCTCCCCACTCCCTAATTCTAAAAATCTTCTAGCAGAGCAAAGCAAGAGAGGGCTCCAATTATCCCCAGCCCACTTGGGGAGCCTTCAGTAGGGCCAGACACAATTTGTTTTACAGGGCAGCGCTTCTAACACATGGTCTCTAAGAGAACCTTGATCATGTGCCTTCGATTTTTCTGACTACCAGAGATAGTCTCTCTTCTTCTCTTCCTGCAGAATCAACACATAATATTAACCAGCCTGTCTGCAGTATCTAATTAACAAGCTGACTGCAGAAGAGCACTTACAACATAAAATATTAAATCATCCTAAAAACTAATATTCTCCACACCTCATAAATTAAAATAAGCAAGAGACTGAAATGAAATAAAACCCCGATGACTATCATTCTGGGCCTCTGCCCCCAAAAGAAGCATTTAACTATTTCAAAGAAAAATGTATGCATGTGCACACACGTGCGTGCAAACACCCCCCACCCCCCCACCCCCGAGCAATTTTGAAATGCCTTCTACTCTACTTTATGCTCCAGCACAGCAACTCTGACTTAAGCCCTCAAACTGTGCTCCTCTGATCTTCTGCTTCACAGATCGTTTTATGTTCAGATATGGCGCTCATCAGTTATGTGCCTTCTCATTATAATTACACTGCCATCTTGGATCTAAGTTCCGTTCCCATGGGCTCAGTGGCATCGTCATTTATCTGCTTTGTATATTTAGGGCATTATTGAACAGAAGCAGCGATCTGTTTGAAGAATGCCAAGGCCGTTTGATATTAACACAGAGAATGATTAATCAAAGAGAGCCTGGTTCTAGAGCATCAGGAGAGAATTGAGGTCATTAGCAGGGCAAAGCCGGGAAGCAAGCTTTGACTAAGAAAATGAGACGGGGCGATACTTTGAGCATTTTCAAAATAAACAAATATGAAGCACATGGTTTCTGTGCAGAGCTTTCACATTAAGGGACAAGAGCATTAAGAGATCTGAAGAGATATTATGCTATTTCCAAAGCTAAAAATAATTTCCTTTACAGTGAATTATGACAGCATTTGCATTCAGGTAATAGCAGAGTTCACCAGTGTCTCACAATAATTACTTCTCAATGCTAGAATCTTTAGATTATTTCACATTTTAAACAAAAACTATCCACAGATGCAGAACCAGGCATGGGATATTAGACAGTGCATGGCTAATTAAAACAGGTGCCCTGGTGAGACTCCTCTGGCACTCCAAGGTATGGCCTCCTCTGCCAAAGAGACAGAGGTTTGATTTAATTAGTCAGACATCATTGCAAATTAGTTCAACTTTCTACATTGTTTTGGCGAACCATACCGAGGAAGCATTTGTCCTGTATATTTGGGAAAGTGTGACCAAACACCCCAAGAACAATAAGAAAAGAAAATCAATTCTGTTGTTGTTTAGGTTTTTGTTTTTTTCACAGTACATACAAAATTAAGGCATCTTAGTTCCTACTACTACTATGACATATTATTGCAAACCAAGGGACTTGAAACAACAGAAGTGTGTTGTATGTCAGTTGTACAGATCAGAAGTACTCTGCAGGTCTCACTGGACTAACACCAAAGCTTTGCTGGGATGCACTGGTTTCTGAAATCATCTCCTTGTTTTTTGTTGTTGTTTGTTCCTCTGTTTCTAGAAGATTCTCACACTCCAAGGTTCATGAACCTCTTACATCATCTTCAGAGCTAGCAAGATCTGACCAAGGCCTTTGCTTGGTCAGGCTGTCTCTTCCAGTCTCACCTTCCATGTTTGTGGACCCCAGTGATTCATCAGTCCTGACCAATATTTTGGAATTCGTCCTTACATTTGAGGTCATCTGACTAACAATCTTGACTCACCTTTGCCGTGTTCCAAAGATTTGGATACAATTCTCCCTCCAGTCCTCAAGGGGAACTCATTATTTTCACAGTTCACAGAACTTTAACTGTATTTTATTTAAAGAACAACTTCAAGAAGCAACGTGAAGGACTGAGGAAGTGGGACGAGGAAGCGAGGAAGCAAATGAAGGATGTGCTCATGGTTGAGTTATTGTCATGGACGACAGGGGCTCAATCTACAGGGGGGCATTGAGAGAGCTCATGGAACACTGTAAGGGGTGGGCAATCAGCGTTTACTTCTTCAGGGCTGCTCCAGGGTTAGTAACTACTTCATCATGCACATCTGTGTCCACAGACTTTGAAAACTGAGCTTCAGGTAGGTTTAGGTTCTTTGTTCTCTCAGGATTCCGTCCCAAATGACAATATACAAATATTAAAATTCATTAGACAGTCATATTATTTGAGTTATGTGGCTACCCTTCAACCAGTCAGTGTGGGTAAGACTCCGAGATGGTCTAGGCCCCAGCAGGTTTTATTAAGGACATGATTGGCAGTTCCACTTTAGTTACATGGGATAGGGGAAAAACAATTACTTGTCCAGTTCAAAAGAAAGGTACCTAGTAGAAACAAAGATGGACGCTTTCTGGAAGGATGAAAATAACCTACCAGGACTCAGAGTAGCCACGTTAAAAAACAAACAAACAAAAAAAGCCTTTGAAGATCAAAGTGGCAATTAGATCGTACCCCAGACCCAGGAGTCGAAGCTCAGGCCTGTGACTCTCCAGAGACAAGGGTCTTGGTTTCCAAGGAGAAAAACAAAACATCAGACATAAACATGATCTCAGTACCAGGGCTGGAGCCACTGGAGTTTGGAGAGCCAGGCTGTAGGTGGTCTGCTTTCAGCAGGCTCCAGAGGTGGTTGCCCTGAGGGCAAAGCTTGTGGAAAGGCAAATAAAACAATAAAAACATGAAGAGGCATGAAAACAAGAGAGGAGAAGCAAGCAAGGAAAGAAACAAGCAAGCAGGAAGAGATACAAAGGGAAATGCATGCACAACTGCACACACACACCCAGCCGTAGAACTGAAGGTAAACTGAGGTAGGAACAAGTTTTAAAGGATGGGAGGTAGGAGTAGGAATTAGTGGGGTGATTCATGGCGGGGTAATTGGACTGCTTGGGAATAAGTGAGTTGTTTAATAAGTGGGTACTTAGTTGTTAAGTATTGTATTAGGTATAATCCACTCTTTATCTAATCATCTATCTATCTATCTATCTATCTATCTATCTATCTATCTATCTATCTATCTATCATCTATCTTGTATGTATGTATGTATGTATGTATGTATGTATGTATCATCTATCTACTAATCATCTATCATCTATCTCTATCATTTATCATTAATCTATCATCTATCTTGTATATATGCATGTATCAATCATCTATCTATCTACTAATCATCTATCTATCTATCTATTTATCTCTCTATCTATCTATCTATCTATCCATCCATCCATTTATCTATCATCTCTATGCCATTTATCACCTACCAATCTATTTCTAACTTCTAATTCGGACTTTCTAGAATTAGAGTTGAATTCTAAATGGCAATTACTTCTCAAAGAAAATCAACTCTGTCTCCTATGTGATTTGAGAAATGTCTTTTAATCAGAAAAATCCTCTGAGGAAGTTGTAAAGAGGGAGTTTTAGCACAATATACTGAATAGGTTCCTAAAGGTTTTATTTATCCCTCTCCTTAAAGCTCCATGTTTGGTCTCGGGCTGTTTCCACCCATCCACCTCTTCTCCCTAACGCCCAGTATCTACTGGTCCATGGATGTCATCTTTCTCTTCACACTTTATCTTTCCATCCTCATGTGGCTTCCTGTGCTTAGACCCCTGGGCAGAGCCAGGAGCAGAGGAGAAGCATAGAGCATCCTGTGGCAGGCAGAGGGAAGAGGCTCTTTCTGAGGCCTTACACTTTAATCTTCCCACCCTCTCTCTCTTGGTTAAGGGAGGAGGCCAGATCGTCATTACTTGATAGACTGGGTAACGGAGGTTAGCTCAGAGTCTGACTCCAAGGCTCTGCTCTGAAAACTACACCATGGTATATGTTAATGGCTTTTAGACTTTGGCATGAATTAGAAGTCATCGGGGAATATTTGTTAAACAGAGAATTCCAAGGTCCTCGCCCTGGAGGTTCCAATTTAATTGTTTTCCTGGGCCTCAGGAACCTGTATGTTTAACAAGTGCTCAGTGACTGTCATACGGGTGATTCTAATGCTGGTCAGGCCCACAGCAAACTTTGAGGAGCCCTGCTAATAAATCCTGCACCAGGAGGATCATGTTGGACTGAAGGCAGCTCAGATGGTGTGTGCACACATGGCTTTACATTTTTATGATTTAATAAGATACTTTTTACCTATGTGTGGACCTGAGTGTTTGAATTCTCTATAGCTCTTGTGATCTCTACAAGTTTTGCATTCGGGACACTAATAAACATAAAATTTTCATTACTTAAAGCCTTCACAATAGGAGGAAATAATTCAGTTCTTTTTTTTTCTATAATTCAGAAATAATATGAAGATATATTGCTTTAGTGTTTTAGGTTTAGAAACTACCCTGAGAAGCCATTTGTGGTCTCTGGCAATGGTTTTTACTTGAGAAGAGGGCTTCCTTACTAGTAAAAAAAAAAAAAAAAAAAAAATTGAAGTAAAAATAGAAAACAAAATCCATTTAAATTACAACCTTCAGAGGTCAAGAACACTGAAAGAGTCTGTTACTCAGTTGATACACATTTGGAAATTTTTCTCATTTTGAAAGTCATGTGGGGTCACCTCACCTCAAAATCATAGAACAGGGGATCTACAAAGTTCTCAAAATTGACCCACAGCACCTGGCCATGGTATGGGCCCTGGCAACACCAGAGGTAGAAATTGCTCCAGTGATTCAGATCATTAAAAGAACACTGCCAAGGCTAAAGCAATGGCTTAGATGTTACAGAGAAATTCCCAGCATCCACATGGCAGCTCACAGCTGTCTCTAGCTCCAGTTCCAGGGGATCCAGCACCCTGACACAGACACACATTGAGGAAAAACACCGGTGCACATAAAAAAATCATAAAAAAAGAACACACCCTGGTCCAAGAATTATCTTTTTTATCCTTTTCTGAGCTTTCAGTGGGATACAAGCAAGAAGAACTTGTTCCCTCACACTGGGGAGCAGACCTTATGAACAGTTTGGCCCTGCAGGTGTTTCTCCAGTCTTTACACATTGAGGACCGAGAGTGCTTGCTCCGTGTGGAAACTGAGGAGCCATATGAGAATAAACACTATTTGCCATCATTGGCTGGTTAGGGGAGGGGGAATTAGGAAAAGTTGTTGTTACCATGATAAAGATGAAGTGATAAATCATAGGATCTCTGGGGGAAAACTGAGGTAGGTCAGTGTTGAAAATGACATTTTTGGTCAATGGTGGACCGCATATGTGAAGAGACTCCCATACAATGATAGTGAAACTGAAGAAATTCCCATCTTCTATTGATGTCAGATCATGTGACTGAAGAGATGCTGGTGGAAACAAAGCTACCGCCCACCACAGCACCAATCATAAAATGTAGCAATGCAGCATGATGAGCTAACCACTCTGTTAGCTTCTGCAGCTACTATACGATGCTGTTACTCGTTTAGACCCTAGTTTTTAGGGTTCCTGCAAAACAGTGCATCATACTATGCTGTGAGCAGCTGCATGCTCACATCTCACGGTTACTGCATCTCAAATGAAAAAAAAAAAGTTTCACTGTGTGTATTAACTGCATATGGTACTGTGTTATGTAAGGACATTTTCATACAAGTATATACTGCTTGTTATGCAAATTCACCCTCCTCCTCCCCTTCTCCTTGCTTCCTCCCCCTCCTGTCAGTCTCTTTTGTTCTTTGAGACAGTTTCATTTTTGCTTTCAGTGCAGATACATGTGCATGATTTAATGTATCTATGTTAAAATCTACAAGCCACAAGTGAGAGAAAACATGGTATTTGTCTTTCTGGAAGCATCTTAATTTGCTTACTATTGTTATCTCTTGTTGCAAATGAGATAACTTTATTCTTGTTTACGGCTGGAAAAAAAAATCCATTGTGTCTGTGGATCACATTTTCTTTCCCACTCTTTTGAGGCTGGACCCCATGGTTGGTTCTGTGACTGCTCTAGTTCACCTAGTGCTAGTACAATAGTACCCAATAGTATCTCTGTGATGAGTGACCCAGAGACTTTGGGTAAACACTCAGAAGTGGTGTGGCTGAGTCATGTGCTTGATTTAGCTTTAGTTTTTTGAGGACCCCCTATTCTGATTTCCATAGTGACTGGATTAGTTTACATTCCTGCTAGCCGAGTATCTGAGTTCCCTTTAGTCCACAAAAGGACTAGGGGTGAGGGTTAGCTTACTGCAGCTCTCCTTCAAATCAATATGTCAACTTGAATGACTGACTCACACCTCCTAGGTTTGTGTAAATACACTAAGTGCTGTTCACACAATGACAAAATTGCCTAGCAACCAGTTTCTTAGAATACAGCCCTGTTGCTAAATAACGCATGACTATAACTGTGAGGTCTCTAGAAAAGTGTACCATGAACATTAACTATAATAAGATTAGCTTATACATTAAATTAAAATTTACTCTCTCCTTTAAATGTCCCATGAAGCTCAATTTTCATTGAACATATGTGCATTTTCTTTTCTGGCTGAATCCTGGTGCATTATTTAGACAAGGCCCTGCTCTGGGGAAAATAACAAGGCCAAACAGCAGACCCAGGAATCTGTTGTTTAAGCAGGAAATCTATGGAAAATGAAAATTAGTTACTTAAATGAAGTTGAGTGTTATTTTACTATCTGAAATTAATCAATTAATAATCATGTTTTTTTAACATATCTTTTTCATTTGATAAAGAAACAAACAGAAACTCAAAGACTATAGGGCTCCCAACAAACTCTCAAGGACTGTCTTACAAGTTGGAGAATGGCTGAAGAATGTGCCTTTCTGTCCCATCCAGACCCTGTCCTCTTTTCGACATGGGTTCTGGAGATCTGATTCAAGTCCTCAACCTTGCAAGCAGGCACCTGCTGACTGAGCCATCGTCCCACCCTGCCCTTGTCCCTTTTGAATGCCTTCCGCATCTCCACCCCCACCCCCAGACCTGATGGCACTCTTCACACCCTGTGTAAATATTCTCTAACATAGCAGGAGTTTAGCTGGTGAGGATTTATTGACATGTTTATGTAGTGTAGTAGTGAAAAGAAACCATTGACGAATGTGGTGGTTTGTTTATTTGTTCAATGGCCAACACCCTCCCCTAAAAACCAACAAAGGTAAAACAAACTCCAAAAATCAGAGCCTGGGGAAGAGCAAGGCCTTGAAGTACACAGTAGGTCTTTTATAGTTACATCTTGGGAAACATCACTAAAAAATTATAAGTTAATTTTTTCACAGTCATTAGCTAAAGGAGGCCCTATTATGCATACCCAAACCATCTGTAGAGTGGTGTGTGTGTGTGTGTGTGTGTGTGTGTGTGTGTGTGTGTGTGTATGTTTGTGTCGTGGCTCACAGAAAAAACTGATAGGGAAAAGTTTATTGAGGGAAAAATCTGTATGTGTTTATTTCATGCCTTCACCATGAAATAAAATATTCTTATTGTTCAATTTCTTAAGAAGATTTACAATGTTGAGTATCCAACCTTCTTTTTTTTCTTTTTTTTTTTTAAATTTTTTAATTATTATTTTCTTTATTTACATTTCAAATGCTATCCCGAAAGTTCCCTATACCCCCAACCCCTACCCCTGCTCCCCTACCCACCCACTCCCACAACTTGGCCCAGGCGTTCCCTTGTGCTGGGTCATATAAAGTTTGCAAGACCACGGGGCCTCTCTTCCCAGTGATGGCCGATTAGGCCATCTTCTGCTACATATGCAGCTATAGACATGAGCTCAGGGGGTACTGCTTAGTTCATATTGTTGTTCCACCTACAGGTATCCAACCTTCTTAAAGAAGTTGGATATTTTCCTCCGATTGTGCCTCGTTAGAGCTCAGAGGTCAAGAGTAAGGCTGGAAAAAGGAAGTGGGAAGAGAAAGTGAGAAACAGAGAAACCAAATCATGGGAGGCAGAGATACTACACCCGAAGACTGGGGTGGGAGCCGCTGGGGCTCAGTCATAAGAGGTCATTTTTGTTTGTTTGTTTAAGTATTTGTGGATAAAACAAAGACCAACATTTGAAAGTCTCATGCCTCTGAGGCTAAGAGCACACACTGATCTTCCAGAGGACCTGAGCTAAGCTTCCAGCATCCACACTGGGCAGGAGGCAGTGCACTGCTGCCTGTAACTTGTCAGTGAACCTGATACCGCTGCACTCCAGGCACAGACAAATAATTAAAAATAATAAATATCAATATTGAAAACGATCTGATCATGAGAGAGAGAGAGAGAGAGAGAGAGAGAGAGAGAGAGAGAGTCAATATGTGTTAGCCGGATCTTCTGGGTGTCACATCCATTAGCCAGATCTACGAGGGTTCGGGGGTTGGGGGTGGGGTTGGGATGGGTGTGGGGGGTGATCCACGGGTGTGTGTGTGATGAGTTGTTAGTTCAGGATTCCAGGATGGAGCGAGTGAGCAAGTGGAATTTCCACTAAGGTACTACCCAGCGTTTGCATGCCCACGCTCGGCGTTACATACCAGGCGCATTAAAACCAACATTAATTAGGTAAAATAAACAATTGGAGCTTTCTGCAGGGCGTTCCACTTAAATACTAGATTCCTTTTACACTGTTGCTTCATGCTGCTTCTGACTTCTTTTCTGGTACAGTCAGGACTGTTTTGGCATAGGGCTAAGTAGCTCTGGCTCTCCTGGAACATTCAGAGATCCATATGCTCCTGCTCCTCCCGCCCCCTTTACCCCACCTCAACCCCGTGCACTACCACGCTAGGCCAGGCCATTCTTTTTGTTTTTCATGTTCTTGTATATTTCTGGTCACAGTAACTGTTCTTTCTATAAAGAAATTTCTTCAGACGTATAAACAGGCAATCACATTGTAAGTTTTATCCGATTATTTTTCTCCGTGGGAGAGTTCCCGGAAGGATCGAGGGATAGCTGTCATCCTCACTCCATCTACCCACGGTTGTTCTGTGAATATCTAGTCATGTGACCGCCTACGTGTATTTTGTGGCTTTTAGAAAACTGTCACTAATTTCAAAAGATCACACAGAACCCCTGAGAACAAAATAAGGCGAAAGAACATGGGTTTCACAGTCTTGAATTTGTATTTATCACAAACCCACTCACTCTCCAGTTCAGAACCCCTTCTTTGGTTCGTACAGTTAGTACAGGTTCTCTATTTTTCCCATCACAGATACTCAGAAAATAGAAAGTATATACTGGAGGATCTATAGAATTTGCAAGTTTTGGAAAAGCTATAAAATAAAAATATTCTAGACCGGAGTTCATCTCCTCTCATTCTGATTTTGAATTAAAAAAAAAAAAAAGTTAAAACAGCGGAATTGGGTTCAATTTACTAAAGTACTCAAATTACTTGGTTGAAAACTCCAGTTGAAGTCGATGGTTCATTTCCTCAAAGCAATTTTTTCGTATGTAAAGAATAAGAAGGCAATGGTGCCCCTCTTATTTTCCCTTGAAGCCCCGAGGGGTCTCCTTGATGCTTGGGGTTCTTGAAAGAGCCTAAATCCCCAGACCCTGCGAGAGTGGGGGCGGGGCAGCGCCCCCTCCCGAGAATTACCCTCATCTTCCTCCAGGTGTCACTACAGGCCTGCGCATTTCTTTCGCCTCCCCTCACCCTCCTTGTCCATTGATAAAGTGGAGGGTGATTTGTGATCCGCCTCGCTGTGATTGCGGAGGGAAACAGCCATCTTGGCTTGTCTCAGTAGTAGATTTGTTTTTCTAATTTCTTTATACTTGAAGGCTTACCAGATGCTTTATTGCCAGAGCGAGGCTTACTTGGGTCTCTTTTTCTTTCTCCTATCCCCCGCCCCGCACCCCTCCTTTTTGTTCCTAGAGACAATCAGTGTCTCTGGTCCCAGCTGCCACTGCTGATTTTTCATTACAGTTTAATTTAAAACTGGGATTGGAATGGAAATGTCTTTTTGCCATTTGGGGTTTGCAAGGCCTGTGGTTTTATTGCCAAAGGCACAAATGTTAGTTACTACTGTTTTTCCAGAGTTTGCTGGGGAGGGGTGGAGGTAGAGTTGTGGGGGGTGAGAAAGACAGCTGGACTCTACAAAAGTGGGAGGGGAAATAGAGGGAGAAGCCCTCTCTGAAGGCAATGTTATTCTGAGAATTGTTTTGTCTGATGTCTTCAAGAATCTCATTTGGGTCTCGAGGAGGAGAAGCTAGTGGTGTATCTCCTTAAACGCCCTTCCCTGTAGGTTAAATATTTGTCAGCCCAGCTAGTGAGATACTAGCTGGAGGGTGATCACCAGGTGGGATCTGCACTGCTGGGGGGAAGATGGGTTCCTGTTTAAGGACAGTACATCTGTGGATCCACTTGACTGCAGCAGGCAATGGGAACACCCAAGGAGGGACTGCTCTGTGTACAACCTCAGAGGGAACAGACTGTTTATAATTGCCGTCACATATCGTCTTTCACTAGCTTCTGCCTTCTTGCTCCTTTGCAATTCTCGAATTGCACTCTTAAGAGTTTATTACTCGACAGCCACAGAACCCAGTCCAGTCACAGGCTGGTCCCTAGAATCCCTCAGAAGGTTCTTAGTGATGGGCTGAGGGCTGGGGAGAGGCTTCAGTGCCCTTAATCCCTGCACTGTGGAGGTAGAGACAGGAGGACCCTGGTACTGACTGAGCAACCAGCCTAGTCTAATTGACAAGCTCCAGGCCAATGAGAGCCTGTCTCACAAAACATGATAGAAGGTTGCTGAGGAATGATAACCTGGGTTGACCTTTGGCCTGAAGATAGGCATGGCGTGGGGTGAGGTGTGCGCCCACGCACACACATACACACACACATGCACCCACACACGGTTACCAGTTTAATGGGCTGATTTAATTATATTCAAATCCTCCTAAGATTGGCTATGTTTGTGCTACTTGAGTGATAACTGAGTGAGAAGGACGAAGTCCTGCAGGAAGGGCAGGCAGGGAGATAGGAAGCCTTCGGAAGCCCAAATTTAAATACTTAGTATTGACATTGAGAACAGTTGTTTCCCAGTTGTAAGGGATCTGCAGAAGCCAGAGTGTCTTATCTGTCATGCTAAAAAACAATTACTGTCTCCCATCCCAGCAAGAGCCCTGCGCTTCCCGGATACACCAGTTTGGGATGTCAAACTGAATGTTCCATTATCTCCAAGATCCCGCTGACTCCTCACAGGTTGAACATTTCAACTTCCCTCCAACTGGCCTCAGGCAGCTGGGAGACTAGTGAGCCTGCCCTGGGGTAAGACACATCTCACTGTCATGGGGCAACTCAAAGGCTCTGGGAACTTCACAGGGCCCTTTCAGTTTCTACAGTCAGCCTGCATGTTTTGTGTGCTCTTGGTTAATTGGGACATTTTGTCCAAAAGCAGCCACGTACCAGGCAGGGCCCTTTTATAAATTGCCCCTATTGGCTCTGGAGTTTTCCATTCTCCTGCAAGAAGGAGGAGAGGAAGTGGTTGGAGCAACCTTCCAGAGATCCTACAGACATTATTTCCAAGACCCTTTTGGTCATCTTCAAAACCCACAAGAACATTCTAGTGGTTTCCTCACAGAAGCCATTCCATATCCCATTAACAAAAGGAGAGGGAGATCCACTCCACCCCCCCCCCCACCGCACCCCACCCCCATCTCAGTAGGCCAGAGTTCAGGACATTTTAAAGAAAACAATAACAAGGAGAGGCAGGCATTTAACTCCCCCCACAAACATCCCGCCCCAACCCCAGCTGCCCTGCCTCTGCTCTGACAGCCACCCATGGAACAAGCAACAACAAATCTCTCACATGTCCTCAGCCATGTGTGTTGCTCAGAAGAATATTCGTGTTGCTAAACTGTTCAGTGTGATTCTGAAATATGGGTGAGGAAACTCACTCATTCCCCAGAGAAGGAGGGAATGGGTATTTGAGGAAAAGAGCTATTTTGGAATGCACACCATTTTTTTTTTTTTTTTTTTTTTTCTGGGTGAAGAAAATTGCCCTGTTCCTACCTTTTGCCAGTCAAACCTCTTCTTTGGGATACATGGAATTCCAAGCAAGAGACTCCAGGGGCTGATGGGTCTATGCTATGAGGAAGGAGGTTGCATCTTTAAATACTTTCCCTGGGGGACGCACATGTTGTGGTGAGCTCCTGACAAAGCAAATATTGCCGTCAGAATTTTCCCAGTGTGTACCAGGGAAAATTCGGGGAACCTGTGGGCTGAGTATTAACTGTCCTGTGTGATAGGGAAATGGGCGTTTGATCTTCCTCTGGGCTACAAGACCCTCTTCAGAAATCTTTTGGAAGTTCTCGTAAACTTGCATTGGCGGCCACATATGGGATCCATTAACTACTTATTTCTGCTTGTTCATGGCACATTTTTGTCTGGTGACTGTGTCTGAACTTCGGGGTGTTTTTGTTTGCCTTTACACCACAGAGAATCCTGTTGACTGGTTTGAGGTTTGAGAAAATATTTAGCAATAAGTGGGCTGTGGTTGGGGTGAGACAAGCCACTGTGATTGAAAGTTGGTGGACCGTCTGTTCCTCTAGGAAGCAGAGGGACAATTTCCTTCTTCAGAATTCAGGGGATTCCAGAAACTGCCAGCAACTCTCTGGGCAGATTTTTTTTTTTTTTTCCTTTCCTGATGAAATTAATAGGCGAGATTTGGGGAGGTTGGTTTGCCAGGATCCTTTGTTTCATTTAGGAGAAAACAGTGATATTCTCTTTGGAAAGACAGCTAATAACCCCAAGTTAAGAGGTGTCAAATAGCTACATTGTAGCAATATTTGGAACTAAAGTTACTCGTGTATGACAGAAGCAAAAACAAAACAGATTTGAAGGCTATTAGCTCAGAGGAAGACAGGCTCAGAGATTTAGATGAAAATTAGCATTTCTTTTTGTTCTTTAAAGTAATTAATAAACTAAACACTATGGTTGGGTGCTTTCATGGTGGGGTGGGGGTGGGGACTTCAAACATTGCTTTTGAAGTGGCCCCCGGCAGGGAGGACCCCACAGTTTAGGCTACTTTATAGTGGTAATACACTGTCTGGAAAAAACAGATGCCACAAAATTGCACAGATTGTGTCTCTAAGCATCTGAAACCCTAAAACTTCAGGGGGCCAAAGAAGGTCTCAGCCTTTTGATTGAGAGAGAGAAAGGGAGAGGGAGAGTGAGAGGGAGGGAGACCTAAAGTATTAAATTGAAACAGGCATTTCATTTCTTTCCTTCCTTTCTCTCTTCACCTCAGGAGACCTAAGTTAAATTCCGCTTAGGTCACAGCCAGACGTGGGTTTGATGGTCTCAAGCCACCTTTTAACTGTACGTTCATCCCATAAATAGAAGATGAATAAAGATGTCAAACTTCATCCACATGATATTCTGACACACATGGCTCTCTCCCTGTGAAAGAAAGCTCTGATGAAGGTGGACCACAATGGGTTCTGCAGAGCAGGGAACTGCAGCCCACCACAGACAGTCCATGCTCATAAACAAGAACAACGTGGCTCATGTGGCGGCAGCCCGCAGAGATTCAGCTGTCAATGTTTGCAGAAAAGCAGCAACTGGGCTGGTGCTGTTCAGGGTAGACTGTTCCTCCAATCACTTCTGTCGGATTTCACGTGAAAATGGCTGTTTTCCCGGACAGGCAGAGATGGACTATGTGGAAAGGAAGGCATGAGAAAGCTAGATTCAGTCCTTGTACTAAACCAAGCCTCCATGAGGACTGACTTGGGGATTATGCTATTAAAACAGCTCCATTTATCTTTGTCCCAGCTAGGCAAAGAACCAAATATAACAACTGGAAAGCAAAGAACACCCTGCCAAATATTGATATTTCCTTCCCTCGAATATTCAGGGCTATTTTTAGTTTGTTAATGTAAAATGCCAGCGAGATGAAAGGTGAAGTGATCCGTTTCTAGAAGAAAAACCAGTCGAATCTTCATTAATAATTCCCGTATAACGCTCCATGGGCCTTTATCTGACGGCCTGACAAGCTGAGCTAAACAACAGAGACTGTAGGAATGTAAAAGACATAATCTTAACACTGAACCTTCTGAAGACTTGCCTGTCATTTTACATTAAAGGCAAGGAATAAAAAAAACTCCACGGAAACACAAAGAGCTTGCAGCATGATGTCATGATAAAACCGAGCGGGGCCGAAAAGGCTGACATCGGAGTTAGCAAACGGTACTATCGAAGGGTATTGAACAGCTAAGCCTTCTCATGACCAGCTTGGGATTTTTGAGATGGAAAGACACTGAAGGTTATGGTGGGATCCAATGGACTGATTCTGTGTCAGCTCTCAAATTTTCATTGTCAGGAAGAATCATGGCTTGCCATGGTACAAATGTTGGGCTATCCAGTGCATAAAATTAATTCAAAGATCTAGGCTCTGCTTCTGTTTCTATAGCAATTTTCTCTTCTCAGCATCTTTTCATATTATAGGGTCTCAGTGGATTTTTTTTGGCAAAGCAGGAGGCAGTCAGGATAAATATGATCACACTATTTTAAAAATGAAAGGAAGCCACCATTCAGAAATACAGAGGGACTCATTCAAGGTTAGCAAGTTGGTAAATGTCTGATTGGAGACCAGTTCCAGTTTTTCTTCCTTTGTGGCTGTGATCATGCTTGATTTCCAAATAAAAACCAGGGCAAGCCTCAAAACTTGAACAACCTGATGTCCGTTGGAAGCTACAGTTCTGAGATGACGTTAGTAAGAGAAGAACAAATTCAAGGAGCAAGGGGCCAGGAGAAGACACTTCCCATTGGCAGTTTTTGGAGTGTCTTCTTGACTGTTAGTTTTAGAAAAATCCAGGAGAGAAGTGAACTGTTATTATACTGTAGACTATCTTACAACACTAATATACTATATTAGTAATATACATATACACACATATATATTATACATGGTAATATAATTGTATATTTATAAATATACAACATGTAAAATACAACATAATAGTAATACACTAACAAGGCCTTGCACATGCATTTACCATACGCCAACCTGTTTTCTAAGTCCTTTGTATTGATTAGTTTATCATTTAGCTTCAAGAGAAAAGTTTTAATAGTTTACCATTTTACTAGTAAAGAACTCATGACATTATCTCAGTTTTCAACTTGGAAGAAAACTGAAGCTTACAGATGTGTTTGGGCTAGCCGTTGCAGGAGACCCCCCTTGACACCTGAACGGACATATGGTGGAGAGAGGAGGGGGTGTTGTACTGTCTGTGGTGGGCCTCACAAGGCATCTCTCTCCTCATTCTCTCTCACTTTATCAATATTTCCTGAGCACACCCTGCCATGTGCCCCTTTGTTCATAATTCTCCGGTGCTCTCAGAGCAAAGGTTGGCCTGCAGCTTTCTCCCCTTCCTGCTGCCTGTCAGGAGAGGAAATCGCAGCCTTCAGAGGGAGCTGACACCAGGGAGCTGGATAGCACCAGGGGGTCAAGGGTAAGAACGCAGGGGACAGTGAGAAAGCCCAGATAGTGTCCAGCCGGAGCAAGGCAGGAAAGCCCCCTCGGCATGTGCTTCTCCTGGTTGCTGTTTTGGGCTCCTGCAGGAAAGAAAGCCACAGCAGATTTTTGCTGTGTTCCTGGTGTGCACACAGCCATCCAAACTGCTAGAGAACAACCCAGAGCTTCAGGGGGAGGTGTAATGCTCAGCTACAAGGTTGCCCATCTCCTGTCTACAAATAGACCAAGAAATGTAACTAAACGGATTCCTATTGGTTAAATAACTGTTTCATGCATAATGCATTAGCAGTCCCATTTGATCTAACAACCTAGAGGGCAAATGTGCCCGTGTGTTGTAGAGATGGCATATGGTGACGACGCCTCCTGAGAAGGGCACCTTATGAAATCTCCTTGGCAGATTCCACTCAGTGCATCTCACTGGAGAGCGGGCCTCCAAGCTTGACCCTGCCGAGGAGGGTATGAGGCATCCATTTCTTCTCCATCTGTCTTGGCTGCTTTTGCTCTGCCGTGGACTTGGCCTGAAATCGGAATTTACCCACCCCCACCCCACAAAGACCGTCGAGTCCTGACGTCAACCTCTCCTCAGCTAGTTTTGCTCAGGGTTCATTAAGGTCTCCTGAGTTATGAAAGGACATCTGGACACAGGCAACTAAATGACAGAGCAGGAGGTCATGGGTTAAAGGGGTGGACATCTATTGTTTGGCTGATGATGTTTCTAATTCTCGTTACCTTTCAGTAAGAGATATATGTGCAGCTTATGATGGGGAGGCACTATTCACTGAGTCTCTCCTACTGGCATCGAGTACTGCCATTTGTCAGCGAAGTCCCATGTTTTCAGAGCGTGTGGTTATAAAGATCACAGCTTTTTACACCAAGAATGGGGCTTAGAGATCCTTTAGGTGACTCTTTGATTTTACAGAAGAGGAACCAGGTCCTGTGAGGCTAATCACTTATTCCAGGAAGTTCATTTAGTTAGTGTCAGAGAAGGGGTAACCGGTAGTTCCTTATCCCAACTGCCCCTCCTTATACCTCAGGAGCCAGAATGTGTGCCAAGTCCGTGCTGACTTGAACGTGTGTGGAATCTGAGGCACATTTAGTGGCCAGAAGCTATGGGCAGGCTATCTTTTAAAAATGCAAATTGCTATCTACTAAATAAAATGAGTGTGTGTTTTCAGAAGTTAGTTCAGCTGGAGCTAATAGGCAGTAGTGTTAATTAGTCTAAGGGCATAGGGCCAATTTCCACAAGGGCCAATTAGCTTTGCACAATGGGAAAAGAGGCTGTTTCCTAGACTTGGACTGTGTCCTGAACTCAGGCAGCCCTGTCCCTGAGGACCCCAGGTAAGAGAGGGATGACACAGCACAAACCCTTTCCTTGCTGGTAAAACAACCCCAGGGGCATTTATTTCTCCGTGGAATCAGCTCCCGGTGTTCAGGCGCTCTGGGCAGATGCTCTGTGAAAAGTTTGAGTTGGTTTGAAAGATAAAGAGAGCTCTGTTCTAGCACACTTACATGCCTCTTTTCTTCACTTCAACGGTGTTTATTTTACTCTAGCATTCCAGATTAGAACCGAAGACCTCGGGAGGTCGACTGACTTATCTCTTTGTCCAAGGTCAGACGTTAAGAAAGAACTGTTTTAAGACCTCCATCTAGGGCTCTGGAACTTTCCACTAAACTAGACAACACAGTTTGCTAAAAGTAGGAGAGTCTGGCTTTTACTGACCTGGAGGACAGAAAAGTGCTCTGAGATGCCTCGGTGTGTTGCCTTTCTCTCAGCTAGAAAACCGGGCTCTTGTCCTATGAAAAAGAGGTGTAGCAACCAAGCTAGTGCAGTTCTCTTTAGCAATATGTTAAAAACACAGGAGTGAGAGGTCACAACAGTCCTGCCTTCAGAGCCCATACCCCTGTTTCGATGGTCAGAACTGAGACACATTGATGGGGGAAAGGAAACGTGGCCACGGATGGGAGAAGAGCCTTGAGAATGGATGAGCTGCAGCATCAAACACCCTTACCTGGATCACCCTTCCTAGCCAACGATTGTGTGTCACTGGGCATCAGCAACCTGCTTGTGGTGATAGACCTTCACAGACGCAGCTGAGAAGTTGACAACATCAGGCATAAAGCAGCCAAAAAGAGGCACCAAGGAGCCATAGCCATGAACGAAGCCAGAAACTAAGTGGTAACTTTAGCCTTCTAAAAGATGGGCAGCCAACAACACACTTCTCAGAAGCTCTGCAGTTCCCAACAGCAGAGAAACATCAGAAAAGATTGTGCTATATAAAACAAACAAAGAATCAAACAACAACGATGGTGACAACGACAAAAACAACAACAACCCAAAACGTGGGCCTGTCTATGCAACCCTGGTTAGTCTGTAACTTGCTGTGTAAATCAGGCTGGCCTTGACCTTACAGAGGTGCTGGGATTAAAGGTGTATGCCACATTTTCTACTCCATTGCCTTTTTAGTGATTGGGATGAATTAACTAACACTGTTCAAAATATTTCAATTCCTCCCTACTTCATTCAACTAGCACTTGTATTGAATTCTCCTTAAAGAATTCATGGCTATAATGCAGTTAGGACAAAGCTTTCCTTTCCCCTTTCTACTCTTTCTTCTCTTTTTAAACTTTTAGTCAACATTTTATTAAATGCTTCTTCCTCCTCCTCCTTTCCTTCTTCTTCCTCCTCCTCCTTGTACTCTGATATTTATGATAGACTGGGCAGCAACAAGATAAGCAGGGATAGCCTCTAACACACTGAACAACACTATCGTACCCAGCATCGCATCGCATATCTATCAGAATGGAAATGTCTGTAGTAGACTAGCAGTTCTCTCCCACTGGGGAGCATGTGGCAGGCATTGGGGTGCAACTGAGAATGTGCTGGCACTCAGGTGTGTGTGGGATCCGAGATGGAGTGGTCACAGCAACGTGGAAGCAGTTGGCGTCTCAGGTATGGCTGCGCATATTCTCCACCCTCAGCCTTCCAGTTTCTCGTCCCCATCTCGGTTTGTATGCAATGCGCCTCCTCAGTGAGGAAGGTTATGCCAATTTTTGCTAGTTCTAATTCAATAGGGTTACCCCTTAAAATAGGAGACATCTGCTTCCGTTACAGCTCTGGACCACTGGTGCTGGTTTTGTCCTCTAGAGCCGAAAGCACCAACTCAGACCTTATAGCCTTCTATGTATTAACATCTAGCCATCTCTAGCTGATGGATTTATTCATTCATCCATTCAATTCACATTTTTACGCTGAGTTATATTTAATGCTGAATACATATACATCTTCATGGAAAGGGCCTTCAGGACATTAGTGTCAATGTCTCTTTTCCAATCTAAAAATCCCTTACCTCTTCCCACTTGACATAAAATATAGAAGGCTCCACAGCCTGGTTCTCTTTCTCCAAACTCTGCAAGGGATCACTGTTACTAATGGTAACTACTGAGGTTCTAATAGGTGTTAGGCCCTGGGTTAGAACCGATAGTGTTCTAAAGAATCTTAACCAATAAGATAGACGTTGTCAGTCCTGTGTTAGCTGTAAGGAACTGTGGCACAGAAAGATGGCGTCACCTAATTTGGTCTGAATGACTAACACATGGAAAACGAAAATTCCAAGTCTCAGTGTGATCCTTCTGAGAGGCAGTTCCTGGCTATGAAGACAGTGCTCAGCTTCTGCCTTGTTCATAGCGGAGAGGACTAGCCCCACAGGGCAGCAGTGGGTCTGCGTGGTCACCATTCCTTTCGAAATTCCACTACATTATGTATCGCATAATAAAGCCGTTGTTAACTCATATGGGTTGCTTTCTGTCATAAAGTTTTTGAAAGGATTTTACAAGTCATGTACTTTTGAAAAAAAATATGAGCACCTCGTTTAATTTATGATTGGCAATGATTGCCTTGGCACAGGCATCGTGCATAGTCAGGAATTCCTATAAAAATGTGAATATCTAACATACAAATTATTTTCAAATGTAATGAAATTTTATGAACGCTGAACACAACAAATAATGTAGCTGACATCTTATTACATTTTGTAGATGTTTAATTAAACATTTATTAATTTCAGTTTATCAGTTTTATATTTTGTAAATCGTAAATCTTTTGAAACCTTAAAACACTTTTATTGACTTTTGGAAAGAACACAGGTCATAAATACTGCATTGTTAATGACTAAATAACTCTGGGCCTTTCATATTCTCTGCCTATGACAGAAAAACCATGATGGCTATATATAGCTTGAAGTGACAATAGCTTTTTTAAAAAGGTATCTTGTTGGTTTTTCTTTACTAACCTTCTATGGCTCTGGTTGCACCACCTACCCATTTTCTACTTATTGGTAACCAGATTAAAAAAAATTTGAACAAAAGCCGTATGTCCTTTCAGCATCTCTGGACTTCCTGCTGCTGCTGTTCTTGGCGGGCACCTCAACTGTGCTAGGGTGCTTCTCCTTGAGCATAATTGAAGAAGATGAAATCTTGGGCATAATTCTGAAATAAGATGAAGACCTGTCAGTGTTGGTCTCATGAGTGGCTAGCTAGTTTCATGAGAGGCCACAGTAGACAGAAAAGTGCACACTGATAGTGTTGGCAATTCTGTTTGGATCCTGCCTGATGGGAAAGCAGTCAGATGAATTGCTATTCTTCCTCCATTCTATATCTCTCCCAGAGAAGTCTTCAAACTAACTGGGTTGGGTCTACCTTACTTCTTAGTAATCCAAGTACAGGGCAGGCATAGGGAGGTACCACATCATGTTGTTTGTATTTTTGTTACCTGCTATTCATTTAGAGAACTTGAATTCTTGTCTCCTGATTTTCTTGCTAGAGAACCCAGTTAAGGGACAGCCAAGTACCAAGTTGCCATCTATGGATTTTGCATTGAGTGGCTCTTCTTGATAGCACTTTAAACTATGTCCCAACCACTAACATCTACCTTCACTTTCCCATTGGTTTTCATCCATGGCTCATCCTTGGCTTTTACTTGTTAGAAGAGAGATCTAGAAAGTGTTGAATCTTCGATTGACTAAATGTCAAAGGCCACTAAGGTAGATTTCTCTTCTCTTGCTAACATACAATTAGAGTTTTAAGCCCAATTGCAATTTTATTTACCCCAGTTAAACCTGATCGTTTTAGTCAGCTCACTATTGCTCTTGCCTGTCAAAACCATTTAGAATTCTGATGGAGTCATTTTCCATATTCCTCTTATCTTCAAACCATCTTCAAATTTGATGAGCCTTTTAATTTTTCCTTTATTCGCAGATGTTTTTACAGGCCATGGTGAACAAAGGAGCCAAGGGAAACTTGTGGGCTCCTTCTCAGCTCTAACTCCTGCCAATTAGTCATATTTGTTTATTTTCTTTCTAATTCCATTGTTCACCGTCTTTGGTCAGAAAACTACATTCTGTTGTACGTGTGAACCATCAGTAAGTACTTAGGGGCAAATGACAGTGCTAAATACTAAACGTACCTTCTTCAGACATGAGAAAGTGCAGAAGCTTCACTGGCTAGGCGTCCTCTGCCCAGAGAGAAGAGATACAAATGAAGATGCCCCAAGAAACTAGACAAACTATGGAAGAATCACTTTCTCCCCCTGAAAATTGAGTTTATAAAGAAGGTGTGAATTTAGAAACGAAAATAGCCTCCTTCTTAAGCACCTACTGGTGTCGATGAAAATTCCTTGCCAATTCACAAAGTCCTATCTCGGTTGCAAATTACTCTGTCACAATAATTGTTTCCTGTTAACTTTTAAGGCAAGAGCGAGAGGTTTATTGATGGCAAGAAGAGCATCTGGCATTTCTGGTTTAGTATATGGAATTTCAGTAAATGTCAAACACACATTTCTTAGAAGGAAAGGGAGAAAAATAAATCAATGGGAAAAGGAACCTAAACGAGAGCAGAAGAACAGAGGAACAATAATACCAGTGTGTTCTCAGAAGTGCGCCAGAGTTATCTCAGAGTGGTTTATAAGCAAGCGTTCATTGCGGCACAAGGCAAATACCACTTCCAAGCAATCGGTGCAACCGCCACAGGGAGATGTGAGACAGCACAGAACAGAAAACTGAAGATAAACTAAGAGTGAAAGCTGCAGAGTCAATGACCTGGCTAATTTAGTAGCTACTTTGGTGCAATTCACAGAGAGCAAAACAAGCCAGAATAGACTTTGGTACAAGAGTGAATCACAGGCTATCTTTGTGAGAAAGCCAGACTATCACTAGCAGGTGAGTCGACCCCCTAAGAAAGCCATTGACCATGTTCCCTGGATCGGGAGGAAACAGGTTCATTGGATTCTGCTATTTAAAAAGCTCAAAACTCTCGAGACACGTCCCCCCTGCCCTTATTTGACCTTTATTTCGATGGCATCACACTTATAAAATATTGCTAACCAATTCTAATTCTTGATAAAAGTAGGCATCTATAACTTCATAGGCACACACATTTCATACACGCATACATGAGAATATTTAGGTAATACTCGTGCTTTGAAAGAATGTGCTCCCTGGACTGATGTCTGGTCCATAGCGAAATCGTGCTGGAGAGGCTCAATAGGACTTGGGGGAGGTGGAAAGGTCAGACATCTGGTCTCAGCAGCTGCCTGGTAGCTTCCTGGCAATGGTCTCATGGGTGGCAACAGCCGCAGATTCCACCATAGGGAACTGGAGAGAGGGAAAACAGGAAAAATTACACTGTTTGCAACTCAAATAAATCCCTGAGGATTTATGACTTAATCTTTGTGCAGTATCACTGAAAGACACACAATCCAGTTAACTGAAAGTAATTTAAAAAGCAATTTTAGTCTTGACTTGCTCTTGCAAGGAACATTAAAGGAGATCCAATTCATAATCTACAGCTATACATGGAAAAATCCCCTTTCTTCTCCGTTACAGTTCTTCTGTACACAGAGTATCCCACACCCAGGGTGCAGGATCATCTCACCCCCACACTTAACCCCTCAGCTCCTCAACTCTCAGGAAAAACACCTGCACAGGCTCTGTCTTCCTTCCCTGGGGCCACCTAGACACATCTGTGTGTGACATTCTGAGGATGTTGGGGACCCCACAGCTCCCCACTGGAGGAAGCTCAGAGATCCCACTAGTGAATTGTTCATTGACTCCCCTACTTTTGAGTTCTTCTGTGACATTTCCAGATAAGATATAGGGTATCTACTTAAACTTGACTTTCACATACATGATGAATAATATTTCAGCATAAATACATCCCACATATTATTGCACACATAGATGTACTTTTTATTTGAGACAGGGTCTAACTGTATAACCCAAGCCAGCCTCGAGTTTGCAATCCTCCTGCCTCAGCTGCATGAAATATAGATTTCAGTATGTACCAGTGTAACAGGCTGGGAAGGACCCAGGGAACTCACCAGATGAGACAGGAGCACTGGGTGTGGAACTTTGGCTAAGACTAGAGGTTGGATATGGTACAAGGAGGCCAGGATTGTGTGAGTGCATCAGAGCAGACATCCTCAAAATACATATGGGTGATATTAGGTGCCTGTAAAATTTCTTGAGATTGTAAATTTTGTCTAGTGTAAATGCATCCACACACAGGCACTCAAATGAAGTTTCCTTGTTTCCTTTGAAAGAGTCACCTTGGACGGTGATGTATTTTTTTTTTTTTTGAAGCTGCTGCTCCAGGTACACTGGGGTCCTCAGGAGTCACTTTCAGTGCCCATTTTGGAGCCTATGAAGGAATCACTCCTGTTTTATGATCTCCCTTCGTTTGGTCCTTAGACTCTATTACTCAGCTGGATCTCCCGCTTGGCCCACCCTGCTTGGTGCTAAATGACTTTTGGCTGGCTCCAAAGGTCATCTCTGTTCCCCAAGGAGGAAGATTCACAACTACCAGGAATACGGTGACATCTCAATTAACAAATCCCTGGGAGCAAAGCTCTTCTATAATAAAGTACTCATATTAAAAGTGAGATTAACTCCTTATAAATCATAGAGAGCTGAATGGCTTGCATGCACTAACTGGACAGAGATGCCTTCTCATATGCTTCTGTTTGTCCTTGTCTGGTTCAAAGCAAAGCCCTGGTCCTACACCAAACTATACCTTAGCACTCCCCTCACCCTGGGCTCAAAGGCAATCTCCTCCCTCCACCCTCTCTTCAACCTACCTCATTTAAGCTCTAATAACCTTTCCACTCTTTACAACTGCGAGTAGTTTGCACTCTCTGATTCATGACCTGATTATATTTCTAGGAACACATTTATTTATTCATTTATTCAAAAATATTTAGAGAAAGTTGCAGTCAATGTATTGCTTTAGCCAGCACTTTGAATTATGGTTGGAGTTAAAATATTTCTCCGTTGATATAGGAATGCTGAGAATTATTAAGTACACGCCATATTTGTATGTTAGCCAATGAGAAGGTATGAGAAATTACTCTCCTCCTAAGTGATTAGTGATTTGTGAGAGAATAGAGAGAGGGTCAAAGTGTCATCTCTTGTGCTTCCATGGCTTCTGTATTCTAGAGGGAAAAGGATGGGACCATGTTGAGTTTTCTGGAAGCTTATTTTCTCATAGCAACTGAGACTTACCTGGGAGAGTCTTTACAATTGTGGTCTCTGCAGATTCCAGCTTCTATTCAGTAGCATCAAGGAGAGTAAATATCCCAGCAAGGGAGGGAGAGGGGGAAGGAGCACAACATGTATATTTTAGTGGACGTGCCTTCCATTAGCAAAATGGACACAGTAACATCTGGCTCAAGTCCAGTCAAGTTCCCCTCCTCATCCATAACCCTGGCAATACTGCAACCAATCATATGATCCTTTAGTCTCAGCACAATGTGCTTAGATTTATAATTTCTCTTATTACTTAACCAGTTTTTGATAATTTAAAAGATTTGGTTTGCAACTGCCTGCAATTGCCCCCCTCCCCCCAAAAGGGACACTTGTAGCCAGTACATTTCTGTGAACAGCTAGCATTCAGAGAGTCTGGAAAGTCACTTGTGGGGGTTAAGCAGATGACTAAACATAGCTTATTTTTCCATATTTAGGGAGAAGAGGAGGTGTTCCTGCGTCTTCATATCTCTCTTTAGGCATAAAGGCAAGGATAAGCAAATAATGACGCACTTCGATGTTGGAGGTAACAATGGCAGACAGCTTGGCTGTCTGCAGGGAGGGCGGTAGGTTCTTAGCCTCTTTGTGTGCAGTTGAAGAGGTGTATCTTTACAGTGATTTTCTTTCAGACCTAAGACCTTCCTACGCATCTCCTCTATTCTCAGTTGCACACTCACATTTAGGGGTGCATAAAGTGACTTCAAAATCGGACTTTCAGAGATGGTACAGAATTGGCTTGGGGCTCCTAAAAATACCCCTATGATTTTAATACTATATGTTTCTGTATTAATAATTGCTCATAACAAAAATTCATTGAGTAGTGAAAATGATCCACACTGAAACTAGAACATGGAACAAATGATCATAAATGACTGTTTTTTGATGAGCAGAAACAAGAAATCAAACACCCACAAACAGAACAAATGATGTCTTTCTTCTTCTAAATGACAAAGAAGAAATGATAGTCTGAACACTTTGGCTTATCCACCAGATTTCCTCACTGTGATAATTTTCATTCAGTCTCAAATCACATGTTAGTTAATGTCTCTTGAGACGTGATCTTTCTGTCTTCTCCAAGTTCTAGCCCTCTCCTCTCTCTCTGTGGCACTGGGGATCAGGCATTGAACTCAAGGCCTATCACATGGTAGGCGAGCTCTCTACTACAGAACTAGCTCATCAGCTTCTGTAAGGCCCTCACTAAGTTTCCTGCTCTAGCCTAGAACTCACTGTGCTGCCTGGGCAAGACTTGAACTTGTGATCAGTTCACAACTCTATCTTCCCAGCTGCTAGGACTGTAGGCTTGAGTCAATAATTCATTCTCAGTGTATTTAAAGTATTTTGGGAGAGACACATCTCCCCAAAACACTTAAGATCTTTTCTTCTTCTTCTTCTTCTTCTTCCTCTTCNTCTTCTTCTTCTTCTTCTTCTTCTTCTTCTTCTTCTTCTTCTTCTTCTTCTTCTTCTTCTTCTTCTTCTTCTTCTTCTTCTTCATCTCTTCTATACAATCACTAAATTTTTGGCCTTAAAGAATTTGCACACAATGACAAACTTTTGGGGGGGGGATTTTGTACTTAGTAAACAGGATACCCCCTCAAATGATTCCAGAAAATTTCAGCCTACAAAAAAACGTATCACCAAGAAGTTCGAATTTCTTGTTTTGAGTCTTTGAAAATGAGAGGAAACAATATATATATATCACATGCCTGGGTTGAAATTTTCCTTTGGAGCTGTGATGAGTTTCTCTGGGTAGTGATAACCGGCATGAAGGTGACATCAAAGAAGAGGTTTTGTAGATTAACAACTGGCTAGAATTTTTCATAGATCTCTAAAGAAAAAAATGGATAACAGGGTTACAACATGGGACTTTATATGCTAACATGTTTGCTAAATGGGGTGTGTGTGGGGGAGGCAGTGAAGTAGAACCATAGTCAAGAGTAGAAGTAACTGTCCCGTAAAGGTGTCATGATGAAAAGAAGATCAGCGCAAGGAACAATAGCAGAAAAAATTGGAACATTCCATGAGAAAAGACTTCCCTGTAAAGACTATGGAAGAATAAATGGGGGAGATTATGTTTTGAGACCTAACCAGAGCACTTTGGATACAGAAAAGGAAGGCTGAGAGAAGACTGTAGGAAAGAATGGAGTTACAATGCTGGAATTATCAGAGCTACACATGATCTATCCAGCTGTGCATGGTTAACTGTCCCAATAGGAAGGTGCTTTCTCATGTTGGCTCATAGCCTGTCTCCTAATCCTGTCCAGAACAGGTGTCATGTAGCTGACCAGGAGAGGCCAGAAGGTGAAGAGGATATGGCTCTGGTTCTGTGGTCTCCTGGGAGGGAGTTAGAAATCTACTACAGGTGGATTTGGGAAATGCTAACACTGCATGCTATCTCTCACCTCTCATACCATGAATGTCTGGATGGAAGGAAGACTGCCTTCTGGTCATGGCATTGGTACTCACTCACTACACGACTGTCCAACTTGCTTAAATCCTTTAGAGCCTTGGTCTCCTTGATAAAACTGGAAATTTTTTCTAAACTATAACCACAGCGATCTCCTGGACTGAGTAGGTATGTCTGGATGGCTGATGGATAGACTGAGTCCCCACTGACTTTCATGGAGACCAGCTTTGACCTATCTCCACTGACTTTTTCATGGGCACATGCTGTCTTAGCCATGGTTTCTATTCCTGCACAAACATCATGACCAAGAAGCAAGTTGGGGAGGAAAGGGTTTATTCGGCTTACACTTTCCACATTGCTGTTCATCACTGAAGAAGTCAGGACTGGAACTCAAGCAGGTCAGGAAGCAGGAGCTGATGCAGAGGCCATGGAGAGATTACTGGCTTGCTTCCCCTGCCTTGCTCAGCCTGCTCTCTTATAGAACCCAAGACTACCAGCCCAGAGATGGTCCCACCCACAAGGGGCCTCTTCCCCTTGATCACTAATTGAGAAAATGCCACACAGCTGAATCTCATGGAGGCACTTCCCCAACTGAAGCTCCTTTCTCTGTGATAACTCCAGCCTGAATCAAGTAGACACACAAAACGGGCCAATACACATGCTAACCAGCTTTGATCCATTTTATGATCTAGATACAACTTCCTGTTGCAATATTTGCTGTAACATAAAATCCTTCCATTGTAATATTTGAAAACTACTACTGAGCAGAATCCCTAAAACATTTCCCTGCTGTGAATTTACACTGTCACAGACATTAATTTTTGTAGTGCCAAGGTGTAACCCAGGACCTTGTACATGCTAGGCATCTCTATTACAGAGCGGAGTACCAGTCCATGAGATTCTATCTATCTATCTATCTATCTATCTATCTATCTATCTATCTATCTATCTATCTATCTATCTACAGACCCTCCCATCTCCTTCCAGTCCCACCCTCACCCCCCCTTTCCTCATTCCCCTTCCCTTAGGGGAGCCTCCCCCAGGTACCAACCTGCTCTGGCATATGGACAAGGTCTCATTACGTAGCCTTCACCTAGTGATCTTTCTGTCTACAGCTCCTGAATAATCCCCTCCACAACCAAAGCTCTCGATACCACTATGTCGTTGTCTTATTTCTGGAGACAGTCTTGGGTCAGGCTGTCCTTGAATTCATTGTGTGGTCTAGGCTGTGCTTGAATTCTTCCTGCCTCTGCCTCCCAAGGGCTATGATTACAGTTAGAAGCCACCACACCCATCCCTGACTGAACTTTGTACCAAAACTCTGGTGTGTGGTGAAGAATTAGGAATCATTTGCTGCCACAGAAATGCCATGGAACTACCAAACACTCTAGCGGCACACACCAATCCTCATTTGTTGCTCATGTTGCTGAAGGTGGCAGTCGAGGCTGGGGCTGAGGGGAGTGGGGTACTCAGGTCTGAGATGACTACCAGCTGAGGATGCAGTCATATGAACCCAGCTGCTGCTGTGCTGCCTTTGGCTGGGCCAATCAGCTTCCCCTGTATCTCTCACATTCTTCCAGTCAGCCAGCCTGGTTATGTAATCACAGGGATGACAGAGGCAAGAGGGAGCAACAGAACACAAAAGCCTTGCCAAATCTCTATACTTGTGGAGGTTGTTATTGTTCCTATTGCTCCACTGGGCAAATTAAGTTGTACGACCTTGCCCAGTGTCAGCGTGGGAAGGCTCACTTCCCAAGGATGTGCGTTCCAGAGAGGCTATTCACACATGGATTCATACCATGAAGATATCCTAAGTCTTATTTCTATAAAAATGACCCAGCAGATTGGGCTATAGCTTAGTTTGGTCGGTGCTAAGCAAGCCCGGAATTCAGCCGCAACCTGGTTGATTAATATTTAAAAATTATGCCAGGAGGTCTCTAAGCAGCGGAATTGTGTGAGTATAAAAGATGACCTAAAACTATTCTTCTAAGCCTTTCAAGGTTTTTTCACACTTAGGAGATGAAGCCGCAGCTTCCATGGATTTAATATTGCAGAATGAAAGCATTCGTGCAGAGCCCAGAGAGAGTGGGAAAACTTTCAGTCGTGCAACAGTGTAGAACCCTTTCCGAGTGTGGGTGCCAGGTGAGAGTGTGTGAGATGTACGGAAACCCCTGTGTGTAAAAGTGAAACATGCAGAAACCAACCCCATGGAGCTGAACCATATTTTACTGAAATAAGGAGGTGGTAAACTGAGGCGATGGAGGACACTACCTATCTGAGTGGTAGCTTTGGTTGTGAGTCCCTTTGCCTTTCAGAGGACTGCAGAAGCATAAATTAAAATTTTTGCCTGCCTTCCTTCCTTCCTTCCTTCCTTCCTTCCTTCCTTCCTTCCTTCCTTCCTTCCTTCCTTCCTTCCTTCC
>NC_034594.1:40358714-40386607 GCF_900095145.1 Mus pahari
TGCCTCCTTTCTTCTTTCCTTCCTTCTTTCTTTTCTTTTGTAAAGCCCTGGGCACCACATATAGGGTCATGTCCATTTTAAGCAGGCACTATCCAGTGAACCATGCCTCCGTCTCAACAGCAAACCTGTTGGTTGGCGTTAGGAAACAGAGCAGACATTTTAGTTCTCGGTGAGTCATTCCTCACCTCAGAAGTGAAAGCTGGGACCTTTCTGCTCAGTGGAGCCTGAAATGTGACCCAGTCTAAGTAGTGAGCCATTGGGTAACACTGCATGCTCTTCCACAAGATTCAATACGGGGGGAAAAATGGTTTGCCTTGATGCTCTCCTTCAATTTAAGTGCTTCACCTAAATAACTTACCAGGTTAATTTGGGCTCACTGTCCACAAGAGGGTAAAAGGCAATATTGCAGACTGGAGAGAATGCGTGTACATTGGGCACTGCATACATGGAAGCAGTAATTTCTCTAGATAGGTGTCTGTCAGGATCTCTCCCCAAGAAATGTCATTTGGGGTGTCACATTCAATTTCTGAGATGTCAGTTAGCAGTCTGTAAAACATTCCTGGGATAACCCCTCTCAATAAGAGAAGCATGTCCCAGCCACTGGGACGAGTGTGACCTTGTCATAGGCATACACCAAGGCAGCCATTCAACAATAGCATCCATTTCTGCTTCTATTTAGAGTCTCTGAGTGACAACTATGGTCAGATGAAGGTGGAAAGGGAACAAAAACATGAACACAGTGATTTCCAATACATTTTTTTCCCTTGTCTTGAGGCGAAAAATTACACCATTATGTCATTTTCGTGATGTGCTCATCAACAGGAGTGAAAACCTCATTTGTCATCTTTTGGTGTGATAGAAAATCGGAGTTTAGGGAATTCAGTGGGGCTGTCAGCATCCTTCGCTGTCAAGAAAAGGAGCTGAAGGCAAGCGGCAAGAACATGGGGGGCAGATGAGAGCTGCTGGGCTGACACCCAACCCGACGATAGCTGTCCACGGCGTGGTGGTCCATTTCTTAGCATCCCAATCCAATTTGCAGCGGCTGTTAATCAGGCTCTTGGGCAGGCAGGGTATAAATATGCCACTTACATCTGCAAATACAATAATGAAAACTGATATTTGTAATTGTACCTGTATGGCCTCACAGACTCAAAACGAAATGGATTTCCAACCTAATATGGTTAAGTGAGTTCTTCAACACGTGAGGCCCATTATGGCGGAAGAGTGGCATCACTCCTCACACCCTGACATGATGGGGACATCTCTGTCACTGAACGTGAGTAAATTATTTTTTTTCCACGCCTGAATTTGCCTTTCCTTAGTTCTAGCCCCATCTTTCATGCCGGAAAGGTGTATGCCCCATTCTTTCCATTCACTGTAAGGCTATTGTGTCATCCCAAAGAGAAGGTTCCTGAGGTACTTCCGGCCACTCGCTTTCACAGCTACAAGCCAAGTATCTTCCCATGGGCAGCCTACACAGTTTTCTTTTACTGTGAAGGGCTCAAGGCTCATCCTATCATTTAATTGCCAAGTGATGAAAACTTTGGCAACCCCTACCACTTATGACACTACTAGCTCAGTGATAGGCCCAAATCCAGAAACACTGGTCTAGCATTAAAAAATCATTGTGTGCACTCACTTGAGTATGGAGATGGGAGGAAGCATTTTGGAAGACATGACAGCTCATTCCTCTCTCTCTCTCTCTCTCTCTCTCTCTCTCTCTCTCTCTCTCTCTCCACCTTCTGTTAGCATCTCTATCTTTAGACTGTTCCCCCCCCCCCGCACCCCATTGAAATGGAAACTCCTTTGAACTCTTCCTCTGTCCCAGTCCACATAGACTCTCTAATCTTCTCTATTCTCCTATGGATTCAGTTGTGTATTTTTAGATTCATGTGTGCACATCTGTCTCCATACTGTGCAGCACAGAAGACCCCAGGCTGCCCAGAGAAGAAAGGGACCCTTTTCTTGACTTTTGGATTGAGCAGAAAGAGAGGGGAAGAAAACACAAAAATATGAACATTAACTTCTTGATTTTTTAATTGTTTCTTTCCTCCCCCACTCTTCCCTTTCTTTCTTTCTTTCTTTCTTTCTTTCTTTCTTTCTTTCTTTCTTTCTTTCTTTCTTTCTTTCTTTCTTTCTCTCTTTCCTTTAAAAACATCTCTTGCATCCCAGTCTGGCCTTACACATAGTATGTAGTTGAGTATGATCTTGAATTTCCTACTCTCCTGCCTCTACTTTCTTAGTCTGTCATGCCTAATTTATACTGTATTAGAGATCAAAGCCAGGGCTTCATGCTCACTAGATGAGCACGCTACTGACTGAGCTACATCACCGCCCCTTGTAAGTTTCCACTGTAGAGCCTCAGCTTCCTCATCTGGTACAGGGTAATGGCATTGAGTGAGGCTGGAGCAGGGAAAGCACCTACCCCAAGAATGAATCCCATGCATAGCTGCCTGGTAAAGCTCCTAGTGACATCTCAAAAGTGTTCCTCTTTTATCATGGTAACTCTTCAGACTGTGAATGAAGGTGATTGGCTGCATGCTTGCTTAGGATTATCTCTGATCTTGCCATTGTCTCTGACACATACTCTGTCTCTATTGCATGTCCTTACTTAACAATTTGAAGAAATGAACAGTACTTTGCTTTTTCTGCTATTTAGTGTCGGCCCTTCAAAATTCCTGAAATATATTCAGTGCTTAATTATTGTTGGAGCATGCTGTACCATTGGGTAATGATATGGAGTGGGAGGAAGCATCCTGAAGCCTATGGTAACTCACTTCCCATGCATCCCCCTCCCCTCCCCCTTCTGTAAGCATTTCTATCTTTAGGTTGCCTCCTAGACATGTTCATCATATTGGGGCCAGGGGTGTTTGGGTCATGTTTAAGCTCCCAGAAATGATAGGATGTAGATGATGAGGGAATTACTTGAAGTGCTAGTGCTTCCTATTGGTTGAGATTCAGCATCATTCTTTTGGGAAAAAAGCTTCATTTGAGTTTATTTTCTAGCAACTGTTAATACTTACATTTCTAGGTGTGGGGTGCCATCATGAAAAACCTGGCAAAGACCTTCTGGACAGCCTATGAAATATAAATTCTTCAAACATTAATTCCCATTGGAGAGGTCTCTGCCAGGTCTCTTTTTTTGGTGAAGTTCAACTTTGACAGTGTTTTTTTTTTTTTTTTTTTTTTTTTTTTTTTTTTTTTTTTTTTTTTTTTTTTTTTTCCCCAACAGTTCCCCATCCTTATGTTGAAATCCTACAATTCCCAGGCAAGCAAAGAATTCCGATTCTTGAGTCTTGTTTGGAAAAGCACAGAATGTTTCTGAAGTTTGTGAAATGAATTCTGTGGGTGCTCAAATCTATCATAAGCTTGTTTTTCTTCTACATAAATGAGAAAGCACACAGACACTATTACTACTTCATTATGTCACCATTCCATACTGGTGTTTTCTCCCTTTGTAACCTTACAAGCACGAAGGACGTTCGAGTGACTTGGAATTTACCCTGGACTCTTCACCTCCTAGCTTTTCAAGCAGTTATTTCTCATATTGTTACTGTTTTGTTGTCAGACAAACAAACAAGCAAACAGTGTGAGTCCTTAAAACACAGCAGTGTTACATTTGGGGGGATTCAGCTGGAACCACGGGGGAACATTTTGATCCCCTAGGGTTATATCTGCCTCTCTTGTTAGAAAGTACAACTTGGCCAGCAGACAGAGCAGAGAGAGGCATTGAGAGGGCAATGGGAGGCATCTATGCCTTAGTAGTCCAAGCCGCTGAATGTGAAGGAGGAAAAGAAACCCCTAGAAAGTCTAAAGCCAACTGGCAGGTAACTTCTAGGGCTATGAATGAGAATTTGTTCTCACGGCCCTCTCTTCCAGCTAACTCAGTCACCCCACCACAGAGAAGACAAAAAAAAAAAAAAAAAATGACGTTCAGACATCTGATTTCCACGATAATCTCCTTTTATCTGGAAAAGTGATCCCGTATGGAAAACACTGCTTCATGGCGCTTATGGATATTTTTTCTGTTTGTTTTACTGATAAGTGTTTCAGATATCAATGAGGGGACATAGAAATGCCCTCTAATCATGGTATCTAGACTCGCTCATCAACTGTGACATTCCTCCAGTTTCTGAGTACACAGATGCATATACTTGCGTCTACTTAGCATTAGCTTTAATTTGATTAAAATCCCCCCTTAATATAAACCAAAGAGGAAACTTCTTGAAATTACATCACCACCCCTCCTTCCCCCTCTTCTTAACTTCACTAAAAGAAGTAATTTTCCAAACTGGTACAAAGTGAGCTTTGAAGGCATGTTTTTAGAAGACTGGGTCATTTTAGAGTTTCTCAAAGAGAGAATCTTTAAGTAGTACAAAACAAAAAACAAACAAACAAAGCCAGAACAGGCGGCAGCAAAGGGTAGAGAAAATGGTTGAATGTCGGCTGTGTTGCAGAGGCAAATGGAAGTGGGAACAGAGAGAGTGAACCTGTCACATTTAAGCCTTGTTCAGAAGAAAGTGGTCTCTGCTAAATGGGCAGGATGCCAGGAACCAATAATAAAGGAGCAGTGTGATGACAGCACGGTGCTCTAGAACCTCTTCTCCCAGCTAGTCACAAGTGTTGTGCATCAGGCACTGCACAGTGTGTGTGGTGACTGAATTGTACAGACAGCTGTAACTGGCCATTGAGAAGCACCATCATAAATGTTGTGACACCTAGACTTCAAACTGTTGACACTCTACATTAGCACTCAGTGATCCTTCCATCCTGGAGGACAGATGGACAGACTGTCTTGGACTTCAGGTTTGTTCTATCTCTATTATTTAAGCATTTCTTGGGGCCATTTTCAGGGGTAGCTCCCTTTCCTGATAAAGTTGAAGAAGAACAGAGGAAGTAGATTGAAAGCCATGCCTTCAGGAAGGTCGGTGGATATTTCCTTTAAGCCTGTAAGGAGTCTTGATAGGATGACCAACTTAAGTGTATTTCTTTTCGGCTAACTCAGAAACAGAAGAGAGGAAATGAGTTGGTACTGTAAGTCCCCAGTCCCTCTGGGCTGGGCAGAAGCTTGGTTCAATGTGCCCCAAGTAGCTCGGAGTTCCAGACTCCCCCTCGCCCTCAGTAAGAACCCTTCACTGTTCTGCTGTCACGCTATCTCTCAATTGCTTTCTAAGTCATTGATCTGGAATAAGTTTCAAGCTAGTGAAGAGGGTCTGTGAATAAAGAGGCTCCTACTAGATGATGTTTGACCTTTAAAAATAAAACAATCGGTACCGTTAGACTCTTAAATAAAATTGTACATATATTACTCTCAGTAGTATGGAGCTGCAGATGATGACTTAGAGGTCTCCTTCGTTCTCTGAAGTTGTCCGGCATTGTGTGAGAACTTTGTGACAGTTAAATCAATTTCCTCCTGAGTCCCCAGACGTGGATCTTGGACAGCTTCCTGGAGGAGAGACTCCTTAGACGAACCAGGGATCAGAAACTCATCTGAGGGAGCCCTACAAAGGAGAAAAATGGAATTCCAGGTCAATGAGGAATTTTGTAGCAGAATCACCGCTTCTCACAGGCTGAAAAATCAAGCTTATAGAAAAGAGAATCTTGTTTATAATGGGAAGAGCAGAGCAGCCAAAATTAGGCTTTGAAAATAGCTGTCTGATGGCACCATTTGACTCTTGAAAAAGGAGCTGTCATTAAAAAGAAATTTACTCTGTTCCTACTTTTCATTTCCAGGGGCGAAAAAGAACCACCAATTCTGGTACATAATGCTCACGGCGCATAAAGAGTTATAGAGGAAATAACTTGAACGTTCCACTTACAACAAGTAAGCGAAGGCTAAATCATCTCCCCATAGCCTTTGCGAGTGTTTAATCCAATTAATTAAAGTGAGAATCTCCTTGGAGCCTCAGATCTCCTTTATGCTTCCCACCACTGATGCCCAGCCTGAGTAAGGACCCCGGTATCTGATTGAACCAAGAGGCTGCCTAATCTGCAGGTCAAGGCCAATCCAGAGCCTTTCCAGACTCATGGCTGCATGTCTTTTATGTGCTTAGCTTGTGTAACCAAGATCGCTGCAGAACGAAAGAGCCAAAGGATTAGTAGGTGAGGAGGTATGTGGTGTGCCTTTGTACCTGGACAGCCTAGTCAAGAATGAGGCCAGGAAGAACTAGAGCCACCTGCTCATATCTCCAGGCTGGCCACTTTCCATAGAAGCATCAGAGAGTCTGTGATGGGCAAGACACAGTAGATAGATGGTTGAAAGCATGCAGCCATCCCTGGCAATGCAGGCACTGAGCAGAATTGAAAGCCCTGTGATCAATGTTGGACTGTAGAGGGTACTTGGGATTTAGAAAGCCAGGGAAGGGTTTTGGGGTGAGAATTTCAGATGCTCTCCCTACATAACAATTAGTATATTCCTACATGAAAGTCAACTAGGGTATTCCTACATGAAAAGTAGGAATGGAGTAAGCAAACTACGGTGCACTGACTGGGTCAGGAGTCCTCTCAGTTATTAACCCATCAGAGCTGTAAGTGCAGCCCAGTCACTTGCAAAGTATGTGTGCCTAAGGAGATGGACCCTGTATATGTTGGGGGTACAAGCCATTTGAAGCCCCTGAGCAGGGCTGGTTTTTATAAGCATGTGACCTGTACACAGAGTGTTCAGAAAGTTCCCACCCAGGGTTTAATGCTCTGCTGGTGACATTTTGAAATTCTTAATCATTTTTGCAAAGGGCACCCACACTTTTATTTTTGCATTGAGCCTACTAATATTATGGCCAGACCTTAATACAAGACTGTAGATCAGGGAAACACTTAGTTCGTTCCCATCAGGGAGTTACTATTAACTCTTCCTGTTCCTGATGGGGAAAAATCTTTTGGATTTAAATAAAGCCAGAAACTTAACTCCAAATATCCAGAGAAGCCATGGAAAGCTGGCATTGGGCATTTTGAAACATGATCAAGCACCTTCCACAGAATGGGACAGAACAGATAAAGCTGCTCACTGTGATAACTGGGCTCTATTGATCTGAAGGTCAAGCCAGGTGCCTTGATAATTAATTGGTTAATGGTTCTTTATTTTTATTAGATATTTTCTTTATTTACATTTCAAATGTTATCCCTCTTTCCTAGTTTCCCCTCCAAAAATCCCCTATCCTCTCCCACTCCCCCTGCTCCCCAACCCACCCACTCCCAATCTACTATACTGGGGCATAGAACCTTCACAGGACCTAGGGCCTCTCCTCCCATTGATGACTGACTAGGCCATCCTCTGCAACATATACAGCTAGAGCCACAAATTCCACCATGTGTTTTCTTTGATTGGTGGTTTAGTTCCAAGGAGCTCTGGGGGGTACTGGTTAGTTTATATTGATGTTCCTCCTATGGGGCTTTAGCCCCCCTTCAGCTCCTTGTGTACTTTCTCTAGCTCCTACATTGGGGAACTTGTGCTCTGTCCAATAGATGATTGTGAGCATCCACTTCTGTACTTGCTAGGCACTGACAAAGGCCCTCAGGAGACAGCTATATCAGGCTCCTGTCAGCAGGCTCTTGTTGGCATCTGTCATAGTGTCTGGGTTTGGTGGTTGTTTATGGGATGGATCCCCAAGTGGGGCAGTCTCTGGATGGTCATTCCTTCAGTCTCTGTTCCAAATTTTGTCTCTGTAACTCCTTTCATGGGTATTTTGTTCCCGCTTCTGAGAAGAATTCTGAGCTTCTGGGCTAATATCCACTTATCAGTGAGTACATATCATGTGTATTCTTTTGTGATTGCATTACCTCACTTAGGATGATATCCTCCAGATCCATCCATTTGTCTAAGAATTTCATAAATTCATTGTTTTTAATAGCTACATATACTCTATTGTGTAAATGCACCACAATATCTGTATCCATTCCTCTATTGAGGGACATCTGGGTTCTTTCCAGTTTCTGGCTATTATAAATAAGGCTGCTATAAACATAGTGCAGCATGTGTCCTTATTACATGTTGGAGAATCTTCTGGTTATATGCCTAGGAGTGATATTGCTGGATCTTCCAGTTGTACTATGTCCAATTTTCTGAGGGACCGCCAAACTGATTTCCAGAGTGATTTTACCAGCTTGCAGTCTCACCAGCAATGGAGGAGTCTTCCTCTTTCTCCACATCCTCACCAGCATCTTCTGTCACCTGAGTTTTTTTTTTTTTTTTTTTTTTTTTTTGGTTTTTCGAGACAGGGTTTCTCTGTGTAGCCCTGGCTGTCCTGGAACTCACTTTGTAGACCAGGCTGGCCTAGAACTCAAAAATCCACCTGCCTCTGCCTCCCAAATGCTGGGATTAAAGGTGTGCGCCACCACACCCGGCTCATTTGTCGATTCTTGATCTTACAGCACAGGCCATTGGTGCTCTGTTCAGGAATCTTTCCCCTGTGCCCATATCTTCCAGGCTCTTCCCCACTTTCTCCTCTATAAGTTTCAGTGTCTCTGGTTTTAGGTGGAGTTCTTTGATCCACTTAGAGCTTTGTACAAGGAGATAAGAATGTATCAATTCTCATTCTTCTACATGCTAACTGCCAATTGAGCTAGCACCATTTGTTAAAGATGCAGTCTTTTCTCTACTGGATGGTTTTAGCTCTTTTGTCAAAGAACAAGTGACCATAGGTGTATGGGTTCATTTCTGGGTCTTCAATTCTGTTCCATTGATCTACCTGTCTGTCACTGTACCTGTACCATGCAGTTTTTTTTTTTTTTTTTATCACAATTGCTCTGTAGTACAGCTTAAGATCAGGCATGGTGATTCCACCAGAGGTTCTTTTATTGTTGAGAATAGTTTTTGCTACCCTAGGTTTTTTGTTATTCCAGATGAATTTACAAATTGCCCTTTTTAACTCAGTGAAGAATTGAGTTGGAATTTTGATGGGGATTGCATTGAATCTGTAGATTACTTTCAACAAGATAGCCATTTTTGCTATATTAATCTTGCCAATCCATGAGCATGGGAGCTCTATCCATCTTCTGAGATCTTCTTCGATTTCTTTCTTCAGAGACTTGAATTCCTTATCATACAGATCTTTCACTTCCTTAGTTAGAGTCACACCAAGGTATTTTATATTATTTGTGACTATTGTGAATGGTGTTGTTTCCCTAATTTCTTTCTCAGCCTCTTTATCCTTTGTGTAGAGAAAGTGCATGAAGGCCTTGGATGTACTACTAGCAGCTCCAGGAAACAGAGGTAAATTCCAAAGGGGACTTTAGACCAGGCACAGTAAAAGCAAATCTCTGGGAGACCCTGGATATTAACAGAGATGCTGATGCCTATGAACTGTAATGGTTAGAAAGAGAATAGCCCCATAGCTTCATACGTTTGAAGGCTTTGTCTCGAGTTGATGGAACCATTCGGGAAGGATTAGAAGATACAGCTTTCTTGGAGGGGATGTGTCTTTGGGAGGAGGGCTTTAAGTTTCAAAAGACTTGTGCAATTTCCGGCATGCCCTCTGTTTCCTGCTTGCTGAGGTGGTAGCTGTTCTTGCTGCTTAGACTCCATGCCTCTGCATGGACTCTAACCCTCTGAAACTGTAAGCCCAACTTAGAATGTTCTTTATAAGTTGCCTTGGTCACAGTGTTTTATCACAGCAATATGAAAGTAACTAATTCAAGTGTTCTCTGTCGAAGACCAGCATTGATACCACAGGGTAAATGTAACCACAAAGCAATAATTCTTTTGTCATTGATAAACAAATTTTAAGCAAGCCAGTCTATAGTACCAAGTTTTTTCCTATGCTTTGCTGATAACAATTTGTATTTATTTTAAAAAAATGGTTATTTATTTTACATCTTATTTTTTTAAGTCTTATTCAGCTAAACTGGCTAATCATATGATCTGTGTTCTTATACTTGTAATAGAATTATTTACTTTTTATTTATAACCCTGCCTTTTCATGGTGCATACCAAAACCTGTGCATGTGGCCACATTGCTAGATCACAAGATTCAGGAACTCCGACCCAACCTAGAATAAATGTTTTCTATGGTCATTAACCTCTCCCAAACTCTCATACAATTATAAGCTTATAACACATGAAAGTTCATTGTACTTCTTTTCTAACTTATGCACCCTTGAGTTACTATTCTATAAGGAAAAACACTTCTGTCCTTGATCTTTGTATATCTTTGTGGCAAAATAATTTAAACCATCTCCTTATACATTCTATCAACTACTATAATTTCCTAAAATTATTTAAATAAAATTAGGACTTCCATAAAATCATTAAATAGCATTATCTCATGAAAGCTCACCTTCATGTTGATCTACAGAACACTTGCCAGAGTGGGCTATCACCCAGGAAGTACCCACACCAGGCTACAGGCAGGGAGAGTGTCCTCATGCTCAATCACACCAGGCCAGATATATGAGGAGTGTAGCAATGACAAACATGAGAAGACACAACAGTAACAAGAAGCAATCCTGGGGCAAAGTCTCTTGGACTCTGCCTCTAAAACATATACCCCATGCAGCTGAGCAAAGATGGAGGGGGTCATCTCTAAGAAGCTCACTTATCCTCTGCAACTGCTTCTGCATGGTGTCCATCAGGTCCCAAATGGAGAAGAGGAAATGATGACCTCCTAGGTCATCCGACATAGTCAGTTATGTTTCTCATTGTTGGAACCAAATACCAGACAAGACACCGCTTAAAGAGAAAAAAGGTCTTTTTTACTTAAGGAAAAAATTTGCTGTACGACCAGATACAATTACTGCAGAGCAGGCTGGAAAAGTAACATGAGGTAGATAGTCATATTTTATCTGCAGCCAGAATACAAAAAAATAGGCAGAAAGTGGTCAGTCCCAGAGATTCACCTCTTCCAACTAGTCTTCAGCTGCTAAAGATCCCGCAAATTTCTATAGCGGTGCTACATGAGCCTGTAAGAAACATTTCACATTCAACCACGAATATATGTAATAATATATATTATTCATATATAAAAATTATATGTTATATTAATTACACATAAAATCAATGCTATATATGTCACATATTCTATAATACATAGCCCCTAAAGCTATATAATATTATTTTTATTTTATTAATATATAATATAAATATCTATTTAAGATTTTATTTCTGTTTATTACATGTGCATAACTGTTTTGCTTGTATTGTGTACATGATAATCATGCCTAGTGCCCAGGGAAAGCAGAAGAAGGCATTAGAGCTCCTAGGACTGGCATTATAGATGGTTGTGAGCCACCATGTGGGTGCTGGGTGACTGAACCCTGCTTCTCTAAAAGAGCAACAAGTACTCTTAACTATGGTCCCCATTATTTTCCTATTGCTGTGAAGAGACACCATGGTCAAAGCAATGTACAGAAGAAATAGTTCATTTGGAACTTACAGTTTCATAGGGTGAGTCTGCGACCATCATGGTGGGGAGCATGGCAGCTGGCACACAGGCATGGCCCTGGAGCAGAAGCTGAGAGCTTATATTTGATCTACAAATAGGAGGCAAAGGAAGGGGAGGGAGGAGGGAGAGAGGAGAGAGAGAGAGAGAGAGAACTGGGGATGGCCTGAGTCTTTTGTAACACACTTCCTCCAAGAAGGCTATGTATCTTAATCCTTCCCAAGCAGTTTCACCAACTGGGACTAAGTCTTCAATCATCTGAGTCTATGGGGGCTTTTCTCATATACTATATTTTGCTAATTTAATTTTATTAATTATTAATAATTAATTTTATAATTCGTACAAACCTTTACTGTATGTGAAATGCCAAGTGTTATATACTATAAGTATATTAAATATTGTTGCTTAGTAGGAGCAATGGATACAATAACTATAGATATCAGTCATATATGTTGAAACGATTTAGTGACTTTGCAAACCAGGGTTTTAACATTTGTAACTATTATTGTAATATGTGTTGATTTGGCAAGTGGTTCATATGTGATGATTAATACAGCTTACCAGTGGTTCTCAACCTTCCAATGCTGCTATTTTTTAATATCGTTCCTTTATTTAAAACTTATTTAAAATGTTTGCTATTTATTTACTTAATTTGCTATTTATTTACTTACTTATTTAAAAAAATGCTACTGTTAGGAATTGTAATATAAAAATATAATGTGGAAGATATCTGATATGTGGCCCCTATGAAAGTGTTAGTCAACCCCCAAAGATGTCGCAAACCACAGGTTGAGAACCACTGTCTTAGACCAAAATCAAGGATTTTTTTTTGTTGTTGTTCGTTTTTTTTTAATTTCACTTGGCCATTTGTTAATATTTCAATGATGATTGCAGGGTTTTGCTTGTTTGTTTGTTTTTGTTGCTGTTGTTAGTTCTGGATTTGCCTATCATTGTGACTCTAAAGTCACCACTTTGTGTTCTATGTTGGAGTTAACTTGCAGCCTGAGTTCCGGTCAGATGCCGTCAATAAGGGGGACCCCAGCCAGCGCCGGAGGAGTCAGGAAGAGAAAGGTTGAGATTGTCTCCCCTGGTTACCTCTACCCTACTTTCTCCTTAATTCTGTCTTGGCCAGATCTCTCAGCAAACACAGGCTGACCACTGGGTCCTCCTCTTACCAAGCTCCTAACCTCCGTGGGCTCCGGTTACTTACTTGCACCTTTTGAAGTAACTCTCCGTGGTTGCCCCCCTCCAGGGCTTCACTGGCCTTAACTCATTTCCTTCACTTGGCCTGCTTCCTGCAATAGCCCTTACTTAAGGTCTTTCCCTGAGAGCCCACTGGTCCTTGGCTGATATTCCAAGACACTGTATTGTTGCGTGCAGATAACATCCCACCCCCTTGGTGGCATACTTGGTGCTCAGATTGCACAGCTTTGCCCCTTCATGCGCAGACTGCCTAGGTAGGCTTTCCACCTTCAAATCTTCTCCCTTACATCTCACCACAGTAGAAGTACTCTCCACTCTTCAAGATGTTTTTGAGAAATGCACTGCTAGAGCCAATTGCACCACACCAGGCTGAGGAATGGTGTGACAAAGAGTCCTTGTGATCTCGGGCCAGGGCTGAACGAGAAAAGCGATGTTTTCACTCTGGGCTTTTGTAAAAGCATAACCCTTGGGAATAGACTTCTATCTGGAACAACCTTTGTGCTCTCCTCTGAGAGGGGCATTTGAAAGTGGGAAAGGAAAGAGGAAGGGCTATGGCTCGCCCCTTCCCAGGCGCTCTGCAAGGACTTCAAGCTCGGCCCTTGGGTTTGCCACAGTTCATGCTGACCTCCGTTTCTCTCTTCCAGGGATGTTTCTTTGGCAGAGGAAACTTGCAGTCTGCAGCAGTGCTTAGCCAGCTAACTGTTACAACGGGTTTCCCTGCAAAACTTTTAACAATCAGTTTGAAGGAAGAGAGTTTACCATATTCCCTCTGTCGACAGAGGTTAACGCTTCCCATGAAAAAGATGAGGAGGGAAACGGGAGGATTCTAAGCTTATCAAACTCAGCCTGCTTCATCTTTGAGTCTGTGTATCTTTAACTCATCAAAACAAAGATGGGTAGGGAATTACTGAGTGCTCTGAACAGTGCTACATCTTCGTGGTGTAGAGAGACTACTGCAAACAACATGCCTTTAAAGAAGCTGAAGGCCATGGCCATGGGCCTGACAAGCCATCAGGGGAGAGCATTTCATCCAATCAGAAAACCTGGCTTTTGCTCCAAGCCCTGACACCCAGCAGCCAGCTGTTTTGAAACACTGTCATCTACTTTTCTATATTCTGATAGTAACTGAAGTGACGGAGGTGACGTTTTGCCCTTTGTAACACTCAAGGACTATGGAGAGAGACGTGGGAGATCAGGCAGGTGCTAGTACTGCGCCCAGGCAAAAAGCACAGGGCACCAATGAAGCTCCGGCATCAGGATGCGTAGGACTCCACTCTCAGATTCCAGGGTGGGCAGGCTAGGAGGCGCACTTTTCTCAGGAGGAGGTTGTGTACTCTGAGGAGCCAGGTGTGCTGATCTCAATCCAGGAGCTAATTGTGTGTGCTCTGAGAACCTTGATGTGTTCCAGCTCCAGTTTGGGGGAAAGGGGAGCGTTCCTAGGGACTCCGCATTCCTGCCCATGCACAATCCCTCTTGTTTCCGGAGCTGGACCTCCCTGGCTTTGCTTCAGCATGATTATTCACTAATCTGGTTCCTCTCTTCTCTCCTCTTTTAACCAGAGAGTCCAGGATGACTTGTGGATGCAGACTTGAACTATAAACAAACTGGGTAGAAAGACATCCAAGGTTCACCAGGAAGGATTTTTCAGGTTTTCAAACACATCATCGTATCCAAAAGTCATAGATCAGGTCATTTTTATATTGCAGCTGTGTGTGTGTGTGTTTGTGTGTGTGTGTGTGTGTTAGGTGTATCTAGTGCAAAGAAGGCTCATGGACTAGAAACCCGTTTGGGTTTGTTTGGATGAGTAGGGAATGATGGGAATTCTGAGTGCTCAGATTATAAATATTACAGAGCTTATTCAAAAACCTCATTTACTTTTAGTTTGACTGGCTCTTTACTCTCCATATTTAAATTCCATTTGCAGGCACCAACCCTGATACTGTTAAAGAAAATAACAACAAACAAGCTATAGCTAAGGGAAATGCAAATTGCTCTGCTTGCTTCTTTACACATCTGGGTAGTGAAAATACAAACAATTGTTATTCTGAGGGTCTCACTGAATATACAAAATCTTTGTTTTTTTTAGGAGTCCCTTGGAAGGGTAACCTCTTTCTAAAGAGTTCTTTGTGTCTAGAAACTAATTTTTGGTACTTTATTTTTTTTGCCTTGCTGCACAGTTCTTATAAACTTACTGAAGTTTCCTGTACCAATATAGCCATACACTGAAAATGAGGGAATCATTTTGCTTTGGGACATTTTGTTCTTTGACGTTTACGAAGCCTTCCTACTATGCATCTTCCAGAAGCAGACTATGCTATGTAGGCATTCGTGTTCCAGGGTACAACGGATTAGAATTCTGCCACGACCTGCCCTGGGCTGGAGTTAGCTCACACACCACAGCGATGACGGCAGCAACAATCTGTGCTCAAGATGTGGGATCCTCCCAGAAAGTTCCCTGGCCCCCCAGGCCTTTCCTTCCTGGATAATATTTTCCAGCAGCTTTCTCTGTGCACCCACACATACGTATTCATTTTCGTGCAAATCTTACATGTTCATTGTTCACTTTTATTTTTATTTTACTGTAAATTCACTGTGGCCAAGCCAAGACGGTTCACTCTGGGTACATCCTCTATTAAGGCCACCAAAGAGACATGATCTAGCATCCCATGACTCAACCCAAGTGGAGACCGTCAATGGGCTGTATCTAAGCAATACAGATAGATGTGTTCTGTCTTCCTCCAGAATGGGAAAAAAAGTAAAAAAAAAGTACCCATAGATTCAAAACCTAAATTACTAAAAAAAAAAAAAAAAAAAAACAAAATTACAAAAAAAAAAAAAAAAAAAGTAAGATTTTTATACACACAACGAGAGACTTGGACTCTCTCTCTTATGCAGACAGGACCTTTGCTAGCTAATAAAGGCAGTGAATTCCCAAGATGGCCAGCTTCTTCCTCACTCTCCCCACTTGAGACCAAAGTCTGCCAGCTTAAAACAAAGGCTCTGTTGTCTTTTGTCCCAACAGTGGGCCCTCTGCTGATGGATTGGCTCAATAAGTTCAAGGCCAGATCTGGATGTGCTGCACAACAGTTCTGGCCCAATCAACCATCCTAGCTTTCGTTAAACTGACCAACCTTAAGTTAGGAAAGGGAATGTCTTTAGAAGCTTTAAAAATCCCCCCAAATATTGAGAAGAGACAGGATTTTTGACTTTCTGAGTTCCCCCTGTGCCTTGCAGAGGGTCTATGTACCTGATGCACGTGTGAATTTTCTCAACCTCTCCCCAATTAATGCCTTTCTTCAGCTGCTGATCCTGTGTGTGGTACTTTAGGTTTCTCTGCTGCTACCTGCTGCACAGCAGACATTTGCTGCCTTTTAGTTCTCTAATCAGAAGAGGGAGGAAACAAACAAACAAACAAACAAACAAAACAAAAACCCTTAGACTGTATCAAGAGGATTCCCCCAGTTTAAAAAAAAAAAGACTTAAATAGGTATGAATCACTCTGTGTGTATTTAAAAGGGGACTTGATTTATGGACAGTACATACACGCATGTGCAAAGAGGAAGTATAACTGTGGTGTGCGTGGTTCTTGCATTTCATTGGTTCTAGAACTCTTACGCTGGATAGTTACCAGGCCTTTGGCAAGCACCAGCTGTGGTTCATCGCTCAGATTTGGATCAGCCTTTCCTAAATACTTCTACTGGAATTCCGCCCTCACCTCACACTCCTTCTACTGAGTCACAATATTGGAATTTTCTTTGGCTCTAATGATTGATCAAGCAGCTCTTTAAAGATCAAGATGAGGATACTTGGGCATATGGTCTGTTTTGTAATGAGCTGCATTTGTTCCCATGTGTCAATGCTCAGAGATACAAACAGTTGTAATTGTAGGCCACATAGGCTGTGATTATTCCACAAAGGATGTTTCAGGGAGGCCAGCCCAGAATTTGAAAGTTATTACAGAAAACCAGCTTGGGCTTGGGATGCAGTGATAACTCAGTGCCCTGTTAGTGGAAAGCACAGGTGTGGGGATGGAGGAAGTGGTTTTGGCCCAGATAAAGGGGAAGCTGGCATAATTAGTAGCCACCCAGGAAGAACACGTAGCACTGGTGCTAGAGGACCCATGAGCCAAGAAGAGGCTGGATTCAGAGGGCTTCACAAACCCACAAAGTGTGTTAGACCTTGTCCCAGGACAATAGCAAACTCACTGCAGGATATGTAATTTACTAGTTTGTGTGCTAACACAAACTACCTCCCCCCCATATAATACAAAATGGATTTCAAGAAGTAGAGAACAGATAGGAGAGATCCAAGGAAGGTTGGCTGAAAGAGAAGAGAAGATGGAGCATTCAGAAGATGCAGGAAGGGAGGTGGTAGGAAGACAACGCACGGTTATGGAGGAGCAGGGGTTGGTCAACAGCACTTCTTTCCTTTCCCTTATCACTCTCACCCTTAACAGTGTATCATTCAAAACCTAGATCCTCCAAGCTATTGAGAAAGACATAGGCTGGAGGGCAGAAATAAGAACCAAGGCCATCAGAAAAGCTGACAAAGGAGGGTAAGAGTCAGAGGGACTCGTATCAGCGTTTTCAAGAAAGCAGTCCATACTTAGTCCTTATCAATTCCAAGCCACTTTGAGAGGCAAACCGAAGCTAACTTGTGCTCAGCAATTTGGCATTTTTGTCATCAAAATGAGAGTTGGTCCTTTATAATTTAATCAAAGGAATTCATAGGCCTTATGAGGCTCCCTTTAATCATCTTACATACCAACTGTGAGACCAGGAGGTGGTAAATGACACTACTCTCCTTTGATAGAAGCACATACTAGAATCTGTATCAAGAACTGCCCAAGGACAGGACAAAGTGAGCCATTTGACAAAGCAACATGGAGTAGAATCTCTCCAATGTAGCGTTTTCTACTGGGATGTATTGCGCCAAACTGGCGGAGGAGGCAATGCGTTTGTCAGGCTGCAATTTCTTTGGTATCCTTGTTATGGTAGATCAAAATTTAGAAACCTGTTTGCAGTCGAATAAGGTTGACGGGGTTTGTCAAGAAAGCAGTGTTGCTTCTCTGTTTGGCAGCATGCACGTGGGAGAATGGGGCCTAGAAGTGAGGTGGAGTAAAGTCTCATGCAACAGCCAACTTTATTCAGAGCATCGGGCAATTTATAGTCTGAGGCTTAAGCAAGGTCATGTGAGCAAAGCTCACTTGATTTCAAGTAGCAAGCGGAGGGTCATGTGAGCCATGCTTTTCTTATACAGTCACAGGGGCAAGGTCACATGAGGATAACTTGTGAATAACATTCTTCTGGATGACAATGAGTAAGCTGATAGGCAATTTAAAGTGAAATCCACTTCTATTATTGCACATTGGGAGGGGTAGGAAAGCTCATCCGCTTTATGGAGGAACCTTGTTATAGAAGAACAGAGACTGCAAGACTCTTGTTTCCTTGGAGTTTTCTCACAGGGACTCAGAAATCTCCTCACACGGCTTTGCTCATGGACTGTGTTCCAACACGTTGCATCTCCGTCTTCTCTGCTTCCACCTAAGATGGATGTGATTGTTCTGAATCTACTATGTAAGTCTGTCCTCTCTTCAGTGATTGGATTAAGTATGGTCATGGGATACTGTTCTAGTCAATGTGATGGGGGGGAAGAGTTACAGGAGAAATACCTGGTGTTTAATACCCTCTTGCTTTTGGCCATAGAATGTCACTTCATGGTGCATACAACCAAGGCTCTAGGAGAATTCAGGAAGTCAAATACACCCTGATATAGTGAAGGTATGTAGTCAGACATGATAGTTTCATTGAGTTATATGGCTGACAGTTTATCTTCAATACCAGTCTTCAGAGAATTGTGTGTGAACCTTCCTTCATAATGGAGCAAATGCTCATGAGATGGAGCAAGAGCACATCCAACATGCATAGAAACCAATGCTGGCCTCTCAGCAAAGGGAAAGGCTTGACTGCACATTCTACAAGGGGGTCGGGATCCGAAAAGATCTCCCTGATTGGTTTGGTTGCTAGGTTCATTGTTTGATTGTTTGGTTGAGAACATGGGGCTGGTTGGCTGGATGGTGAGGAGGGAAAGGTACTGGGGGTTCTTTTGTAGATATATGGGTGGCTCCTGCACGCACCCATTCTAGGAAAGCAGATGCCAAAGAGTCTCCGAGTCCATGCTATGGGCTTTTCCTGAAAGACGACTGAAGAGCCTTGTTATTTAAGGACTTTATGCCCGAGTGAGCACACGTCTAGCCAGCCACTTCACATCACTGAGAATCAGAACTTAGGTTGACCTTCACACTTACATTTTGCTTAGTTGGTCTCAAGTCCGGACAAGATGAGGCATCATGACCATGCATGGGCAGGAACCAACATCAGCTTTTCTCCAGGCTCATGCTCTACCGTATCAACCCCGTCTGTGGCCTTCTCACCCCAGTGTGCTCTCCTATTGAGAGAAGGGAATAGACATCCAATAGAGAGTTTTCCTGTGGTTCTTTTGGCTTGGAATATTCCTTATTCCTGGTCCTGTGCTAAACACTCACTATTCTTGAGCCCTGCCTGATACCACCTTTGGAGAAGAATCCTTGATTCCCCTCAGCCTCAAAAGCCCATGAGAAGGATTTTTTTCCCTTTGACCTTCTTTAATCCCCTACAGTAGCATGAGTTTATTTTTATTTCACCAATTCACTTGCCCTCTGCTTCTAGAGGGAAAAAATCTTTATTTTTAAGTCCTCAAGGTACCTCATAGAAGTTGGTTTGAAAAATCGTGAACTGAGTTCTGATGTCATAACTAAGTTGACAGATGCTTGGCTTAGCACCCTGAAGCTCTGACTTTGGTCCCCTAGAGTCCATGTATAAATTCCAGACTTAGTGACACTCGTGCAATCCTAGCACTGAGGAGACAAAAGCAGGTGGATCCATAGAGCTCAGTGGCCAGCCCGCCTTGTCTACTCAGTCAGTGTCAGGCCAGGGAGAGGCCATGTCGCAAAACAAGGTACTGCATACCTGTACACATATGAACACATACACAGACACATGTATACCTGTACACATATGAACACACACCCAGAGACACATGTATACCTGTATACATATGAACACATACANTACACATATGAACACACACCCAGAGACACATGTATACCTGTATACATATGAACACATACACAGACACATTATACCTATACACATATGAACACATACCCAGAGACACATGTATACATGTAGACATATGAGCACACAGAGACACATGTATACCTATACACATATGAATACATACACAGAGACACACAGCTACATGCATACCTGTATACATATGAACACACAGAGACACATGTGTACTTTTACACATGTAAGAAAACAGAGAGAAACACACAGACACATGTATACCTGTATACATATGAACACACACACACACACACACACACAGAAAAAAGACAAAAAATAATAAGTCAGGCAGTGGTGGATCCAAGGATTTAATCCCAGCAACCTGGTAGGTTGAAGCAGGAGGCAGTGAGTTCAAAGTCATCACGGGCAACATGGTGTGATGCTCCCCCCAAAAATGTAAGGAAATGAAATGAAAATATAAACTAATATGCATATCTTCCTATCTCTCGAGGACTTTGTACGGATTAAAGAAGATAAAGTATGAAAGCAATAGCAACCTCATGTTTACTCAATAAGTGATAATTTTTTGTTCATGTTAATGTCGCTATAGCTGCTATTATTACTGTTCATACCACTATATCACTTGGTGCTGGGTTTAGGTAGGATTCTGTCCTCTGATTAGAGAAACCCGCAGGGAAATGTCTCAAGGGCTTTTTAACATGTTTAACTCTGTAACTGTGATGAAAACTGCAGTTTGGTTGGGTCTTGTGAATAACATGTCCCTACCCCCACCTCGTTTATTTGTTAGTTCGAGTACCTCTTACAACCTTTTACAAATAAGTGGGTTGATTCACTCTAACGCACACTTTCACCAGTTGGCTCTTTTCTGTGTAACCCCTCGCGTCCCTATTCAACAGAGGCTAGTAATTACCATAGCAACCGCAGCATGCGGTGCCTTGTGCACCCTCAGAAACAAAGCACTCGCTTTGAGAAAAAAAAAATCACACACACATTAATTTGTTACATGAAATTCTATTTCATGCTATTTACGAAGGGAATCGTGCCTCCAACTAAACCCACTTACCTTCCTCACTGGACTCTGGGGTCACGGTTGCTCTACTCTCTCCCCACCCCCATGGCACTCTAATCTGGACACACATTGACTCGTTTTAAAAATGAAATTTTTTTTTGTGCAACTGGGGGAGAGGATTGGGAGGATTCGGTTTCAGCTGGAAGGCACAAAGGTCAGCGAAAGGGTGCACAGACCTATATAACAGTTGTTCCTGTCTGAGCGATGACTATGCTACCAAGGGGATTCATTAAAATGGAGCCTATTGCTGTTACAATGAATGAGGCTCTCCATAAATTCTGCTGAGATCCTGTCAGTGGCTAAGCCCATAGGTAACACTTAAATGCTGCACCTTCATCTGCTTGCTGGTGTCTGGATTCCAACCCACAGGTGCCTCTCCATACTCGGGAGTTTATGCATACGAACTCCAGACCTATCAAGAACCCAGAGCCTGGAACCTATACACTTCCAGCAAGCAAGCTTTCCCAGGCTCTCCGTGTGTGTGTGTGTGTGTGTGTGTGTGTGTGTGTGTGTGTGTGTGTCTAATAGGACATTGGACTTTGAAATGTGACAAGACCATCTATGCGGTAGTCCCTTGTACTTGGTCCCAACTGAGCTGGGGGCAGAAAGGGGAAAGAAGGGTTAGCTTAGAGTAATTTGAAGTCACATGGTAATGTCACCTCCCAACCTTGTCCATTTAATAGACGAAAGGAGGCAATGTGTGTGTGTGCCAGGGAGTGCTCTGGGCATGAACAGCTCTCTGTGTCCATTGTTATAATCAAAGGGCAATCGACAGAAGGCAGACTCTCGTTCTGTCCTGCCTCCTAAGTCACCTTTCAGACTCAGGAAGGCTGGGGAGAAAGCGCTTAAATGAGACTATTTTCTGTTGCTGTTTAAGACCAGCCAGTTGGAAGCCACTTTATGAGTTCTCTAGTTGGATCTCTGATGTAAGAAAAAAAAAATGCTTTGGTTTGAGGGGAAAAAAAAAAAAACCCAGTCAAAGGCTTTGCAGGTCCAGGGAACAATCGGGGTCTTTCCCTCTGCTCTGCAGGGATTCAGTTAGGCCTTTGGGAGGAAGGGTGGAGGAGGCAAGGCTGCCATACCCCTTCGAAAATGGAACCGAGAAAAAAATGGAGAGCTCAAGTGGTGAGTGGACTGTGGGAACGGGCAGGAATACCCACAGTAGCTGCTTTCTTCTTCTTTTTTTCTTTCACCAAATATGTCATGAATTACCTTGCATTTATTCACTCTTTAGATGAGAGAATTTCTGGTTGCGGTCTGGGATCCCCCAGCTTTGTCTGTGTAGGTACTAACAAACTAATAAAGACATTTGTGAGAAATAATACTGTCCTTTATTGATACCCAAAACTGGAGATACCCAATCCTTAAGCCTTGCAGACCAGCGTGTGTAAGGCAGAGAGATGCCTCTTTGTTCAGGAGGTTGCCACCACAGTCCGCCCGCCCCCTGCAACCACCTTGCAGAAACCAGGCACTAGGGGGCGCTGTTGGTCCAGAGATGGCTCTTTGTATTAACCAGCTTTTGGAGGCAAACGCATTAGCAGAGAAGCAGGAAAGTCGGTGACGTGAGGAAATTATTATGCACAGTTCATTTCCTTGTAATTTAACTCTCAGAGTAACAAAAGCATAATGTATAGCCTAGTTTTCTGGTCTGATTTACAACAATTTGAACTAAAAGATGATTTCTGCCTCGCCCCACCCCCTTCTAATCATTTCCGCTGATATCAGCAGCTGAGAATTTTTTTTATCTCACCGGTAACCACTGCACCTCTTGAAGCCACAGATCCGAGAAGAGGAAAATGTGGTCCCGCAAACCCAGGCGGGCACACACCACACTCTGTTTCCTTACAGCTGTGGTGCAGGGAGTCGTAACTCTTATGTCTATAGTGGCTATTTGGCTGGTATCCTGTACGGCCTTTAAATGCCCAGGAAGTCCAAACGGGGAAAAGCATGTTTGTCCCCCAAAATGTTTGTGGCGTTTCATAACCAGAGGCAAAAGGAGTTTGTTTCCTAGTAGCAGATGCCCCATCTAACCATCCTCCAATGGAGGGTCAGTCCTTCTCTGTAGATTCCAGCTTAGTTGATTTCCACTTCATAAGACTCTTAGAGCACACATTCACTGGCATACAGCAACTTAGCATTTCTTAGTGCTTGTCTTGCTTGTTGATCTCTCTGTCTCTCTCTCTCTCCCCCACCACACAGAGAAATGGAAAAAAAAAACGTGTGTGTGTGTGTGTCTACCTTGACTAGAGCTCCTTGCTAAGATATGCCATTTTCTTTAATCAGTTCAAAACCTTGGCCTTAAGAAGCAACTGGTTCATTTTATAGGCAAGGACATGGAAACTAAAGAACCTACACAGGTGACTCTGGAATTAGAGGCAGGCTTCAAAACCACCTAGTTCATTCTGTTATGCCATTCTGATGCCCATGTGTTAACTGGGACTGTCGAATGAATAATGGGGGAGGGCCTGTACAGACATGACTCTCATAAGTATGAAGTACCTCCCAGGGCTCTCTGGACCCCTGCAAAATCATTCAAGGAATTTAACGAGATGAAGCCATCGAGAAAAGTCGGCGAGCGAGTGGTCTCTGAGGACCCAGAGAAACTTGCAAACCGGGATGCTAACATTCATCTCCGGTTGACTCTGAACTTTTGGAAGCCAGGGAGACGGGGTGACCGAGGAATGCTGATTCCCAACCCCTGGGACCACATTACTAAAACATATGGAACCGATAAGGAAATTTGGCACGGTCCCTAAAGGGTGGTTTGAAGAACTCAGAATTTCAGCACTTGTGGGGATTAAAGTCACAATAAAGGAAATGTCTTGCATGTCTTGATGATTTTTACCCTTATCATGCATGCTATTTGTTTGATTTCCCTCCCAGCCTTACTGAGGAATAACTGACAAATGTTGTAATATGTAAGATGTACACAATGTAAATGCATGTACACAATGTAAGTTGACTATACACTCAAGCTAGTTAACACAGTTATTCCCCCCGTTAACATCTAAGATCTATTAATTACAGCAATCACACCGTACAATACGTTTCCAGAACTTATTTCTGCTGCCTAGCTTTTCCTCTGATCTTTGACACTACCTTAAACATAAACAGAACCATGTCGTCTCTCTGTGATCAGCTAGCTTCAGCTAACACAGTGCTTTCTGGTTTTACCTGTGTGGCTGAGAATGGCAGAATGTTCTCTCCCCCTTCCCCTCCCCTCCCCCCCACGTGTGTCTGTGTGTGTGTGTGTGTGCTCGCCCCTGTGTGTGCTCGCCCATGCGTGTGCGCCCACACATGTCACGTTTTCTTTATCCTCTGTCAATGAATGTGTTGGTTGCTTCCTGATCTTGCTTATTGTGAACAGTTCTTCGGTGAACTAGAGACTGCAGAGGTCTCATTGACATACTGATTTTATTTCCATTTTTAGACCTGGAAATGGGATGTTTGGATCATATACGGTTGCAGTTTCTGTTTGTTTGTTTGTTCGTTTGTTTTGAGAAACTTCTCCACCGTTTTCCATAATGGCTATACTAACTTGTAATCCCACCAGCGTCGCACAAGTTTTCCCTGGTCTCTCTCTCCTTATAACACTTGCTATTGCTTGCTTTGATAAGAGGCATCGGAGCTGGTGTAGGTTTGAATTTGCATCTTCCTGGGGCTTTGCAGTGTGGACAGGACTTCATGCACCTGCTGGCCACCTGTCAGTCTTCTTCCAGGAAAGGCCTAGTCGGGTCTTGTACACGTTTTACAGCAAGTCACCTGCTCCCTTGCCGATGCCCTGAGTTCTCTGTACATTTTGGCTTTCAACACTTCATCATATTGATGGCTTCCAAATATTTCCTCCTACCGCCCAGGCTGCTTCCTCAGTCTGTGGATTGGCTTCCTTGTCGTTCAGAAGCTTTTTAGTTAGATCAAATTTAAATTAACACCAAAATCCAGAGGGGTTTCTAAATGGTAACAGTGAAATAGCTGAGAAAGAAAAGCATTCAATACATTGGCATCAGAAACTTCTAGGGATAGTTTTAAAGGAGATAAAACCTACTCTTATTGAATACGTATTATCAGACACTGAAGCTGAGAGAAATGGAGAAATACACAAGTGAGTGAAAACTACCTTATAACCACAGATAACACAATTAATATTGTCAAAATGCTCATATCACCCAGAATAATCTGTAGATTCAATGCTGTCCCAATTCTAATGGCATTTTTCACATAAACAGACAAACAAAAACACAGCCAAAATTCATATGGAACTGTTGCATTTTTTAGAACAGCAATGTGAGAGGGGGGCCTTGGTAGGCCCTGCCAAGGTGTCCCTCTGAATAATCAAGCCATGTAGCAGGCCTAATGTAAAAGGAAGTTTACTTGGGATCTGGAGAAGCAGGTAGAGGCAGAGAGGGGAGGGCAGAGAAGAACAGAGAGAGAGGAGAGAGAAAGAAAGAGGGGTAGAGGCCAGTCAAAGACATGTGGGGAGAGAGAGGAGAGAGACCAAGCAGTCCTTTTATAGGGAGCCAGGCTTGTACCTAGCTGTTGCTAGGTAACCGTGGGTGGCACCTAGAGGAAATGCTAACAAGAACCACAAAAGATGCCACTTCATCAAAGGAATCTTGAGGAAAAAGAATAAGGAAGCATCATAATATGGGATTTGAAAGCATATTGCAAAGCTGTGGTCCAAGACCAACATAGGTTTTTTTTTTTCTCTCACATACAATCTAGATTTTCAAAAAGGAAAGAAAAAAGTTGAAGGAGGATGTTTGTGGGGGAGGAGAAGTGCTAGCAGGAATTGGGGAAGGTAACAGAAGAGGGTGAGTATGATTAAAGTATATTATATACGTGAATGGGGAAGATGAAGGTGATTATATTATATTACACAAGTGTATGAAATGTTATTAAAAGCAGAACAAAACCAGCATGGTAGCAGCATATAGATATAGATATAGGAATGAGACAGAATGGAGAACCCAGAAAGAAGCTCACACATTCTTGGTCAGATCTTCTTAGACAAGGCACCAAACACTGAAGAATTGAAACTAGAATTATCCAAAGAAATGACATGGGAAAGCTTGTTGACATCGTTTTGAGCCGTGAGTCTTAGGCCATGATGTCTGAAGGACGGGCAACACAGGCAAGAGGAGACAGATGCTCATGGATGTAGGTGAGCGTCACACACATCTTGGGTTGCAGCCTAGCTGGGAAACCAGGAAAGGGGATAACATTTGAAATGTAAAAAAAAAAAAAAAAAAAAAAAAAAAAACCTTCCATATAAAATTTTACCTTCCAACATCAGTGGAATGTAAAAAATAGACAACAACCCAATACTAAAGAGACAGAAGTGAAGAAAACGAACGTTAAGAAATATTGGTATTGAGTGGATGTGGTGAATCACCCTGTCTCGTCTAGGTGTTAAAGGAAAGTAGTTAGGTTTCACAGACGATTGGGAGGAAGAGAGGGGCTTGGGAAACTGAAGCAAAAGTGAGCAGACATGGGGCCCTTATATAAAACTTCCTGAGACCTGACGGTGGGAGAAAGGAGCCAGTTTCAGAACAGTAGCGCTGTGGATGTTTCCTGAATCCTTTCTGTTCCACTCCTATAGCATCCTCAGGGGAAGAGGGTACTACCCTTGGGAGCAACCACCCTGCCGAGGACTGACCAGAGAGGAAACCACAGAGCTCCCTCTCCCTCTGTGCTAGACTAGACCGTGTGGATTTGAAGCTGGATAGGTGGTAATACTCAACTACCATCTTTCTCTGGTCTCCAGCAGCGGAGTGTAGAAGCAGCCCATTGACCTGGCAGGGCCAAGGGCAGTTCAAGCAAGAGAGGCAACCAGCAAGGGCACAGGCAACAGCAGCTAGCTGCCTCAGAGAAGCTCTGACAGTTGAACCCTGTAGATAGTGTCTAAGTGACACCTTCTGAGGCCCCGCCTCCACCAACAGGATACCGAGGAGGAGGAGGAGGAGGAGGAGGAGGAGGAGGAGGAGAGGTGGGAAGTGAGTTTGTAATCCTCTGTTAAGCTGGTGAGGGAAGAGAATCACAGAACCCAGAGAGCTCGGGTTAATGGGACCTGGTTTGGATTCGCAAGTTGCTGAGGCCCAGGGGCCTGAGAGTAACCTTTTAAACACTCACTGCAGGATAAACACCAAGTTCTTAGCTTGCTCGCTTTCCCTGTCACGCTAGAAGGCGGCTATTCAGTGACGTCATCCTACCAGCCATGAGATCTTAAGACCCAGTCTACCCAGCACCAGGTTTCATCCTGGGCCAAGGTAGAGCGGTAGGTTAGTAGCAAAGTTGTCAGTTGATGCGGAGCTCCCCTCTCAGTGCTATTCTTCCCCTCTGCGATAGTCCACCCCTGATTCGAGGGCACAGAGTCCTAGACACATCTTGTCCCTAGGCACTGATACTTGTTTCGTTGTCTTTGGGAAGGATGTTCCCTAAGTTTGCTTGTCTTGCTTTTATTTGGGTGGGGAGTGCCTTTGCTCGAAGGTCACTTTCTCAGTGCTGTCTACCTGGCTGCCTTAATTAACCTTCTTTCAGTCTCCTCCTGGTCCTTGGTCTGTCCTCTGCATCACTGCCCTGTTGCACCCATCACTGTAGACATATTTTTGCTCTCATTCATTTACTGTTCGCCTCTTATGCAGGAGCAGAGATGTTTTCCCATCCTGTGTATTCCCTAAGGATTGCCTGATACACAACAGGACCTCAAACACTGGCATAAAAGTTATTAAAATGTCACACCTTTCATTAGTATTTCTGCCATTTCACATTGCTTAGACAGAAGGCATTATTTTGTTTTCTTAACATTTTCCTTAACATATCTAAGAATTCTTTCTTATTCCATATAACTCTGGACATAAGAGGGGTGGGGAAGATGCATAAAGGAATAAGAAAATGCCTGTGGAGAAACAAACAACACACACACAAAGGCCACATGGCATTAAAACCAAAGGGAGATAATTCAGTCCTTGAACGCTAAGGCTCCATACCATGTGATGCTATAACAATGGCAGTAATAACAGTAATAGTGGTAGCTGTTAAAGGATACCACCTGCAGGCGAGGGTGTCATTTTCCAGACCTGTAATTAGTATCATAGACTTGGTTTTTTTTTTTTTTTTTTT
>NC_034594.1:40386767-40394994 GCF_900095145.1 Mus pahari
TTTTTTTTTGGAGGGAGACTAGAATTCCTGTGACCTTATTGGGGTAGTGGGTGGGAAACCATGGGGAAACTGACGTGAAGATGCCTAATAACAGGAAGTAGGAGTGGCACTGGGAATCAGGAGGAGGAGAAAGTGGAAGAAAGAAGAGGGGTTCGAGCCAACGCCCCTGGCTGAATGCCTCATGCTTCCCTGCTCTGTTGCCACTCAACTCCCGCAATTCTTTTGCCTCACAACATCAAGTGTTTAACATTACCCAGCCCATCTTCCAGGAGAACTAGTTGTCTACGTGAAGGCTTTCAAAACAGCAAGCAAGAAAGTTTCCCTGGAAAACGGCGAGGATCTCAGATCACTTGTAGTTAGCAAAGTTCAGAATACCACAGAGCTTCCAGAACCTTCTATCCAAAATGTTTGAAAATTCAGCCTCCTGCTGCTGGCAGGGCTGTGTGTGGCAAACTCAGGGCAAACTGAATTTGGGAACTCAGCCTGGGCAGTTTGTGTTGCACACAAGCTCACAGTCACTCCAATTCCCTTCCTTCTGGTATATTGTGCAAAGCCAAAAAACCACCCAGTTGGAGAACTAGATCCAGAATCTAGACACAGCAACCAAAAAATGCCACCCCGTCCACGTTACATCCAAATGAAACTATGTCTGGATTTGGGAACTGCAGTTAGGAGTGCAGGATCCAGGAGAAAAGCAAAGCTCTCAACTCCTGTTTACGAAGAGTTCGTCCCCTCGGGGGAACAGAGTGACATAGACTAGGGCCACCGCTTCTTTCTGATGGAAAAAACGGTGCCAAGAGAAAGAGTTACCACAATTTGCTTCATACAGCTCAGGTGGAACCGAGTTTTTTGCTAATTACTGGCTGGCAGCAGCCGTGTTTTTAATACCATAGCAACGATCAACTCCTGGTTTATTCTGAGTTGATCAAATTATCCAGGTCACAAAGACATTTAAAAACAAAACTACCTACACTGTGGCTGTGAGGAACTGGACTTTGGGACTGACAGGGTCTTCGGCTAACTGACCAGCTTCTTGCATTTCCTCTCTGGGGTTCCCAGGTCAGACTTTGAAGGTTTGGCTTGGAAAATCTTTATCACCAAGCCTCTTACTAGGTTTGGATATAGGTAGGTAACTCTGACGCACACATTGGGATGCCACACTAGGTTATAGCTGTGTGTTGATGCCTCTCACGTAGCGCCTACCACTCTGAATTTGACTAATACTGTGGAGGCACCAGACACACACAGCCACTGAGCAAAAAGAAATACAGACAATCCAAACAGAGATGTGCCGTATGTGTAAAATCCACACATATCAATTAAACAGTATGTATATGGTAGTATTATATACATTAAAACCAGTGTAGCATATCTCATATAAAAATCTCGATTTTGTTGTGTTGTGCTCCATAAAATATCATTAACATTAATTTCACTGTTTTTTCCCCTTATATTTTAATGTGGCAGCTCAGAGCTGTGAGTTGTTCTAGACACAGGCTTTTGGCTCACCGGAACTTTCCAGACAGAGTATCTCTGGTTTTACTCTCCTTCATTTTACTGATGCCTTAAAAAGAAATGAGGTAGTTAGGGCTAAGGCAGTTTATATGGCAGACACCGAACACAGGCGGCCTCTGGTTCGATCAAAGCCTTGGAGAGACGCTGGCAGCACCTATAAAATGTTGGTTTGTGCAGTCGTTCCCAAACTGTCAACAACATTTTAAACAAAAAGGAAAGTTTCACTTAAAAAACAAACAAACAAAAAAAACAAAAAACTTTAGCATCTGTTGACAAATCAGAGATTCGGGACACTCACAATCTCAGGTGAAGGAATTCTAGCTTCAGGGTGAAGCAACTGCTCAACTCGATACAGAGACATGGGCAAAATGTTTAAATTCTGTTATTTAGAATTCAGCAATCTGAAACCCATGGCTCCATCGCTCCATTTTGTTGGCACTGTCTTGTTGTTTTGGTGAGGTTGCAGGCCTGCCTACTCTCCTACTGCAAAAGGTGACAAAGGTGAGGCCCCCTCCTCTGTCTGGCCCCATCAACTGCACAGTACAGATGGAGGGAGGAGGGGTGGGTACAAAGGGGAAACAATGAGAGGAAGCCCCTGAGAGCTGGGTGACAGGGTCCTCAGTCACCGCCGTGTCACCTGGCTATTCCTGGGGACACTGGCTTTGTTCTCTTCGCCCTAATAACCATCCCCAGGCCTTTGTGTTTTTAAGGCTGGCTCTAGAACTTTCCAGATGGTTCTAGTGCTGGCTCAGTGAATTTCTTTCTCCTTACCATCCCAAAGTGACTTTGGTCGTTTACTGCCTTGTATCAGTGAAAACCATTTTTTTGGCTCTTCCAAGACATTTAATATTTTTAAATGTCGTAGAAGGTACAGCCCATGGAAGAAACCCATTCAAGTAATCAAGTGGATCCAATGACAGTAGAAATGACATAACATGTGTGATACCTCTTCATCTGGAAAGGAGCTGAATTTATCAGCTTGAATAGTTATTTCTTTTTAATATTTCTTTTTGTGATGCCTCCACATGCCATACACTTAATCATTTTAAAGGACACAATATGCTACTTGTATAACCCTCACCCCTAATGGCAGATCATTTTTTTTAAAACCATTTTCCTTTGAAGCCTCGTTCCCATCCGCAGTTCCCCCTTCCTTCTGCACCTGCAGCCCCTTCCAGCTACAAGCCTACTTCCTGTTTGCATGGAGTTTTCTCATGGTAGACACTCACATTATTGGCAATGATGAGTTAATAGTTTATCTATGTTGTATCATGTATCAAATACTTTATTGCCTTTGTGTGGATGAATAATATTTCATTGTGTGGTTTTACCACATTTCACTTTCTGTCCATCAGTTGATAGCGTTTTAAGTTGTTCCTTTTTTTTTTTTTTAAGCTATTATAACAGTGCTATGAACATTTGTAGACAAGATTTTGAATGAATGTCTGCTTGCAGTTCCCTTGTGTATATATGTAGGAGGGAAATTGCTGGGCCATCTGGTAACTCCATGTTTAACCATTTGAGGACTGTGTTCTATAACAGACGTAACAGTTTACTTCCCACCGGTAAAGGTTCCAGTCGGTACACTTTCTTGCTACCCTTTTAAGATTTAATAGTCATCTTAGCAGGTATAAGGGGGTACCCAATTGTGCCTTTAAGTCACCTGTCTTTAGTGACAATGATGCTGACCACCTGTCGATGTGGGTTTTGGCCACTTGTATGTCTTTTTTTCATATACGTGCCTGTTGAGACGAATCACACGCAACAGTGATAGTTTTGCCTTAGGTTTAAAGCCATTTCCACAAGATGCCATATTGATAGCTGTTTGGGGTATAATTCACACCATGTAAATCAGAAGCCTCTGATGTCTCCAAGGTTTTAAGGAAGCATGGCGATGCTGGCTTCATTCTGTCTGGACTGCAAGTGTGTGATCAGGAAATTTAAACTGCACAAGGGACCTATTACTCTATTCGTCTTTTCTTCTCATTATTGTTCAAGATCGCCGGATATAATTGATATTAACACCCTGGATTTAGTTTTTTAACCTTCTTTCATCTGCTTTCAAAGATAAACCAAATAGAGTTCTTCACGAAACTTAATTAATTTAACTTTATTTGAACCTGTTCCCCACATGGAACTTGGTATTTCCAAATTAGCAATATATAAGCAAACTTCATGCAATTTTTAATACATCTCTGTGAAATAAAGGGGTTGTGGCAGGTTGTCTCAAGTTCCCCTTTCTGCTTCAGCATGCTGGGATTCTGACATAGCTAGCTGGAGGTGAACGGAGATGTGAACCCAGGAATGTTAGCTTAAACCCCCTTCCTAGTCAAGGTGCCACGTTTCTCAGATGAAGTAACATTTGCAAAATGAGTCTTAAGGGATTCCTGGGAGGCTGAAGACTCTGAAAACATCAGAAATCAGTCATGGAAGGAACAGTGCAGAAGCAAGAGCACGCGCTTAAGAGAGTGGTCGCAGTAATTATTTTGTGGGTGAACTGTACTTATAGATAAAAGTCATGATTACAAAATACAAAACAGATGGTACTCAGGCAATAGGGGGAAAATCAGTCCTTGGAAACCAATGGGATTTGGACTGTTACATTTGGAGAACTCCAAAATGTTAACGGAAACTTCAACATTAGATTAAAGAGAAGTATGTGGAAAATATTATCCACTTGTAATCTGCTTTCATCTGGTTATTAGCAAAGAATTGGATAAAACCCTGAAAATAGAATCAGGAGGAAATAGAAGCAGGGATAGCGCTAAGTTGGAGATGAAATGGGTTTCAGAACCACGGAGAAGCACGTGAGCCGTAAAAGCCGGGTTTGTTCACTTTTTAACACTTTTCCAGCCTGTCTGCTGGAATTACTTGAGAGAAGGGCTGAATGATCACGAGTAACTTGAACTCCAGAGTCTATTGGTTGTGTTTCATGCTTAGCACCTTCTTAGGATCCTTGGTAATTTGAACTCTGAACTGGAGGAACCTAAACTATTGCAATTTGTGGTTCAGTCCTAGAGTATAAATCATGAGAATTACATGTTACAAGAAGCCATATTTATACCCATCAGTCCAGGCTAGAAAAATCAAGCAAGGATATGCCGTTCCGGACACGGATTTAAAGAATTCTCAGAATTCACTCCAGAGAAGCAAAGAGAGAAGGACAGTCCCTGAGAAGTCCCTGAGTGAGTGAAGACTTCATGTTGCAGAAGGGCTAGTGTGTTTGGAGAACCGAAGAAAGATGAAGTAGTTAATATTGCGTGTCAATGTTGCTGGACCTGAATCAACTAGCAGACAAGGCATTGGGCACTTGTGAGGATTTTATTGATGAGTTTTACTGAAGTTAGAAGACCTGCCTACTGTGCTTGTCCCGTTTCCTGGACTTGTATGATCCTGGACTGTATAAGAAGGGAGAAAGTGAGGTGTGCACTAGTCTATATACACCAATACATTGCTCTCTGCTCTAGTGTGCACTCGTATGCATGCACCAATGCATTGCTCTCTGCTCTAGTGTGCACTCATATGCATGCACCAATCCATTGTTCTCTGCTCTAGCTCCATTAGAGTTTCTGACTTCCCTGCAGCAATGGATGACAACAATGGACATGCAAGTGTGAACGAAACCCTCTCTCCCTTAAGTGGCTTTTGTCAGAGTATTTTATCCTAGCCATGCAAACAAGACAAAGAAAACTGTGCTGCTTTGCCAGAGAAGACTATAGAGCATATTTGCTTCAAGTTGGGCAGAATCACGTTGGGCCTTGAATGTTAAAAATGAAAGCTATTTCTTCCTTTTTTCCTTTAAGGCAGGGTCTTGGTCCATAAATCAGGCTTGCTTCTCTCAGGTGGTCTCGTTGCAGCCTCTGGAGTGTTGCACTTACAGATGTACACATCTCACACAGCTGTTCTTGCCATTAAAGCCTGAAATAGCAATCACAGTGAACTGTTTGCTCGATGCTCTCTAAAAATAGGAACACAAGCTGTAGGAAAAGTGAAGGTGTAACCTAGGGAAAATCAAGCTTATCCATATTTTAAAAATATACTTTCAAACCTGTCCTTTGTCTATTTCTTTGGTATATTTATGCTATTACAACTTAGGTTCCATTGGAAGAATTGTGGAGGAGAAAGTAATGAATAATAGAAGCAAACCTTAAAAGCATCCTATTCATTTTCACTATCGGCTATAACACAACTGACGGTTATGTCATAGGAAACGTCATAGGGGTTATATAAGCAAGTGCTAAGCTCTCACAGCTGAGAAGGTTTGGTGACCATTCCTGTACGCGAGCAAGCTTCACCTATAAAAAAAAATATGCTATTTAAACTTCAATTCTTGTTTGTAGAGATCCTAATCTTATAATCTTTCAAACATTCATACTAGTCCAGGATTTATTCTGTTTCCTTCTAGAATATTTGTTGGCAAATATTGTTACTTGTCAAGGGATCTAGGACCATGTAACTCAAAGCATGGTTCATAAATCATCTCTATCAAAATATTTCTGATCCCACCTCAGAAATACTGTAATAGATTTTTCTGGAGTCAGGGCCAAAGAATCTGGATTTTAATAATGAATCTGGGTGATTCTATATGCTGCAGTCTGAGACTTGCTGCTCTGAAGCAAAATAGAATCACCCAGAATACTCTCTTCTGTTTTTGAGCCTCTGGCAGGTTACACAGCAAATGCAGTAAAAAACCATTTAAATAACCATTAGTTCCTTTTGTGGACCAAAAAACAAGGTGACTTGGATTTTTAGTGTTAATATGTAGTATGCATGCATCCAGGCACTGGAATCCTATTGTGAAAACATACAAATGTGAACTATGTTTTACTTGCACAACTGCAAGCTGATGAGGCTATGTCTGAAGAGTGTGTGTGTGTATGTGTGTGTGTATGTGTATATGTATATGTGTGTATCTATCTGTGCATGCATGTATTAGTGTGTGTGTATGAGTGTGTATGTATGTATCTAACTGTGTACGTGTATATATCCGTGTATGTGTGCACACGCATGTGTGTGTGTTTAGAACATGGTGAAGAGAATGATTTGTTAATCCATGATTGTGTCTTGTGCCTTAAGACAGTGCCTCAGATGTTTTTATAGGTGAGAATTGCTGAAGTTTCAAGAAATACGTGTTGTTTCTGGAAGCAAATAAACCATCTAAATAATTTTATAGATCTAAGGTAAGTATCAGGATGTGAAAATTGGGTAAGAACAGAACAATGACATAAAGAAACCAGGACCATTGCACAGATAAAATAGATATAGAACAGCAAAAACACTTAATTAAATCCCTGAGCTATATTATAACCAACAAGCATTTATTCCAGGAATCAAAAACTAGTTAACCAACAGAAGTTTACCTTGTTCTGACAGACATAGTGGTGCACACCTTTAATCCCAACATTCAAGAGGGAGAGCCGGGGGAGGTCTGTGAGTTCAAGGCCAACATGGTCTACACAGTGAGTTCCAGGACACCCATGGCTACTAAAAAGTTCCCATCTTATAAAAATACAAAAAACAATAACTAAAAAGGTCACCTCATTGATGGTCTAAGGAGAAAAAGCATTATCTGACTAGCATTGGAAAAACCAACTGTGTAGAATTCAATAGCGTGATGAAAAGCAGATCATGGCATCGATTCAGGGCAGAGAAATAAATCTGTATTCTTCACATATTCGTGTGTATGAAGTGTATATATGTCAAAATGTATGGATATAAAGTATATGAGTCAAATTAACAATATAACTTCTCAGTGAACAAGAACAAAAAGGAAGCATCCTTAATTTTTAAAAAGAATACCACTTGCCTAAAAATTTTAAAAAATATGCTAACAAAAAATGTGGATGTTTTTCCTAAATAGTATCATATATAAAATTAAAAAATATTTATTATCATCAATACTGTTTAACTCATTCCTGGATATCTTTGCCAATTATATAAAACAAGAAAAAAGAAAGTTTTAGAATAAAAGATAAAGTTCTGATGTCTTACTGATAGTATGATTGTCTCTATTAAAAATTCAATCAATTTTGAATTCAGTCTGACTTAATCAAATCAGTAGGAACTTTCTGAGTTCAATAAAGCAGATAAACAAAATTACCATGCGATAGAATATTTTTTAAGCAGTTGTAACAAACTAGAAAATCCCACTAAAACTCTAGTGTTCACAATACCATTCAAATTTTGAAAGTGCATTTTATCAGAATGCAGTCATAAGCAATGTAATTTAAAAACAAAGCAGAGGCTACTAATTCACATAAACATAAAAATGATTAAATTACTGTAATAGTTAGAAAACTTTAAAATAATAAGAATGCTCACAACAACCAGAACTACAGGAGTTGAGCATGAGAAAATCCACAAGTGCCAGTGAGGATACAGTGAGAAGGCACATATTCTAGGGCAGGAGCTGGTCTGGGTACCCTCTCTGCACAGTAACCTGAAGGTGTCTGGTGCATCAAACTTTGTCTATCCCACAGTCCAGTGATGCAAAACTAGTCTTAGTCTTTTTAAAAGTTTGCTTCATTTATTCTGTTTCTCTCTCTCTCTCTCTCTCTCTCTCTCTCTCTCTCTCTCTCTCTCTCTCTCTCTCTCTCTCTGTGTGTGTGTGTGTGTATGGGTGCTTGAGCTTGCTAACAGAACTATTTACAAAACATAAATAAAATAAAAATAAAATAAAATAAAAATGGGACAACTAAATACTCAGGAAAGG
>NC_034594.1:40395045-40426607 GCF_900095145.1 Mus pahari
TCTCTCTCTCTCTCTCTCTCTCTCTCTCTCTCTCTCTCTCTCTCTCTCTCTCCCTCTCATAAAACCCTATCTGAGGCATGGCTGGAGTCCTGGTCCTTTGTCTGTAGACTCTGGTGTGGGTTTTAACAAGATCGTTTGTGAATTCTAGATAAGGTGCCTTGGGGAACACCATCTTTTTGCAGACATCAGGGATCAGGTGGTGGCAGGTCTTGGAGATGGCATCAAAAGTAGCCTTTGAAAAGTTGTCCAGACTGGCAGTGCAGACCCCTGGCAGAAGCAACATCACCAACAGCACTGGCCAGAGGCACAGCTGCTGAGACAATGCAGGTGTTTCTTGGCATGGTGATGTAAATCAGCAACCATGAAGCCTTGAAGAGATGTGATGGAGCTTTATGATCTGGTCCCCTAGTTGCCTTTCCTCACATGTACAATCGATAGACCAAGGTGGTGGCTGCTCAGATGGTTGTCCTTCCCTTGTTCATTTCTGAACAGCTCTACCTGTACAACCATTGTAGTTCTTGGTAGCAAAAACAAAAGCAAAAACAAAATGTTCTAAGTCTGGCTCACTGGGCAGGCCAGCATGAGACTGCTTCTCCGTGGGCATGATCTTAAATACAGCATCCTTAAAGCATTGCCTCTCCACTCACTGAGAAGAGTTCATAACTTCAGGGTTCTGAAGGAAAGGATGAAAAGAAAAATTGCCTCCAGGGAGCTGACCTTCATGTCTTGACCAGGCTTCCCATCTTAGAGAATCCACTCTTGGCCTTGTTTCTATGAGCTACAATGGCCCAAGACCACATCCAGACCATGACATCCTTGGAAGCCACTGTCCAAGTCTCTATGGAAACGTGTGTGCCTCCCAATCCTGAGCCCCTGTGAACTCAAGGGCCTTTGGTCCCTCTTGCCACAAAAGCATCAGGTTCCATTTGATGTTTTTCTAGGGAAAAAGAGGAGAATCTTATCTCCTCTTAAACACTTCACAAAAATACACAAAGGAAATATTCATAGACGCATTGTCTGCTCTGTGAGACACTGCTGATCACTTAGGAGTCCTCAATAGCAGAACAGATAAATCAAATGCTGATGTATGCTCTGGGCCCTTCCAAATGTGTGTGTGTGTGTGTGTGTGTGTGTGTGTGTGTGTGTGTGTGTGTGTGTTTATATTAATATGTATTGATACTCAAACACAGTCTTGAGTAAGAAATCACTTGAAACAGAATTAAATTTAATTTTATAAATAATGCATATAGATAGAGGACAACAGTGAAATTTTATAAAAAATAATTACATCCACAGGACATATACCAAATACATTTATGGATTGTCAGGGTGAAGGAAAATGCAGATGGGGAAGAGGCAGTAAAATAGTAGAATAGAAGCTGGCCCAGGGTCCTTGACCAACTATAATATTCTGAGGACAGAAGCATGGAATTAATCTGTGGACCCCAAGCTTTAAAAACAAAACAAAATAACAAAACAAAACAAAGTGAGAAACTTTTAGCCAAAATTTAAAACATTGAGATGATCAGTTTTCATAAAATGTATACTCGCTCTTTACATCCTTCACCCAGTGTGTTTGCATTCACAGCATTGCTCTCCTTTTGTGGATGGTCCCTAGCCCGGAAAGCTGTATTTATGGGCATTGGGAGGAATGGAAGGTTGAGAGGGTTTTGCTCTGCTATTGCTCAGAATGTAATATCCGACTAGGCTATCTGTGTGGCTATCAGCAACATTAGTCCTCCGGTGAATCAGAATTCTACAGGCTGTGGCTTAGCATTTAAATGTAATAGAATCGTATTGAATAGCACTGAGGAGATGCCAAAGCTATTTAGTTTTCAGGATCCAGCTCAGACTGCCATTATATCAACCGAGCATTTCTTTCTTATTGCCAGTGGCTTAAACACAATGCCAGGCGCATAGTAAGGCATTTCTTTCTTGTTGCCAGTGGCTTAAACACAGTGTTAGGCACATAGTAAGGCTTTTTTTTTTTTTTTTAAAGTGAGGCTTTCTTGTAGTTGAGTGAGTGAAGAAGAATGGAAAACAAAGCCTCAAACAAGATTTATGAGTAAGTAATATATTGACAAAAGTTCCGCCAATAAGACAACCAGTAATTATAAGTGGAAAACTTGACAAAGTTGCTTAATGAGGAAACTGTCTCTTGGATAAAAAGAGTGGATTTGGTAAAAAGGTTCCTTGTTTATCCCTTTATGGGGTCCATCTGTCCTCTTGTCTAACGGCTGGAGACAAGCCAGATGATGGCTTGGGTTCAAAGACTGGAATTGTTAGGCTTACAGAGAGATCTAACTCAAGGAGAAGATGGCTGGAGACCAGGGGAAGAATGGTAAAGAAACTGGGACAAGGAGAGTCGCTGTAGAGCTGTTGAACAAAAGGGAAAGACACACAAAATGTAGAGACCAGGCATGGGCAGACAGCCTCTTCTGGGAATGGCTAAATTTGCTCCTCACATCGGAAGACCGAATGCAAGCCAGGCCAACACAACTGGACAGTTTTGAGCAAATCTGAGTTCAGAGTTTTTCTGACGCCATTTCCTTTCATCTTTAACCTAAGAGGGGCCTGAGGCAGCAGTTCTGGTCTCTGCTTCCCATGGTCTAACTTAAGTCTCAGAGACCTTGTGTCTTGTGAAGTTCAGGTCAATGGTAGAGGTAAGACATGAGCCCATATCTTTTATTATAAATCTCCAATCATGCCTGTAATATCAGTGCCTTTACTTTAGCCTGTGCTGGGGTGAGGCCAGCTAAAGGGTACAATATGCATTTTTAATTGCCACAAGAAGAAGATCAGAATCCAAATGAGCTGGGCCTGATACTAGAAGTGAATGGTGTCATAAAAGTATTTCTTAAATGGCACAGACACTAGCTAGCTATTGTCTATAACTAACTATTTAACATTTGCACGTCATCAAAAAAAAAAAAACTGTTTATAGTGCAGATAATACACAAGATTCTCTGGATTACCAGGGCAGAGGTTGGGCAAGGATTCAGAAAAAGATGGCTCACTCCCCAAAAGTTAGAGAAGCCATTAGAAAAACAAGATGAATGTCAGTGGGCAATGTAAGAAATCGGGGGGGGGGACAGAAAAGCACCAATGAGACTCAGAGGCAAGTGGGGTTCACTGCAGCACAGAAAGAAGCATCTGACTGGAGATGGCAAGATTTAAGAAAGGATGAAAAAAAACGACCCCTTCGGTGTTGACTGATCCTTTCACAGAGGTCACCTAAAACAATCTAAAACCACAGATATTGACATTACACCCCATAACAGTAGCAAAACTACAGTTATGAAGTGAAGTAGCAACAAACATAATTTTGTGGTTGGGGCCACCACAACGTGTAGAACTCTATTGAAGGGTTGCGGTGTTATGAAGGCTGAGAACTGCATGGCTTTAGATGGTTCTGAAAGTATGTCATTCATTTAACACATTTTGAATATGTGTGTATAGTGTATGTCTGTATATGTGTGTCTGTCTGTAAAATGTGTGTGTGTGTGTGTGTGTGTGTGTGTGTATGTGTGTGTGCATGTATGTGCAGAGCCCAGAAGTTAATGCTAGGTGTCTTCTGTCCTCATTCTACATGTTATTTTGTACCTTTTCATTCTGTAAACCATAAAAATTCCAAAAAAATATTGTTTATGTTATTATGCAATGAAACTTTAAAAATTGATGTTAAAGTGGTTTATTTCTCTCTCTCTTTAAAATATAAAGCAATAAATGTTCATATAAGTAGATGTCTTTAGGCTTTTAAACAATGTTTCAAACCAAAAACTTTGAACGCTACTGCTCTGAGTGTGTGTGTATGTGTGTGTGTGTTCTTTCCCTTGTTTACAGTTTTGTTTAACTAAGAACTGTTCATTTACCCATAGTAGTTGAGTCTTGGATTGGTGCAGTCATATGCCCATCACTACATTCCACTTACAGACCTGTTCCATCATCCCAAAATGTTCCCTCATCTTGTGCACTTTATACCTGGACTTTCTCCTCATCCCAACCCCCTGGGAACAATTCAACTATTTTCTGTCCCTGTTTTCTTTTCTAGAATATCACTTAAAGGGAACAAAACTGTAGGTAGCTTTTCAAGGTTGGTTTCTTTCACTTAACACAATACATTTGGAATCCATTCATATCACTATTGTAAGGTATTTCTTCCTTCGTTAGGTAGGGTTTTTCTTTGTTGTTGTTGTTGTTGTTGTTATTATTATTATTATTATTATTATTATTATTATTATTATTAAGATATGGTCTCACTGTGCGGCCTAGACTGACCTTTCAATCTTATCTAAACCTCCAGATTGCTGGATTAGTCATGCCCCACATTGTATAGCCTTATAACATTTCATTGTCAGTCCACCAGCTCAGAGCCTGTAGGGTTGTTTCCAGCTTTGGGCAGTTAAGACTAAACATTCACAGACAAATTTTTGTGTGAAGATAACTGTTATGATGATGTGGATGGGTATAACCAGGAAAATTCAAGTAGAAGACAGTTTAGACATTGGAGGGTGAATGGGGCGGGGAGGCGTTTTAGTTAGAGGGATAGTCCAGATAAGCGGTCTTTTTGCCTGTTTGTCTGCAAAGGTTATAGAAACTATCAAAGATCTAGAAATCAGTATGAAGAAGATCTATTGGGCATGTCTGATGTCCTCTTCAGACTTCTCTGCGTGGCTGGCTTGAACCACAGTCCTTATCTCCACCCAGTGTTAACATTGGGTCTGAGCTGTTCTCTGACCCAAGTGTTGGTAGACAGGTGACACCTCTGGCCTGCTCTTGGGGACCTGGGAGCTGCTTAAGTCATTATCTTTGGCTACTAGGTGTGCCAGGTGTGTGCTATTGATAAAAGGGCCACCCAGCCACCTCCACCTCCTCTCTCCTCCTCCTCCTCCTCCTCCTCCTCCTCCTCCTCCTCTTTTTGTCTGCCTGTCTGCCTCTATCTCTCCCCCATGTCCCCACTCCTCTCCCCTCCCTCAATAAGCTTCTTATACCAGATCTGCTGCATATCATAGTTTCTCAGGGGTACACTTTGACATTGGCCTGCCAAAAGTCCCCTACCCCTTGCCTGCGTTTTTTATCTTGTCACTAAGGCTAACTACTCATGTGTCCACTTAGCCTGGTATCCAGGGCAGGCAGTAAGTTTGGAAAAATGGAAACATTTGCTGTTTCTTATTTTTGTTTCTAAATAAAATGATCTTTAAAAACTATCAACAATTCATGGTTATGGTAATTTCAGAAACTTATAGTTAAGAAGATCTATTACCAAGTAAACTAAGACCATTTCCATCTGATCTTTCACTACCTTTATTTTTACATAATTGTGATCATATTCTTTGTTATTTTGTATCTTAGTTTTCACTAATATTCTATCATAACCATTTTCTTTTTTATAAAACTCCTCACAAAACTATTTATTAAAATAGAAAACATAGCCATTATTCTACATGATAGTCTATCACATGGCTCTAACATAATTTACTTAGGCATTTCTTGATTATTGAAACATTTTGTTTCTGCTTTATCACCAATATAAGTAATACTGCGTGCGGGTGAACATCTTTCTTCATAAAGCATTTTTTATTGCATTTTTTCATGTTCTCAATAACAAAATCACATTGGAAACCTAAAAAAAACCAAACAAAAACAAAAAACAAAATTACAAAACCACAAAGAGTAACATCTTGAATGACCCTAGGGGACAGTTTATTTAATTTTCTCTATGTCCCCTCCCACTTGGATGCCTACCATCTGCTGATTTCTGGGGGAGGGACTGCATGAACTGTAGCTTGAAGTCTGGAGTCTGAGTCTTACATTCACTGTGATAAATGTCAGCTGGGGGTTCTACCTAGCACACTGCCTGTCTGGGGATAAGGCACAGCAGCTGGGACCTATGCACGAGCCAGGCTTCCTCGAGCTCTGAGGAAGGTGGTTTCGTACACCAAAGCTTGATATTTCAACTCCACTTCATAGAGACGGGAAATGTGACACTGCTATGAACTGACTTGTCCAGATCCTCTAGCCTCTGCGAGGTTCAGTCAAGATTCTGTCCGGTATGAGTTTACCCCGCTCTTCTCCCCAGGGAGTTTACGGTATTCCCAGGGCTTATTCTTCTCTTGGACCTTAGCTTTACAAAGGCAGAAGAGAAGGAAGATCTGAGGACCAAAGGTCTAACATGTGGAGAAAGGTCCAATGAGGAAATTCTTCTCCAAAAAGCAAATTAAATGAGTTCTTTGCACCAGAATATTTGGAGGCTTACAACTATATGCAGTGTTTTGTTGTTGTTGTTGTTGCTGATGTTTTGTTTTTAAACACACTCACATCCAGGAAAACAACAAATTCTCACAGGCATGGCACATCTGCAACCCCAAGGACAGAAGACTTACATGGAGTTGACTGTCATTTATTTCCAAGTGGCATCTCATACAAAGAATTTTGTAATTCAGAAACGTTTGCAATGGCCTGCACATTTTTGCCTTTCTTTTAGGAAAATCATCAAGTAAATCAAGTCATTTAAAACCCCCAAGAAGTCCCACAGTGAAGCAACCTGTTTAGATGTATCGGATCCAGAATTTTCCATACTTATTTAGATCCAGAGCATTTTTTCTCACATGAGTCCTATTTACATCTCCCACACTTGGGAAAATGTTGGACCAGGTTTAGGCTAACTTGGGCAGCAATTCTCAGGTCTCTTCTAAGAGCAGGAGTCAGAGCACCATTCGCTCTCATGGGTTTCCAGAAGTTGAGTGTGGAGGCGCTAGGCTCTGGTGGTCCACTCGCTCTCCATCATGTCTCACTCGTGAGATAAAACAGTGCAGTGCCGCGAAACATGAGGATCACCACCGAACGGGCGAATTCTCACATTCTGACTCATTTCCTTTACGCTTTTGAAAACTCTGGAGGCCAAAGGGAGGCGTGCTTACAATGCAGAGGAAGGTTCCTTCTTCACTTTTCGGGCCATGCCTGGCTCTAGCGTGTCATGTTACAGGGAACACCTGCTGTCCATTCTGTAGCCCAGGCCCCTCAGCCAACTCGCCCAGCTGGTGCTCTCTCCCAGCACGAGCTGTTTCAGGAAAGGGGAATGAAGACTTTGATTTAGTTCTCCCTCTCAGCCCCCCTGCCCGCCCCCAGCCCCCAAACTACCTTCTCTCCTCTTCCAACCTCTTCTGGTTATTGTGTGGATAAGAGGCGGTGATTGAATGAAGAAAGCTGCTGAAAGCAGAGACAGAAAGCACAGGAAAAGGACCAAGAGCCTCACACAGGAGCCTTCCCCTTTGCACTCCACTCTGGAACAAAGATGCTCTGAGCTACACTTAAGTGGTACCTGGTGATTATAGCATTAGCGGGGCATTGCTCTTCCGTGCCTGTCACTCAGGGCCACTGCAAAGTAGTCTGAACCAGGGGAGCTACAGAGAGGCTGGGGACCATCCACAGCCCTGTAATTATGAGACTAATTCCAAAAAGGTCAGAACTCCTTAATCAAACGCTAATCAAAGCGTTTTGTAAATGATGCTGGTTTTCCTCAGTGTGAGGGGAAGGGCAGTTAGGAGGCCAAGGATCCCAGAGTGCATTTTGAAAGTATGGGCAGAGCCAACAGCTTCACTCAGAAAATTTAGTCGTTGGAGTGTTTATTTATATTTTTGAAGTGCAAGTCGACATCACTTTCTATGATGTCTTTTTATGTTGTATAATCAGGTTAAGGGACCAGTTCAGGGAAGGCAGCCAAATCTGAAGATATTTAACTCCCTTGGTTTTTTTTTTTTTTTTGCCTGTTTGTTTGTTTGTTTTTGTTTTTTTCTAGAAGTGTGCCTGAAAAACAAAGACTAAGTTTGTAGAGCCTTTGTCTGCTGATGAAATGCCTTGGTCTGCATGATTTCTGTTTGTTCTTGAATTCGTTTTGCAAGGCAGGTTCAGGCCATGGCTGAGGTGAGCACACAGAGACGGGAGCTCAGGGGCTTTCTTTTGGCTCCTTGATAGTGAGAGAAGACTCGATTTTCATTTTTTCCCCCTTAAAATGCAGTGTTCTTTGAAGTGCTATTATGAACGCAGTACTATTATGTGATAGTTCCTCTTACTGTAAACCTAGGTCTCCGGCGCCACCCTGACCTCTCTGCCAATAATCAGGACTTTGCTATCCTGACAACCCACTCTGATTTTTAAAAATTGTCATTATAAACCCTTCTTTATTAATAAATGAAACAGGCAAACAGCAACAGCAAAAATCCCCGGTGTCTTTTCAAATTTCAGTGACTTTAGATATTCTTTGAAAACACAGGTGTATACACATAGACACATATATAAACATACATACACACATACACACATACACATATACAAACATGAACATACACACACACACACACACACATATATATATACCCCATATATAAACATGAACACACACACAGAGAATTCTTTTCAAATAATCTTATTTGATCAACTAAATCTCATTATACTTTTGGTGTGGATTATTAACATCTTTGGTGTGTGTGTGTGTGTGTGTGTGTGCTTAAAGCCTTGGCCATCAGCTTATCTTAAGCTGATAGTAAATTTCTAGAAGATCTCATTGCACAACTGGCCAAGGTCACCGTCCTGGGTGAAGTGGATTTTATTTGTGGTTCTGTATTGTGTACACCAGGCTGCGAACTCCAGGCAGAACACATTGACTGCAGCATCCTCTTCCAAACCTCATTTTCTCTCCTTCCTGGGGTGCGAGCTCCCCAAAGTGTGATTAATCCATCTATTGATTGCCTCCTGCCATAGTGAGGGTGAGATATGGCTAGCGATCGGTGCCAGGCTGCTGATGTGACTGGACTGCTTAACCATGAGGTGAGAAGAGACATGTACGAGCCTGCGCCTTCCAACCCTGCACACACAGAGGGGGCACACAACAATAGCCTTGTTTCCCGCATGCTTTGCAAAATGATCCTGCTCATCAAAATGCAGCTGATTCTTTTTCAAATGAATTATAATGTATACTCCCTGCTATCTCAATTGGCTTCACAAAGGTCTAATAAAAGTTTGTGGATGAAAGGAAAGAAGATGAGAGAGAGAGAGAGAGAGAGAGAGAGAGAGAGAGAGAGAGAGAGAGAGAGAGAGAGAGAGAGAGAGAGAGAGAGAGAATAGAAATCTCCTGGAAACGGAACTAAACAAGAAGTGTGCTGCTTTGATTAAAGCAGCCTGGGCAGATGTAATGGATGACCAAAAGCTTGCCAGCAGAAAGGATTAGAATAGTAAGAAGGCATTTACCTAATATTCAGAGGAAGTGTGGCAGGAGAAAGGTAAGGTGAAGGTAAGCTGAGGGAGTCAGCAAAGACCACAGAGAGAAATGGCACTTCTGCTCATATATGAGTGGGGTAAACCAGAAGCCTGGAGGCTCAGCTCAACGCCAGCAAGTTTTGACCAGTAAATAGAAAAATTAGCTAGCCAGGGATTGGTAAGGTTTGCTCTTCTCTTTCTGCTCCAGCCCAAGAGAAAGCCAAGTGTGTGTGCCTAGCCAAGCAGCTGCCATGTTTTCTTTCATTCTGCCCCCTATATTTGGAAGAACCTACGTCCAGGCACATTGTTCCTCTTGTCTCAGGAACTCCTATCATGAGGGAGCAGGAAGGTAACAGACCTCATAACACCTTCTGCTTCCTGTAAAGCTTTCAATGCATCCAGATAGGAAAACAACAAACAAACAAAAACAAACAAACAAGCCCAGCAACTATTGATCCATAGGTAGTCTAATGACTAGTGATTTTTCTGCAGGGAGGTAAAGGTGCTGTTTTTGAGGTTGCTTTTCAAGACTCCCCACCTAGTAGCTCTCATGTATCTGACCATGGGAAGAGGAGGCAAAGAAGCAAGAAGAACAACTAGGAGAGGCTGGTCCCAATCCAGCTGGTGGCCATGGGAGGGAATGAAATACAGGAAGGACATGAAGATGTGAGTCACAGGAATAAGCCACGGCCCAGAGAAATTCTCCAGAGAAGAGATGGCTTGTTCTAAATGGGCTGCATGAAGAGCCAAACATTTCACACACTCAACGAGCAGCAAAAAATGTTAATTAACCATTTGCTCTTTCTAGCATGAGTTGAGAGTTCAGCAACCCTGTAAAACAAGAAAACAGAGAGCAGTTCCAGAAGACAGAGGGAAAAGTCATGTAAAATCCAAGAGGAAAATGGAGCCAAGAGTCACATGGAAATAACTTACAGCACCAGCCTGATAGAAATGAAACTACTTAAGTCGCTTTAAGCCGTTGGCTGACAAAGGCAATGCTGTCTGTGTGTGGTGATGAGCAAATGATTGTCCACCGTGTGGGTTTTGCTATTCTGTTTGGCATCAAAATCAAATTGGGATAAAGAAGAATGTGATTTGAAAATGGCTAAGAATGAATAAATGAAGTAGCCCTGAAGAAATGCCAGTGTTTCCACATAGACAGCATAATCTCTGATAGAAATATTATTTCATATTGTCTTTATTAATAAATATAAAAGGTTTGCTTGATGATGCAAATTGCAGATGCTTTAAAATAGGGCTGAATTGTCAACACTCAGCTGATCACAATGTCCCCAAAGAGGTTAAACATGAGGGGCAGGAAATGATAAAACAAGCCTAAATTTGGCTACATGAAAAGTACATCTGGGAAAAAAATAATTCAAAAAGCAGATATCCATTGGGCCAAAAAAAAAAAAAAAAAAAAATCTGGACCACACTGTTGCCAAAGGAGACCCAGGTGCGAAGTCGGATGGTAAATTAGGAGCAAGTTTAAAATACAAGAGGGCAGCCCAAAGCCATTCAACCCTGGCCTGCCTCATCTGATAAAGAAACCCCATCCAACCACAGGAAAAGATCAAATCCGCCTCCACCTTCCCTATTTGCAGACTATTTACAAAGGAAATTCAATCTGTTTATTGCTTTGGTTGTAGTTAGTAGGGATAAAACAAAAAGTAGTCATTTACCAGAGTGTAAGCCTTGACTGCTAACTCCAGTTCATGGCCTGTGCTTTTTAAAGAAAGAACTACACCACAGTGATTCACATACAGTAGCTTCATTCATTCGTATCTTAAGATGTGTGGCTGCTATTTCCTTATTCTTTCATTCTAGTACTCTTCCAGGTAAGTGGCTTGCTAGTCACGTGGCCAATCTCTGCTTTACATGTTAAGCAGCTGGGGCATGGTTACCAAAGCCATCCAAGAAAGCCAGTCACTGGTCTCTCTCTCTCTGGCGCTTTGGTCATCACAAGGACATCTTCTTTCCAAATGACTTAGGGTTTTGAGAAACATTAAAGGGAACTGGAGGATCATCACTAATGTTACTACAGGATCAAGGTGGGCATTCACAGATAACTCATGAGTCAGGTGAAATATGCAGCTTAAGGTACCAATGTTTAAAAATTAATTAATACATAAACATCCTCAAATAATGTTGACGGGAAGGTTCAGGACCTTGCTGGTTACCTTTTGTGTTTTCTTCCAAATACTCCTATGAAGTAGTGAAGATCATCATGGACATTTCAGTGCTAAGGTTTCTTAAGGTTTATATCCAACCTATCTAAAAACCTTGACAAAAAGGGAGGCAGGAAATGGAAACAAATGTTACAGCAACACAGAAATTAATTTATCACTCCTTCAATTTGCTTTCATAACTCATCAGTCACATTCAGAGGATGGAAATGCTTCTAGAACATGATTTTAGCCAACTGTCATGGCTCAACTTTAAACAAATCTGTGGTTTTGTGTGTGTGTGTGTGTACGTGTGCGTGCGTGTGCATGTGTGTGTGTGTGTACGTGTGCGTGCGTGTGCATGTGTGTATGTGTGTGTGTGTGTGTGTGTGTGTACGTGTGCGTACATGTGCGCTCCTGGACAGAGCTGAGGTCCTTGACGGATGTGAATGTTCAGAAGCTCTTCCCCAAACTATGATTGTCTTTTGACCTTGACTAGAGTATGTAGTTCAGTGGGGTCTTTGTTTGTGACAAACTCATTTCAATCACATTGACTGAGTGACAACTCATTATTGCAAATTAAGTAAGGGATAGTTTGTGATTTGGTTTTTAGTGAGGGGTGGTAAATTTTATAGTGTATATAATTTGGAACATGTCTGCATTTCAGCCCATATGTGGAAATCTGCCCGGGCGCTTATTATTATGCTTATCTGCAAATGACCAGATGGCCTTCCCCAAATGTAGAGAACCATTTAGTGCCATTTTAAACCATTAAGGCTATTAACTCTGACTTGAGATAATCCTGTGCCCAAAGGGAACTAGTTTTGCTGTCCCTCAAAGTCATCAAATGTAATTAAATGCCATATTGAGGAGTAGGCATTAATGGATTAAGGAGCCAGCTTGTCAACCAGTTATGAGTCAACCAAGCAGAGGGAGAATATTGGAATACATTTTAAAAAGATGTATTAGATCCAGTATTGGCTAAGCAGCTATAACAAAAGATACCAAAAATACGATTCAAAAATAGTTCATTTTCCATCAAATTGAACGTTTTCCATCAAAGTAAACAAAAAACAACCAAAAACAATGTCAGGTAAGACACCCAGTATAAACATCTTTGCTCCTTAAGATTAACTAGGGACCCCTTTTCCTTCTACCATGTTGCTCTGACATCTATTGTGACATCCTTACTCACTTGGTTGAACCTTTCTTGGCTGCATATCTACATTCTAGTTAACCAAAAGGACATGTCTATGAGAAAAAGTGAAACACAGCAAATGATCTCGAGTGAATTCATTGGTAAAACTGTGAACATCACTTCTTTTTACAATCTCCTGCCAAACTTAACCATTTGATTACTAATTGAAAGGGAAGCTAGTGAGTGGAGACTCCCAGTGTGTCTGTGTGTTCAACGACAGCTGGGCAGGCTGATTTCCACCTTCAAAACAAGAACAACAAATGGATGGAAAAGTCTCTCCCACTGTTTTCTGTTTCCATAAGATATAAGAGCCAGAAATGAGAACTGGACCGCTGTCATTATAAGGGAGGCAAGGAGCTCCAAAGAAAATCACAGAAACTAATGACCAATTCCATGTGAGTGGTACCAGAGCACTTACTCTGTCCCGAAAATCGCAAACTTTCTTATATTCGTGGAATTCTTTAATTTCTACGTTAATACTAACTCCAAACATAGTACAAACCCTTCAAGAAGATACCTATATAGAGTTAAATATGAAACAAGTGAATAGGGGAAATGTCTATGGGAGAAAAGGGACAGAAAGAGAAGAGAGTTGAGGGGTGGACTGAGGGAACAGCTCTGGTGAAGGAAAGATGGTGGAAAGCCAGTCGGGAAGGTGGTTCCAGTGCCGAGCTTGCCCATCAGAGAAGATTCCTATCCTCTGTCTCTTACCTTAGACCTTAGTCCTCCATACCTTCCAGGTGTCAATCATCAGCTGAGTGGCATGTGACGCCCATGTGCGTAACATGTGATCTCAGGGAGAGAAAGGTGGTCGGATTTAGAGTGCAGCAGCCAAGGCCAAGGTTAATTACACTGTGTGCAATTGGAAATCTGACAGGCACATTCCTGACTGTCAGTCACAGAGATGCCTTCTCTCCCTTTCTCCCTCCTCCCCATCTCTCTCTTCCTTCTTCTCTTCATCTCCATCTGTCACTACCTCCTCACCTCCCTCCCGTCTTTCCTTTCTCATTAGGAAGTTAGGATGTATGTCCATATCCCATAGCTGGTAAATGGCTGAGATGACATCGACCACATAGTACATAATTTGCACAGGTCCAGAGGACAATGATGAGATGAGCATAGGTCCATCTGATGTTTCCACTGAACAGTCTTAGGGAGCTTCTTCCTCAGACCCTGAAAACAAAGGAAGGCAATGAGATCTGAAAGAGGTCCCAACCTTTCATTAGGATGTATATAGCTCCTTCCTGAAGTTGTTTTGAGAGACAAAACCATGGTCATAAGGCCAGGCCCAAGCCTCAGATGGAACTTCTCCCCTCTATGTTTTCATTTACCAAGAACCTCTCCTAAAACAAGTCTCTTGCCCATTGGACACTGCAGTAAGTGAAGGGTTCTATAAGGAGCGATGATAGATTCCTTTAACTCAGATTCAGTTTGGGCATATTTCATGTGTCCCCCACACTGTGTGTGAACTGGACAAGTTATCCCTAAGGGTCAGATACAAAACCTATAGTGCTAGATTTGTGAGAAGGATTACAGACTTGATTCACCTTCACACTGATACTGCCTAGTTATTCAGAGCACAGCTATACACTTATGACCTTGTGACCCACTGACTCTAGAGGTCTACAGAAACCCCTTATCTTAATAGGGTTTCTATTGCTGTGAAGAGACATTGTGACCATGGCAACTCTTATAAGAAAACATTTAATTGGGGCTGGCTTATAGTTCAGAGGGTTAGCTCATTACAGTCATGCTGGGAAGCATGACAGCATGAAGGTAGACATGTGTTGGAGAGGTAGCTGAGAGTTTTACATCTGGATCAGTTGGCAGCAGGAAGAGAGTGAGACACTGGGTCTGGCTTAAGCATCTGAAACCTCAAAGCCCAACCCCCAGTGACACTCATCCTCTTACAAAGCCACATGTGATCCAACAAGGCCATACCTTCTAACAGTGCCAGTTCCTATGGGCCTATGGGGGCCATTTTCATTCAAACTACCTACACCCCTGGACTCACTGTGGGAACTGAGAAACACGCATATTTCCCCCCATTCACAACCCAAATCCTCCCATGCACCCAGGCAGCTCTTTTTCCTCCTTCCTTTTCTGTACTTTGCTTGGCCTCCTTTCTGGTTTGAAGCCACATGGCTTCCTCAGACCTAATATTACATTTTCAATCCTGGTTGAATCTTTAGTAGTCTGGCTAAGGGCTAATCACTCACATTTATCCATTTACCCATGAGACTGTTTTGAATAGCTACTTAGCAGATCTGGACTAAACAATGACCAGGCAGTGGGTCTACGACAATGAACACAATTTAGAATCTTTTGGATCTTGGTTTTATGAGGAATCTTCCTTCACTGATGTGTACTTACAACAGGAGTAGAGAGAAGAAGGGTCATATTGCAGGCCTGAGCAAGTCCTAGAAGATTCCAATGAGGATGAAATATGAAGTAGGCAAGTGAGCAGGAAGGTCACCTAGGCAGAGGGGATAGCATGTGTAAAGAAACTCCCAGAGGCTCACAATGTGTTCATTCATAGCAGAGGGATGGTTGGCGTTCCTAGAGAGACAGCATAACAGTCTTTTATCCCAAAGGTGCTGTGCAGATATTGAAAGGCTTTAAGCTATGGAAAGTTACACCAGGGCCGTGTTTTTAGAAAACAACAACAAAACAACAACAACAACAACACTCCTTCCATTTCTGCCTTTTAAGGTTTGATCCTTTGTTGCTAGTCCCATTAGCATGGTTAGGGGAATGAGTGGATCATCATGCTGAAATAAGTATTAGGGAACTCAGAAGACAGAGACAAACTGATCTTGAAGGAAGATTCTCTGTCCTGAAGTATTTCAGCATTTTTTTATTTTGAGACAAGTTTTCTCAAGGCAGTCCTGGAGTTTTCTATATAGACAAAGGTTGCGCTTAAACTCAGAAATCCTCCTGCTCTGCCTTCCAAGTGTTGAGATTACAGGCATGTGATACTATGTCCAACAATATCTCAATTGTGATGGCTGCTTTATCAGGGTCTATGGCCTCATTATGTCCAGGAAACATCAAATCCACTGATGAATACCACAAATCAAACTATTCATTCAATTTCATGAGTACCTTGCCCAGCAATACATGCCATTATATACCAAGAATACTTTACCATGTATAGATTTTCATTGTTTTCAAAGGAACAAATATGCTAGCTTATAGAAATAATACGATGTTACTACTAATTAATACTATGCATTTCCATTGGCAGATACAGACTTAAGAACAAGCTAATTCTAACTCCAGCTTTTCCACCACTTTTGAATCATCTTCTAAAATGAGTTGTTTTATGCTGCTGTGGGCTTAAGGTTTTATAGAAAGAAACTTTAGGACCTAATTTCCTTCTTTTTCACCCTGAGATAAGCTCTCAGGGACTTTGAATTACCTGTAACTCAAAATATAAAGGAATATGCATATATACTTTAAATGAAATTCTCTCATCTGGACTGATAATGTACCCTTCAGGTATTAAAGATCATTTAACAAAAATACCATCACCAGGCATGAGAAGCTCTTGTTTGAACTGTCTAGTCAGGGTTGTCCAAGAAACTCCTAAAACATGACAGAATATAGCTGTTTCCCTTGATTGCCCACAAGAGGTGGATACAAGTCTTTATTGCTGAAGACACCATGTACTTCTGATGCAGGACCCAGAGGTCCTTAAGGTGGAACTGACCTAAAAGCCTCTTCCAAGAGGAGTAGGTTTCCTGGTACCAGAAGGCACCGTGTAAGCTTTCAAAGGAGGGAACCAACCAATAGTCTTCCTCAGATGAGATACCTAAGAACCACAACAGCGGCCAACATGACGCACTAACCCTATGAGCACAGGAGAGGCATGCTTAACTGACCTTGATGGTGACCAACTGCTCTCTAATCGAACTTAAAACTGGATCAAAAAGAGGGAAATAATGTCTGGTATTGGGAACCTAGCCAACTACCCAGGCATAGCGAAGTTATAGATCTAGGAGGAGAACTTAGAAGTGTTACTTTACAACACAGCATAAAGCCTAACTACATTCTTACTGTTTGTCCTTAGACCCACAAGTAAGTATACTCCTTATCCCTCATCAAAGAAACTTCTCTTTAGGATAGTCAAAGACCATTACAGAAAACCACAATCAGAATGCAGAGTTGTAGAGTCCTGTCCCAGCTGATACATCTATAGAAAAACTTCTGAACCTCAGACTCAGGGATCATTGCAGAAGAGGGGTGGAAAGACTTAAGAGAAAGATGATCAGAGTCTGCTGTGAAGCTGTGTCTCCTAGTAATGTCAGAAGCTACACCCACAAAGTCTCAACAGCATGACTGCCTAAACAGGAGCGGAGCAAGGACAACACCAGCAGATATGCTAACACAGACAGAAGAACTACAGGCAACTAAGGGATGCTGAGAAAGGGGAACATAGTCTTCCCCACGGAAGAGCTCACCAGTCAGCTATCCAGTACCAAGTGGTCAGTCCTGAAAACATGCTTATGAGTAACATGATGCAGACTGAGCAAGGTATAGTTATGTACTTTGGACTATATGTATACACATAAGCATACGCATGCATGTAGAAAACAATTCATGAGGAAAGAGGCCATGAATGTGAAAAAGAGCCAAAAAGGATAAATGAGATGGTTTGAAGGGAGGGAATGATGTCATTATCATCTTAGAAAATAAGAAAAACAACTGAAACGAAAATAGAAAAAAAATTTTGAGAAGTCAAAAAATACTTTGGCAAAACCAAAAGATAGGTTCAGACAAGAATGTATAGACGGATTAGGAAAACAAGGCACAGACTAAAGTACCACCCAGCAGCCACAGATTCTCATGTAACAACTGAAACTAGCCTGCAAACCATTTGGAGCTTCTAGACAGACAGAACGAAAAGAGGAAAGATGTCGCATGGTTTCTATAAAGAACAGACATGCGATTGCTTAAAGGAAGCAATCTCTTCCTTGGCACTTAGATTTGAGCACAGTTGCTCCTGTAAGTCTAATACTCTCAGGCATTTTGTTTTATTTTAAATCAATGTGGTGTGGAAATTCTTCAACATTCCTGCCAAGCGGGCAGAAGCATGAGTGCAGAACTATCTTTAGTCCATGTTCTTAGTAAAGATGAAGTGCAAAAATTATCCTTTTTTTGATCTTGCCCATTTGTACCATTTATTTTCAGAAATAGGTGTCTTGTTGTATGGTCATGTTCAAAGATTAATCAATTTCGAGATTTTTCTTTTGAAAAGAGAAAGTAGAAGACTGTCCGCCCCCTACCTTGCTTCTTAGGAACACTGCGGAAACTTCTCTCCACCTTTCCAATGCTAGCTTTCACTCTGTCCCTCTTTAGGGGAGTTAAGACAAAACTCTTTGCTCTGTCATTACCCACGATACCCCAGAAGTTTAAGGTTACACATTTTATTAAGACGTTCTTCCGATGCAAATTCTCTCATAAGATTTGGGAACAACTTCTTATCCTCTCACAGTTGGTTACAGGTATGATAGTGAACATACTGTATTTCACTCTGCTGTCTCCATCTATCTGGACAAAGTCAATTCGCTGTCAGTAAAGGATGGCTGGGCCCTAGCTGCCAGACAGAGCAATAAAAACAGGTCCATACTTGCCATTGTTGTGTTTTCCTCTCAGAATTTAGACTATCCATGCCCCATCCCTCTCCTGGCTCAGAGAGTCCAGCTCTCCCTCAAAGACCTCTATCTTCCCAGCTTCCTCATTTTCTGAAAACGTTCTCAGTGGGAAGATCTCCTAGTCCTTCTGGATGGCTGTGACAATGGCACTTGATGATTTAATTATGCAGCCACTAGGCTGCCTAGATGGCAGCTGGCTAGGGCCAAGATGCAATCTGTGACTGTGGAGCAGAGCCAAGTTAACTGGGGTTGAACCCTGACCTTGGCCTCCTGGGTGGGATGAACTCTCAGTTGCTTGTGCTAACTGGCCCCCTTCATGACAAGGCTATTAGTCCTATTAATAGTGGGGATTTGTATTTATAGAGCACTGGTTGTGCCAGGATATCATTGGGTATCTATAGAGAGCATTTCCTATGAGCCAACTTACAACATAGTCTTAGCTCCTCGTGGAGAATGCATATCCACTCTTCCATGGAGGGAGATGGTAGATAAATCAGTGGATACAGAAAAGCTGTGTTACTCTTTTCTCTAGTTGGCCTGAATCTCCTGAGTTTTACCTCAAGACTCTAATTTACAAGTTATTCTTTCCTCCTCAATTTTTATTTTCAGCTCTGGTTCTTGAGCCCAGGGCCACATTCTAGTTAGGAGCTCCATCATTGAAATATACTCTTAATTCTTTTTTTATAATGTCTGAGAATACCACTGTGTGTGTGTGTGTGTGTGTGTGTGTGTGTGTTTGTGTGTGTGTGTGTGTACAGAGACCCATACATAGGAGTGCTTTTGCATGTAGATGCCAAAGGACAATCTCAAATGTTTTTCCTTGGCAGCTGTACTCCTTAGTTTTTGAGACAGGGTCTCCCACTTGCCTAAAGATCATCAAGTAAACTTGGCTCTCTGGCTAGTGAGTGCCAGGGATCTGGCCCTAGTTTGACATTAGAAGTGAACACCATCACATCTGGCTTTGTAAGTGAATCATAGGAAATCTTAGGTCTTCTTGTTTCCAAGACTAGCATCTTACACACTAAGCCATCTCTATAACCCCTGAGAATCACATCTTGGTGATGAATAATGGCTAGTAGAAAAACCTAGTTAGCTTTTTATTGCTGTAATAAAGACTATGACCAAAAGAACCCTGAGGAGAAAAGGGTACATTTCACAATGTAACTTTGGATCACAGTTCATCATCAAGAGAAGTCAAGACTCCGGTGTCTGTTTCTTCTTTTGTCCTGTAACTTTCCTGACCCTTGGATTTAAGTACACCCACAACCATATTTTTCCAAATATGGTCACATTCTTCTGGGTATGTATATCTTTGGTGATGTCATGATATATAAACACGCATTAATTTGACTTGTCATATTGTAAACTTTGGAGGCAACCACTTTCCCTTTGGTTCTCATTCCATTCTTGACTATGAGCAAGTTTTAGTTTTCTCATAAGGAGAAAATTCTTAACAATATCTTAAGTTGGTGGAACTATTTCTTAAGATTGTTTTAAAGATATGACATGAACAGATTAGCATACTCTCTCACTCTCTGGACATTATAAATAAAAAGTAGATAGGGTATGTCAGTCATTCACTAGAGGGGAAAGTATCATAGGTTGCTTTTAAAGCTATTTCTACATTTTTTAAAAAAAAATCTGTGACCATATATATATCACCTTTTTTAAATCTGAAAAAAAAACAATAAAACCATTCTTGTCTGGAAAGAAAAATAATCCTGTGTAGATTCTGCACACCCTGTTAGCTATGCATGCACATGAAAACCCACACGTTATAGATTAAATTAGCTATGCAATTAACTTTAAAAAAAATCTATTAACTTTGGGAGTTCCTTTTCAACTATCTTACTTTCGATTTTTCCGCAAGGTATCACTTATATTTTCAGTGCCAAAGTCTTAATATGCTGGGGACTATTAGAAAGTAACAGTGCTTGCTGAAGGTCCACAGTGTAGGAGATGATGCATAAGATGGGCTCTGACTATGGGAAACAGCAACCGCTGTTTCTGAGAGAGTCTATGGAAAACAAAAAAACCTCTGTCAGAAGCAAGACTAGAGAAAGGAAGGAGGTGGGGGCAGCAGTGTGTAAGCCAAGAGGTTGGGCCAAGTGTTGACTTGTCCAGTCTACTACTGTCATCTCTAAATGCATATTTTTAGGGTTAGCCATCTCTCAAAGAAAGGAACCACCTTGCCTGAAAAGTGTTTGACCATTTTTATATGAAAAGTTATATGTGGTGAGTGAAGAAAACACAGAAAGGAGCAGCAAGCAAAGCTGAAAATTAAAAGTGAAGAATCTCACCATTCAGAGTTAAATACACACACACATACACACACATATGTACACACATACATACATGCACACACACAGGTGATTGCATGCTTTAAACTTATACATGCATGTCTGTGCTAGAATACATAACACCTGTGTGCAAAACAGAATAATGTGTCTAAACTTGGGGACCATATTGAAAAAGAGGTGACCTCTCTGGGCAGATACAGCCCTCATAGCTGCATGCTTTGGCAAGTAGAGAATCCTTTTATGTCAACAAGGAAGAGGGCACCAGTTCCTTTGACCTGGAACATTCACTTGCAAGGACCCTGATACCCCTGTCACAGGACAACTGGGACAACTGCATGCAATGGTCCAGAAATAGAGATATATCTTCTTTGTAATTTTAGTGTTTTATTATAGAATATTTGATACATATAAAACAATGTGTATGCTATACAAACAAATAAATTTTAGTAAACTTATTTAACCAATTTCAGAGCAGAAGAATTCACAACACACTGGTCTCTGCCATTTCAGAAATAGGCTTTCTTTCAAAAGGGGAACTACTATTTTAACTCTGTTTATTATCATCCTGACATAGATATTAAGCCTTTTATGACTTGTTTTAAAACTCATATTACTTTGTTGCCTAGTTTTTAACTAAGCAAACATCTTTTATGCCATAAAATTTTATTCTATAATGTTGTACAAACTACAAAGTATTCCAATCTTTATTTGTACTATAATTTAACGAAGTCTGTTATTATGTTAAATTAGTTAAATACTAATTATGTTAAATTAGCATAATCTAACAAATTAAAGGGGCAGACTCTTATTTCCAATGTTCTAACAAAATCTTCATGATTGTCTTTAAGTTCCTTCTAAATGAAATCATAGACAACATCTTGATTATTTTCTTAGGAGAAATCCCCAGGCATAGAATTAGTGTGTCAATGGAGGGATGATTATAAGGCTGTGGTGTTTATGAACAGTAGTGTCGTATTGTTAAGATGACGAAGAAGCTGCCTAATGGGCATGTGATCTCTGGACCAAAGAAGTTCACTCAGGGTCAAAAGAAAATAAAAATATTCTCCTGATCTGCTGCCGTAAGAGAAGCGGGCTGTACAGCATCCCTCATGGGGTGCGCTCTGTTCCAACTCAGGATGTTCACAGTCGTGTGAAATTTAAGAGCACGAAGCATCACAAGTCAGCCCATGGAAATGGCATACGTTCATGTGTGTGAACCATAATCAAGGTACCTTTCTGCACTGTTGCTTCAATAAAGATGTCTCAAGAAAAGGCCTCTAAGGAGAAATGGAGTTAGAGTACACAAATTAGATGCTGTCTACCATTCTCTAAGTACAGAGGTCAAAGCTACAAAAATAACGGAGGTGGGGGGCACTCCCTTTATAAGATCAGATGAGCAGAGTGGGAAGAGGAGAGAAGGATTGTGGTTCCTGGGTAGAGCACAGTTAACTGAGCCTAGTCTGGCCTTGACAGGTATTTAACCAACAAAAATATTGTTTATATGTTAGTATACTTGCTGCTTTAATAGACAGTTTAAAATTTTTTTCAAGAAGCCTATTTCAACTGATTGAATTATTTGAATAGTATGCCTAAAATCTTTATGATAGAAATGTGGATGCCTTCCTTTCCATCATGTCTGGAACAAAGAAATTAAATTTGTGTGCTAAGTAGATTGTCAATAATGCATTTCAAAAGGTCATAGTGTCTGGACTTAAACAAAATTAGGTTTTTATATAAGGAAATATTTTTCTCTTGTCTAAAAACATGCCAGCCATTTCTTTCTGTTTCGGTTTGCAGCATTGGTCCATTTTGTCAAGTGATGAAACCATGTCTGCTCAGAGCCACACACGGTAACAGCACTTATCATTCATTATGTCTCAGGCTTTAGGGAAAATTTTGTCCTTTTAACAGGAAGCTTCCGATGTCTATCAGAGGGCTGGGTTGAGGGCAAAAGAGGTCATCTAATAAGTGGAAGCCACATACCAGGATCAGTGGCACATCTCCAACCATCTATCTGTAACTTTCACTCAGGGTTAAATTAAGGGGGCATAGTGGAAGAAAATCAGCCAGACCCTCACACAGAGGTATGGAGTGGGCCCTTTATATTTCCTGGGGGAAGGAGAGCCATGTTATATAAAGGCCCAGCCTTTCAATGTCTTTTCTAGATGTCTTTGAGGATTATTTTCCATTGATTCCACTAAAATTTTTGTGTTTGTTTTATTTAACCATAGTTTTAATAAGCTTTTTTTTTTTTTTTTGGTTTTTCGAGACAGGGTTTCTCTGTGTAGCCCGTGCTGGGATTAAAGGCGGGCGCCACCACGCCCAGCTTAACCATAGTTTTAGACCTATCACAACAACATACTAGATTTTTAGATTTTAAAAAAGTGACAACCATCTTTACAGAACATACTTGTAAGAGGTGATTCCTCACCTCACCGTTGATGTTCATTGAGAATCATGGCCCATGCTAGCAAGAAGAGCCAAATACACTTATTCTTGCGCTCTGGATTAGAACTTGATATATATAAAATGTCAGTTACAGAATCCACTACAAAAGCAAGTTTGTGAATTGTCTAGCTATGTCAAGGTAGCTTTGTCTCATGCATATTTTACTTATTTGAATTCACAAAGAATGTGTGGACACCTCCCATGTCTCAGGCACTATGCGGGCTGTCAAAAGGACAAAGGCAGGCACTGTGAGAAATGAGGTCATTTACACACACACACACACACACACACACACACACACACACACACAAAGAGAGACAGAGACAGAGAGATTAGCAGATATTGGGGAATCTAAGCAATGGCTACCTATTACAATCATCTGGAGAACTCTACAACAGTACCATGACTGAATTCTACCATCTACCACTAAAAGGTTTTTTAGCTTGTTATTTTAGCTGGCACCCAGCCAGTCTTACAAGCACTCCAGATGATTCTAAAAGGTGATCAGCAGTCACCGTCATGGAATCAAGTCACCTGAACATGCCATGAGTTCATCATTGAAAGTTTCTGTAGGAGCATTATCTACACTAGATTAGGAAGGGCTGTTGGGAGTGCCAGGCATTCCAGAGCAAAGCCGCAGCAGGAATAGTAGAGAACACAGAAGAGCATGAAAAGGTACCGATATATGGGCATATGATCTTGAAGGGGACTTTTTGGAGTAGCCTTAACACCGAGTACATCAGAGACGTGAGATTGAACAGATGAAATGGACAGTTGTGGAATGTTGAGACCAGGACTTCATGTTCCATACTGAGGAGCTAACGCTCTGTTCTTCAGGTGACAAATTCTCATCAGCAGTTTCAAACAGATTCCAGTTCTGTGCCCGCCCCCCGCCGTGTGTGTGTGTGTGTGTGTGTGTGTGTGTGTGTGTGTGTGTGTAAGGTGATGCTTAGGAAGAAAAGTCTCACATCCGAAGAAAAAACGAAGGCCAAAAGCTGTGTTCTTACAACCCTTCCAGCCAACTCTTATCCAAGAAGATAAAGACAAACAACACATAGACTTTCTGTTATTGGTGTGTGTTTTCTTATGATTGCTGGTCAGTAACTACAGCATCATCTATTCAAACAAGAAGTAAGTTATGGGAAGCCTGCAGTTACTCCCTAAGGCGTTGGTGAGTACAAGTGGGTAAGGCAGACAAAGACTGTCCCTGGACTAATAGTACTGGGGGGGGGGGAGCTAGGATCAGCAGTGGAGGACTTCCCAAAGACTTGGTCCAGGAGGATTTGGGTAAGTGTAACCTGAGATCATTCTTATATTGCTGGGAAGTTAGAAATAATCCAGACCTGCGCCCTTCATAGAGATGCTACTGCCTGTTTGAAAGCAAGATTCTTGGTTAAAAGAACTTTTAGAAACACTCTGAGATAGAAGTTTTTCTTTTGGTTTGATTTAATCATTGAAAATGAACAATGGATAAATTTATCATGTCTAACATGTTGCTTTGATATATACATGTATTATAGGAGGGTTAAGCTGAGCTTTTAATGATAAACATTTCTTCATCAGATGCAGTGCTTTGTTGTCAGCTATCGTAAGAGTGTTGGATAAGAGCGGCCCTGCCTTTACCCCCTCTGCTGAAGTAAAGCTCTGCATCCACTGACTAGCTGCTCCATCCACTTCACAGTCTCTGCTAACCTCCTTATGTTTCAAGTGGAAGTAAGATAATATATTTTTCTTTTTTAATATTTTGGACATTTTTTACATTCAGATGATTTTACTTTGATAAATGTGACAAATCGTATAATAAACACATGTTAACCAAAGTAATCACAAACAGACATGATTATAAGGTCTGTGTTAATTTAGATTAATGAACATTGCAAGTGTCCACTTAGCGATACTTGGATCCTGTCTTAGCTATTTGTAACACTCTGTGGCATAACATGAATAATACTTCTCAAGTGAATTAAAACAGGCATGAGCCCTCTTAGCTTCAAGTATTGTAGAACTTATCTTGATTAATAAGGATGTGGATGACAGATTTATCATGATTTACTAACAAATATAAATTTTAAAATACACTTTCAAAGATCCGTGTGTATGCAAAATCATTGTTCATCGTAAGAAATAATTTTGACATTAAATTAAATTAGTGGAAGATTGGGAGAAATATGGATTCAATCAGCAATTTCTTGCTTTGAAAAAAAAAACCCAAGTTCTAAAAGCAGATGAGGTGTTTTAATTATTTCATTTCACATGTGGAAAGAATAACTCTGAAGGAAATAACTTAGGACTCCTTCCAAGTCTGAATTACAAATTATCCCAGGACTCTGGAGGGACAACAGAAAGTAAGATTTAAGGTGGTTCTTCTTCAGGCCAGCCTTTCCATCAATATTGAAAGCTACCTTGAGGACCTCATTTTTTTCCCCGTGCTGGTTCCCAGAGAAGAGAGGAGTTTAATCTTCTTTCTCATAGACCCGTGATTTGTGGGATTTAGGTTACATGGCAGGTGTCTCAGGCTGAGAGGTTATATAAGCTCCCCTTACTTTTGCTGAGTCTGTGGAATGAAATTGTGCCTCCTGACTCTTGAGTCTAGTGCTAGCCTCTTCTCACTGACCTCATAGCCTGCACCAGAGGCAGCTGATGCCAACCGACTGGTGCCAGGCCCAGTGGTCATCTCCACACACAGGAAGGAGGAAGTGGCTGACACTGCTGAGGTCAGAGCCCAGCTGGACTTATGTCAGAGATGTGATTCTCACACCGTTGTCATCTCAAAGCTTTTCTAATGATCTGGTCTGCCTTTCAAGGAGCTTAACGGAGAGGACAGTCACATGGGGGTTAGAGGGTCTTGTGGGGTATAGGGGCCCTAGAACAGAAGGGTTTTAGGAGAGAGAAGAGAATGCTGTCCTGACCTACTAACTTGCCATTTATTTAATTCTCCCCCCCTAACTTTAGCTCCTTTCCACCCCCACACTGGGCAATTTTATAGTCCTCAAGAATTTCTGAAGTGTAGATGCAGATATGAAGGGCAACCTTGACAATCACGTGGAAATTTAAAAAAAAAAAAAAAGTACAACTAATGGTCCCTGGAAAATGAATCTAAAAAAAAATCATACCCGTCATATTAGATGCTACTAAGAACAATAACACGAAAGCAATCACAGTAACAAGATGTCTTCACATCATTCTCCTTCCTAAAAGGCAGTGAAAGACACAGAGTGTCTCACAGGCAGGTCTACTGGACCCATAAGAATTGTGCAGTACTGGGGATAACAAAAACCAACTAGACTAAGACTTAGTGTTTGGCTGAAGTTCTGTCTAATTCCCACCCTTTACATTGATTAACAGGAGACTTACTTGTTTGTTTGTTTGTTTGTTTGTTAATTTACTTTGGTGGTGGTTTTTCTAAGTGTCTACCACTCAAGGGATGGCTCTTGCCGTTTTTTTGTTTTGTTTTGTTTTGTTTTGTTTTTTATATATTTCACTGATTTCTACACTTCTGGCTTGGCACCTGAGCAGTCCCCTCAGGCATTTAAGCTGCTATGGGAGAGTCCCAGGCAGCTTGGAACATTATACAGTCACAGAATGATGGGGCCTGGAGCTAAGGTGCATCCCAGAACACCTATAAAACTGTTCCCCAACCCCACTCACTCTGCCAGAAGACTTCTTCTTTTGGCATCTGCAGAGACACTTTTTCCCTCTGGTGCAATGCAGCTTCCACAGCAGTGGAAGCCGGGAACATTCTGTTAAGAAGCAGGAGGAGAAGAAGAACAAGTAGTCGAAAGATATTTTAAAACACTAACTGACCTTGTCAAGATAATTACTGAAGATTGGGAGACCTTAACTGTCTCTTGCACGTTAGATGGAAAATGTAACTGATTTTGAAGAAAATGTACCAAGAAAAGACTTTTCTGTAGCAAATGAGAAGCCTCGGGCTAGCTTAAAGGCAAATAAGAAAATGTGTCTTACTCAGAAATCGTGAAGCTGAGGAACGTAAGCTTGTTTTAAATATTAAAGAAGAATATAAAGTTATGAGGTTTCATTTTGGGACTTCAAAATGTGACACAGTCCCAAAATCCCTCCTTTAAGTTGGGATTATTATTCTCTGTCTACATTATCTTAGCAATTCGGTTATGAAACAACTACTTATTGAACATTTGTTATTAAGTATGAAATTAGATTTTGTATGCAGAAATGAGCCAACTATGATGATTGCCTTCAAGGACCTTATCTTTTTCAAACAGAGGTATCAAATTCATAGATAAGCATACTACAGAATGGGAAGCCAAATAGAACCCATAAGTCAGTTAGAAATTTTAGGCTACATTGGGAAGAGGTCATGCCAAGAAATGACTTTGAAATCATGGGATCAAAATCATCTTCCTAGAAATCTTGAGCAAACATCAATTTTTTTATAAGGCTTAATCTGTAATTTGTAAACATAGCTCATGCTGTGTTAAACTATAACTTAACACCAACTGGCTTTTCATGATGAAGCATGGAGCAGACGTGTGGGTCTTTGATGGAGAGATCAATAGTATTGATGGAGTTTAACTCAAATGCTTACTTTGTCAGTGGTCAGTGTCCAGGATGGAGAAACATTCTATGCCATTTTCAGTGATAGTTTGGCATCCCCATTTGAAAATCCTATCTAGAGCCCTTGTTTCCTGTACAGTAAGCATAAGGTGGCCAAGTACCCTACATGGGAGCCTGCCAGAGTAAGAAACGACACTGGAAAAGACAGCCATCTTGTTCAGTCGTTAGAACATGCTGAAGCAGAGCTAACCAGCTAAAATAACCTGGCCATTTTCACAGACTGAAACTTAAAAATGGAAGGAGGGAAGACTTTGGATTCAGGAAAACTGACTCCATCAGTCAACAGATTCAGCTCAAGGATAGACCTGTGAAAATGACCAAGCTGACGTCACTGTTTCTGATGAGCTGGGTACTCATTCATTCTGTGTAAGTAATGGGAGGACATGAGGGAATCAATGTCCCTGTTATGGTCCATGATGCTCAGAAATCGCATTTGGGATGTTTTATGTCATACCTTCAAGAAGCCTATTGGTGAATCTTAGGCCACCAAGGTAAAAGTTGAAAGACATCATTCACAAGGGAAGCTTAAGTGGATACAGCTTGCAGTCTAGAGAAGAGAAGATGTTCAGAGTACCTAAGGAACATAAGAATTATATTTCTACAAGGAAACAATTGCCATTTGGGAGAAAATAAGATTCTGGGTAATCAAAGTTGGAAAAACAACTAAAAATAGCCATAAAGAGATAACTTTTAGTTCAGTGTAGGAAAGCATTCTTTAATAATAAGAGCCACAACAGAGAAAAACTTGCTGGACTAAGATATTATAAACTCTTTGCATCTTCTCAGGGAGCAAGGATATGAGCATATTTAATGGGAGGTGTTGGTGTGAAATCACAGGTCAGATATGAAGATAACATCAAACACTATTAATATCCTTCCTAAGTCCGGGGCCTACGAGCCTGTGTTAGGAGAATTTTCCCTCTGCCCACATTCATCTACGCTCAACGGCAGCATTGTTGTTACCAATAAAAACACACAGAAAGAGACTGCTTTGTCAAAGAGTGCATAATGTGAGCCCACCTTGGCTCACACAAAGGCACTCAATAAGCACGTGTCAAATGAGTGAACTTGCCTTGTAATATCTCACAAATAGAAACAGAACCCAAAGCATTCTGAATAATGCCACCATGGAATAGATGACTTAAACGCTAGTAGCCTCAGCTTGCCCATCCCTCAGACAGGAGCAAAAAAATCAGAAAAATCTAAGTCTTCTAGATACAGCTTTCTCCATTGCTTTTTCTTACTTGCTATTACCTCTCATTCCTGTTTTAGAAACCCAGTTCTCAATGGCAAATGCCAAATAATCCTTCCTTCTTCAAAACTAAATAGAATTCCAGGAGTGCACTTACGCAGCTTATCAGCGGGAATGCGTTTTAGTCAATGTGCTGCTTTGACTGCCTGTGCTTCTATAACCGGGACGCAAAACTTTTTCTAAAGTAGAGCTGGCCCTCAGCAGTCAGCAGGATGAAGAAGAAGACCAGGAGGCCACTGGGGTCAAATTCAAGCTCGCCCTCCATGTTTCCTAGTGTGGCAGAAACTGTATAACTAGTAGAATCTAGAGCTGCTCTTAGGAAAGGCAAATAAATCCAAGGGGAGACATAATGAGCCATAAGTACAATTTACTATTGCAATCAAACAAAAAGCACATAATATTTTTGAGATAGAGGGGGGGAGGAAGAGGAGAAGGAGAAGGAAGAATAGGGAGGAGGAGGAGGAGGAGGAGGAGGAGGAGGAGGAGAAGAAGAAGAAGAAGAAGAAGAAGAAGAAGAAGAAGAAGAAGAAGAAGAAGAAGAAGAAGAAGAAGAAGAAGAAAAGATTGACAAAAACTGCCTTTAATAAGCTAAGTTTAACAAAGACTTGCTACTAGGAGCCAAGGGGCACAGGAGCTGGAAACTGAACTTGGGTCCTTTGTAAACCCAGTAAGCAACATTTGACTGCCAAGTCACCTCTCCAGGCCCTAGCAAGGTTAACTCTTGAAGGTCAGGCAAACTCTGTCCTTTGAACAGGAATCAGAATGGATTTCTACAGCTCTTCCCACTTCTACATATGAAGCAGGCCATTGGGTGGTGCATGCTGGAAGCCTCTTTGTAGACATTGGGGTCTCAGATTCATATCTGGGTGATGCCCACAGCCACAATCTGCCTTCAGTCCCCCCTGTTCTGGTGTTTTTCCATTACTCCAGAGGGAACCTTTTGCTTGGCAAACCTTCCAGGCTCCCTCCTCTCCTTCTGCCCTTCTCTTTTCCCTTTACAAATCACACTACTCTTCCTGAACTTGAACCTATTCCTTCCCTTCTCTACCTTTGACCCAAGAGATTCAGATGTATGTTTTCCATTTCCAGCTCATTTGTTGCTAGCTTAACTAATTTATTTTTGTAACTCCTTCTTTCTGACATCCTAAATGCCTCCATGTGTGTCTAGATTACCTCCACCCCTGCTCACCTAGTTTCTGGTATCAAAGAGGATATTGCACTCCATGCTCCGCAATTAGTTGAAGTTTTACTCTATTAGTAACAGCCCCATCCTTGAACCTTCCAGGGGTTTTCTGCAACCAGGAGAGAGAAATCAAGCTGCAGGGCATTTCACAAACAGACCTCGTAAATTCAAAGCATTAACGCGGCAGCACATAGGATCTTAACAGCCCCTGTCCCTGGCCACAGGGGAATAAGAACTGTAAAGCAGAACTCTGTCTTTCCAGGCACACAGAAGCCCTGGGGTGGACAAGTCCGTGCCGGGTCTGGTGAGTGCGAAGATTTAGTTTTTGGTTTCGTGATAAGCCGTGCTTCATGTTCTCAGCTGCCTTATCCTAATGGTGCTTAATGCCCACTGCCATCGGAAGGAGGAAGACATGAGCTGAAATGAAAACATCAAGTGTAGAGGAGACTGTGACAGCCCTCCCAGCTGGGGGCTGGGGGTGGGGGTGGGGCTTGCAAAGTATGCTGTTGACCCGGATGCTTAAATCTAATAACACAGCCCAGTGCCTGGAGCTCGCAATAGAGAGCAGAGTAGAAAATGATGTGAAGCCCTGGACACTGCAAGTGGAGGAGGGGGAGGATGCTGACTGAAACATTCTCCAGGCAGGTGGCCCATAGTCTGTGCTAAAGGCTCTCTTTGATCATGATCTTTTGATGACTGGCTTTTAGGAGCCAAGGCCACCTGTGAAGTCTCTGACAGAGAACAAATAGCTGAAGAAGTAGAGAGGAAAATGTGTTTTAGGGAAAGTGGAATCAAATCCACTATTCCACCAGGCCCTGCTCCCCTGGGGGCATAGTTCCTGCTGGGCCATATGGACCTCATGGAGAGAGTGCCAGTATAAAACAAAAAACCCATGTCATTACTGAGGGCCAGGCTGAGACAGCTGCCTTCTGAGGCTATATTGAGTTTCAGAACTATACCCTCCCAAAATGGGATGCCATCTTTAGAGCTTTGAGAACCACATCCTCTCAGCCCCTCAAACTTGGCAGCCTACCCAAGTCCCTCAGAGTCAAGGAAGCAGCTGGGAGGGTCAGATGCTGGTGTATATATTTTTTAATGGCCTTGAATTTCACTCTGTCTGTCTCTCTGTGTGTGTCTGTCCTTCCTTCTTTCCTTTCTTCTTTCTTTTCTTTCTCAATGCTGGGAATTAAATCCAAGTTGCTCCACCTTCTAGAAAAACACTCTCAACTGAGATATACCCTTAACTCCTATTTGAGTCTTTTATTCCCATCCAAATCCCCAATAGAGGATTTAGTTTCAAGTTCTTAAAACAAGGACACCAAAGATACCAAGAAGAGTTCTGGCTATTAGCTGGGCACGGTGTCTCATGGGATAACTCCGGCAATTCAGTGCCAAAGCAGGATTGTCACAAGTTTGAGGCCAGTCTGGCTTAGGTGGTCTCTCTCTCTCTCTCTCTCTCTCTCTCTCTCTCTCTCTCTCTCTCTCTCTCTCTTTCCTCTGTCTCTCTGTCT
>NC_034594.1:40426682-40437104 GCF_900095145.1 Mus pahari
CCTCCCTCTCCCTCCCCACCCCTCTCTCAAAAGGAAAAAGTAGCTTTGGCTGTGGGCCCTACTCTCTTAGGAAGGAGTAAGAGAGTAAGAGGGACAGAAGGGCAGATGATCAGGATCATTGCACTCATTGCTGTTTTATAGGGATGTTCCCTGAGTCAGACATTCACCCAGAGGCATTCAGTCGTGCTCGCCTGGGAAAGATCATCCCAAACGGGCTAGCTGACTGATGATGCCCCCCCTCGTGGAGGGTCAGGAAGGGTCACGAGACCTTCACCTGAGTGTCTAACCACTCCCAACCATCAATTTCAGCTCTGCCGTAACTGCATGGGACCAAAATATGTAGGCAAAGAAATTTAGGAGGAGGCTCCATCTCTGCACATACAGGAAAAGACTGCATCCCTGCTGAAAACTTTCCTGTATAGCCTTCGAAGAAGCACCCATAACCGCGGAGTGAGTGAGTCAGCCCCATACACTCATTAGTTGACTCTTGCCTCAGTTTGTCTTTAAGACCTTATAAGGATGGGTAGATTTTTTTTTTTTTTTATGTCTTCCCCTGGAAATTTAGCAACAATTGCTCACTGTTGTGAATTAATTTTTCTCTTGTCATGGCCAAATAACTGATAAGAAGCAACCTAAGAGAGGAATAGATTCTTTGGCTCGCAGTTTGGCATACAGTTTATCATGGGTAGGAAAGTACAGCAACCGATGGGAAAGAGCTGATCTTCTAAAGTCAGGAAGCACAGAGGTGAATACTTAAGCCCTCGTGGTCTTTCCAGGACCGGAGCCACCGAGTGCTGCTGTTAACACTGGGTGAATCTCTCCACTCCAGCTAAGTTCTTTGGAAACTTCTTAATGAATGAACCTACAGTTATGTCTCTCAGATGGTTATAAATCCTTCAAGTTGACCATGGAGATTAACCATGACAGACCATGAGGTCCTATACTTTTTTAAATTGTTGTTGTTGTTGTTGTTGTTGTTGTTGTTGTGAGGGGGAGAATGTGTGTGTGTGTGTGTGTGTGTGTGTGTGTGAAGTTTGGAAACTGTGTCACAAAAAGTAATGGCATTCTGTTTATTCTGTTTTCTTTTTGTTTTTCTTATAGCTAAAATTATTTCAAAATATTGTATAGGTTTATGAACCATTATTACCAAAAAAGACCAAAATTGCTGGACATAGATTTTTTTTTTTTTTTTTTTTTTACCAGGAGTCATAGTTCTAATTCTGGTTCCAGCATCAAGAGATAGATGGAGAAATCGACCCCATTTCCAGTTGTGAGAAAGTGCCTGGAAATGACATGCTCCCAGTTTACACCCATGTAGTCCCAGGCATGACATACCCAGAGGGTTTGATGGGGAAGGAACCAGACTCATAGAGCATTGACAATTAAGATCCTCTTTAATTTCTAATGTTCTTCTGAACTGTGTTTCCATGGCTCTCCTGCCACTAAATTAAAAAAAGAAAAGAAAAGAAAAGAAAGAAAAATAAGGAAAAGAAATAGAAAAAGAAAAAAAATCTCTTTCATATAGAAACTGGAGGTTTAAAATTCTAAACCCCAGGGACTGATTGGACCTTTCCTGTCAGCCTTTCTGGACACTAGCCAGAGGTTTCCTCCTTCTGAGAAAAGTACAGTCCCCAGAATATTGGCACTCTGGAAAGAATCCACAAATGGCTGTCACATTAGTTCACTTTTCCCGACAACCACAAAGAAGAGCAGTGCCCAAGTACCAGAAGCTGTGGTGTTCAGAGCCAAACCATTCATTCTCCATTCCCCATCATAGACCTGCCCACGCTACCTGAGTCCTTTATTGATAAAGCTTGGTCTCCACTAGCATTGAGATTAGTCAGCTATTTTCAAGAAACTCTCATGGTCAATTCAGCCAACATTAAAGATACTGCTATTGCAACTGACATTAATTCTGCTCTTGCTTTGTACCAGGTATGGCTTTCATGCATTAATTTAAATCATCCTATTTGGCTGAGGGAGGCAATACTCATCCCTGAATCTAGTAAGGATTTTCGTGTTTCCATGTTTGGGTAAGTACATACACAGTGGTGTGTGTGTGTGTGTGTGTGTGTGTGTGTGTGTGTGTGTGTGTGTAAATGTGAACCAGAGAACAACTTTGAGTATCATTCCTCTGGTGCCATCCATCTTGCTATTTTGATTTGATCTCAGATGTGATCTCTCATTGGCTTGGAACTCACCAACTAGGCTAAACTGCCTCACTGGTCATGATCCCTAGGGATCCACTTGTCTCCAGGACTGGGGTTACAAACATGTACAAGTATGTGGTGGTGGTTTGAATGAGAATGAGCCCATAATCTCATAGATTTAAATACCTGTTCAACAGGGCATGGCAATATTTGAAAAGATTAGGAGGTGTGGCCTTGTTGGAGGAAGTGTGTCACTGGGGTAGGGGTGGGCTTTGAGGTTTCAGAAGGTCCATTCCAGGCTCGGAATCTCTCTGTCCATACTGCCTGCAGCTCTGGATGTAGAACTTTCAGCCACTTCTTCAGCAACATGTCTGCCTGCCTGCTGCCAGGCTCCCCCACCATGGTCATAATGGATTAAACCTCTGAAACTGTAAGTGAGCTTCAACAATGTTTTCTTTTATAAGAGTTGCCATGGCTATGATGACCCCTCACAGGAATAGACCACTGACCAAGACATACACTAAATTTTACTAGCCCTGTGTAGTTAACTTCGTTTCTAGTTCCAGGAATGATTTCCTTCTTATTGAGGAGAACGTAAGTTCAATTAGAGAGCTGTTGGTCACTGTTGAGGTATAGGTGTCACTACTACATCCTTAGGGTCATTGGGCTGTGATGGTCATTGTTATGGTTCACAGACTTTGTAGCTGGGTAGGGCCGTTGGTTGCCATGGAAGCTGGTACTAAGAGGCTCCTCTCTTTCACATCAGATCCAGCTCAGGGTCCTCTGGGATTTATGTCTGAAGTGCATGATCCCTTCAGCAACAGGACTTTACCTTCTACCTCTGTGGAGCAGCCATTGGCAACAGCAACCATCTGGAATGTGTGAGGGTTCTGTTGGACAGTTGTGTAGCTTTTTAACTATAGGTTCTGGAGGATCAAAGTGTAGGTTCTGCATGCTTGCAATTCAAACACTCTCTTGACTGAGCCCTCTCCCCAGTTTTATGGATAGGTTTGCTATGTGACTTTATAGGTTTGGATAGATATAATCCATACCAAAGAACATTGCATTTTCCTAAAAGCAAATTTGCTTATGAAATGCATCGTATTTGATTAGCTTTATTTTTCTATTTTGTTTCATGTAGGACTTGAAGAATGGCCAGGAATGCTAGTTATTTGGGTTAATTACCAAAACTGCTTGATACTTGATGCTTCAAACCACTGTACATGTTTGAGAATGCGAGAATATTCAACTTACAATTTTAAATTTCTCTTTTTACCTTTTATTGTCTGTTATATGTAAGGCAATATCTATTATCTCTTTTAAAAAATGAAAACGAACATAAAAGCCAAAGACTAAATTCCTTCATAGATGTATAAACTTATTAAACTCTCCCAGATTAAAGGAAATCACTAGACGACATCCTGTAGCATAACTGTTGTATGCTTCTTATTCAAAAATAGTATTTATTTAGAAAAATCACACACACACACACACACACACACACACACACACACACACACACCTATTAAGTTAAAAAGAGAAGGGTACGATGCGGGTTATTGTTTTTAATGAGCCAGGCACCGGCCTCCCACTTCCATATGTAGTAGCTTGTGGCATTATCACTACAACCCTACCAAACTGACATTCTTATTAGACAGATAAGAAAGGCCTGGCTCTGCTAGAGATGACCTTAGTGGTAGAGTCAGTATTTAAATTTACTTCTGCTTGATTGTCAACCGCATGGTTTTTCTCCCCTGCTCTCATGGTTCATTTCTGACGCGGATCAGAGTCCAACCCTGCCAGAGTGTTTCTCTTTTCCTCCTCAGGTCCTCAAATGACAGAGAAAAATCATAGGGGAATTAAGATGATAGTTACAAGGAGCCATTTAAATGTATTTCCTCTACCTTAGAGGAGGTATTATAGTCATTCCATGGATTCAAGAAGGCTTAGAGGCAGGACAGAAAATGGTAGGAATATCTATAACATACTTCCATGTCTGGAAATTGACCATGGCCCAGGATTAAAAATAAGTCCTATACTTCTGATAGGCATCTGTACTCCTTACCACAAATTCCTTTCAATCACATAGCTCATGATAATGAGCATCAGTTTGGGGGTCAAGTCTGCCGCTACATGAGCTCCAGGCTTCTTCACATCATCCTGCCTTCCCTACTGGGAAATGACAGCATGTTGACCTCAGCCCTTTTTCTCACCTTACATTGTCATCTCATCTGGAGTTCTGCCTCTCTCCACAGCACACTCACTGCTCCATTACTCTATCCTTCCCACCTCAGCACTACATACTTGTTCTACATAGTGGTGCCTCCCTTGAGGCAGGGGTAGGGCCAGGTGTCTTCTTTTTCCTTCCTTACCTATCCTTATAAATAAGAGTGGATTCTGTCTGTGCTCATTTTGGCTCCAGAGTAGGGCCTGCTTGCTATTCTAGGGAATCTGGGGTCAGGGTCATTTGGGAAATTCATAATAGGAGCTACCTATTTTTTTTTCCAGTCACGTTTATTTGTAGTTTGTCCACTTTACCCATGCCACTTGTCGCTTGTGTTTTTTGAGATGTTATTATAAAAATTAATCCTATTAAAGTTTTGCTAGCTTCTATGACTTTCTAAGTTGATGTGTGTTTTGAGCCTATGGACAACTGTTCTAGTCAGTTTATAAGTGCTTGCTGGTTAAAGTTTAAGAAACACTTAGAGAGCAGGCAGAGTGCTTCAGCTTGGGTTTGTATGTGCTCCTTGGCCTGGTAACAAAGGAGATCTCGTGTGACCTGTATCTTCTCAATGTCATAGAGGGCAGGTAGGATGACAAGTCATTATAGTACCCATTGTAGAATTGTTAGACACAGATGCCAGTGTTGTAAAGAGCAATTTTACTAACTACATAAGGAAATAGTGCTGGCTTTTCATGTGACTTGGCTTGAAGTATATCCTGAACACATGGAATCCACCATCTCTGATGTAGCTCTTGGGAAGAATTGAGAACAATTTAGAAGCTGTACTCCTTGATCACATCCTGACCAATACCATATCTCCCAACCATCTGTTTTTATCTATTAGATACATGCATAGTTTTCTGGGAATGGATGCTTTGAGATTTCACAAATAACTAGAGGGTTTTACAAGAAGAGCCCTATGCCTGAATGTTTTTATTTCTGCAAAGCTCCAAATCACATCATTTATAAAATAATCTGAGACTGTTATCTAAAGCCAAAGTAATTATTAGTACCTCAATATCTCAATGAACTTTTGGAGTTTCCAGAACAATTCTATCCACTGTAATAGATTATATTACTTGTGTTCAGCATTGATTCTTTCTCTCCACTCATGCACATCTTTCCAATGATCTAAAGATGTTTTGCTGGCCCCATTGACATCAGGATTGGCCATATAACCAGTGGAATGCAGATTTCAGGAAGTAATGTGTTATGTTAAAGCTCAGTCTTTTACAGTCACAGGAAGTTTCCAGTTGTTCTTTTACATTGTAGTTGACAGTCATGAGGATGTAAAGAGTCATTGTACCTGCAGCCTGGCTCATACTGAAGCAGACTTGAACCTAAGAACAGTCATGATCAAATGAGCTACCAGTGGTCCAAAACTGTATGAAGGAGAAATACTTCTTGCTGAGAACATTCTGGGATTATTTATTATATATTAATATTATAGCAAAACCAAGGATAGATACTAACATCTGTATTAACTCTTATTTTTCTCTAAATAGCTGTGCAAATTTGTATAGGTTAAAAAAAATCATTGTTCCTATTCTATAGAACAAGCCATCGAAGATTTAGGAGGGTTTGAGGTTCATATATCATCATGAAATCAATGATTTTGGAAGCTGTCATCTAACCTGGATATCTTGATGCCAAGTGTCATTCTCTGTCTGTTTCATATACAGCCTCCATAGAGTCCTCTCTCTGTGGAAAGACTCTAAGCCATCAGTAGGCATTTACTCCCAGTCACCCAGCAAACTAAGCACATATCTAGTAGCCCCACAGTGAGGAGGTAGGAAGATCCTCTGATATAAAAATGAAGATTCAATTTGTGTAAAAGTTTGTAGGAAAGCAGTGCTTTAGAAACGTTATAAATTATTGAGCATTACCCATCTCAACTGATTCTCACGGTGCACTGCATTTTTCTTCATTTTCTTTTTGTGGTGGTTGTTAAAAATGGAAGGATTAGTTTTTAAAATGCTTCCCAGGAGACTCCATTTCTAGTCCATTTCTTAAATCTGTTTGCTGGACAATTGCATCTCCCTGCTGGGTGTTAGGCAGAACTACAAGGGGTTCATGGACAATAGTGGCTGCAGTAACCTCTTAGCAAAGTCCAGACTGGGTACCAATTGGCCTGAGTCCAAATATCCAACTGACCATATTGAATAGTGTCCCATGCAGGGAGGATGTAAACACAATGCCATTTCCTCAAGTCGTGTCGTATTATTATAGCTACTGACATGAATTGAGCACTTAGTGTGCCCAAATGCTTAATGCACATTAATAACAGACTACCCTCCAACACACACGTGTGACTTAATTTGGCATGAACCCTGCTTCACTTCTCTTTCTCTTTCTTCTCTGTGTCTACTGACTCTGACTTTAGCTTGGAAGGTGGAGCTAGGGGATGATGTGTTAGACAAATTCTGGAAGAAAATTGAAGGGGAAAGCCAACATTTACACCTGTAGGTGCTGGTGACCTGGAGGAAAGAATCACAAGCTTTTTGGAAAACAGGATTAGACGTCTGAGTGAACAGAAGGGATTGGATCCAGATGAAATGGAAGGCGGCGGTTAGGGATGTGTCTCAAATATGAGCACCAGGCAAGAGGACCAGAAACATAATGGAAAGGCTATGACAAAATGCATGAAGTAGGCATGATGGATAACACAGAGGTTCAAGTCCTTTTTTTCCTCCACTATGACTCTAACCAAAACACTATGGTGACAAAACATTTTAAAAGTGTTTTATTAAATTAAAAAATGTTTAACTTGACTAATGTTTACTGAACCCTTGATCTATACCAAGCTTAGTGCTAAGATACATTTGCACAAAATGGCCAATGTTAGAAGATGCTGATTTGGATGTAACTGTGTTGGGGGATAGTTTTACTGAGGCCATGCAATGGGGCAGTAAAAATAGCTGTGGGGGAATAACATGAACTATCTGGTTTTCGAAGGGATTAAAACCTACATTTATAAAGGACTGTTTCTGAACAGAAGAAAATTAGCTTCAAGTGATTTTTTAGATGCTAGAAAACATTACTGTAAGAATCCTTATAACCTGTTTTGGATGCTGTCCAAGGACAGCATTCTAGAGTTTAAAGTAGGTCAGAATTGCCTGGAAGCCCAAGCGACTGGGTTTCAGCTTCAGCTTTAACTAAAACTCAAGTCAGATACGTCTGTCACGAGGCCTGAGAATCTCCATTTCTCACAAGTTCCTATATTATGTTGCTAACCTGGGATCACATTTTAAGAGATACTAGCTTACCTTTAATCCCAGCACTCGGGAGGCAGAGGCAGGTGGATTTCTGAGTTTGAGGCCAGTCTGGTCTACAAAGTGAGTTCTAGGACAACTAGAGCTATACAGAGAAATCCTGTCTTGAAAAAAAGAAAAAAAAAGAAAAAAAAAGAAAAAGAAAAAAGAAAAACAAGAGAGAGACACTAGCTTAGTATTGTGTTTCGTGTATTGATGAGAACCACCCAGACCAGGGACACACAGTTGGGGCTCTCATCCTTTATGTCTTCTCTGTGGTTGAGTCTCTTGGGCTTCCTGTACTTTCCTCTCCCCTTTAGGAGTTGAAACCTGGTTTAGCAGCACTACCTAAGTCACATGATCACAGTGATACAGAGGAAAGGGTTTCTAGACCCTTCCTCTAGTTGACATGCAGCACAATTAGAGTGGCATATAGAAATACATATTGCTCTAAAAGGTTCCCACTGATGCTAGTGATTAGGCAAACTGGAAAACTTTGTAGCTTTGTTCATGAATTGATGAAGACTGGCTACTAGCTGTGCACAGTGACGAAAAAGGGAGTTTGGTTTATTTTGACACTTAAAATAGTGAAAAGATTGAGACTCGAAGTTAGCCATTTTCAACTTTCCCATGCCTTGACTGAAGTAAAAAACAAACAAAACAAAACAAAACAAAACAAAACCTCTCTTAACAACAAGGCTATCTGTAAAATAGATTACTATATATAAGTTAAAGTTGATGATGCAATCTTCTACTGCTCTTACCATGTGCTGTGTGATACTGAATGTGAACTAAGACAGATGTAGTCCCTGCTCCCTTGAGGAATGTCCAGTCTAGACAGGCAGGACTTGGAATATAATGATGTTAATGAACGTGATGGGACATTCCACCCAGTGTACACGGCTCTTATGCGATGGGAAGAAAGGATGTGGAAATGCTGAAACGCCCACAACAGGCACATGGGAATTTACCTGATCCTTGTCCTCGTGTTTAGGAAAAAGAGGAGTCTGCCGAGGGTCATGAAGAGGCAAAAATGTGGCAACAGAAAATAAACAGCTTGGAATGAAGAAGTACAGACAGGATAGGCGAGCAGCTAAGAAGGGGGTAGCTGGTATCCTAGAATTCTGCAAGCCAAAGTTTCAACTGGTTTGAAATGCTTATGGCCAGCAGTTCCAAACGCTTCAGAGAGCTCAGAGACCATGAGCTGAGGGAAAGCACTTAGTGGCCTGAGATAGGCAACCTGCGCTTGAGGGGATACACATCAACATATAAAAGGAGAGAGTGTCTCCTGTCAGTCTTACTGAGCAGGAAACAGAAGGATACATGGTCCAGGTAAGTCATTTGTACAAGTCAAATTAATTTGCTCCTGTCTTCCAAAAGGTCAGAATTATATTATTGCCAATAAGAGAGTCTCCTGCACTTGTCTTCAGACTCACAACTGGTCAAATACCAGCAGGTCTATCCTGGTGGCCCACAGGAGCAAAATGACATTGTTCCAGAGAGGGTCAGGGTGACACCCTTTAGTGCTCATTAGGTGGCCCAACATTCTTTGTTATGGAACTCTGAGGCCTAGAAAGGATGCATGCTATAAACTGTTATGTTATTAATAATAAATAATTTTCTGCAGGAAACCTGCCCTGCAGACCTGAAGCTGCAACACAATGGAGGGGCATACCATAGAGGTGTAGGTGGGGAGTGTACCTGCAGGGGCAGGGCAAGAGAAACACACAGCTGGGAAACCATTTGTCTCTAGCCTAGCTCTTCTCCTTCTACTGAGCTGCTCCACAAACCTGAGGAATAAATACCGAGAAAGTTGACATGAACAAATGCAGACGAACTGCCTGAATGAAACAGAGGCGGGGTGGGGTCCTGCTGCAGGAAATGCCATTCCCTTAATGAATTTTGTGGGAAGCAACTCACTTCAGAAGCCTTCCTTTTGATCTGTTAAGAAGGTGTTTACTGTACTCAGGAAAAGGTTTACTTGGTAGGGAAGAGAAAAAGGGAAAGGGAGATGGCTTTCAATTAGGTTAAACCATCCACCAGACCTCTTCTACTGTCCACACCCTCCTTCTAGGTTTCTGATTTGCTCTATCCTCTCAGAAAAAGAAACTGAATTTTAACTAAAGCATTTGAGGTTTCAGCGTGGGTGTGGGAGGGCCAGGCAGGAAAGCGATAAAGTCAGAGATGCCTTACTATAAAAGTGAATTATGCTTTCAAACCAAATGGAAGCACACAGTTCATAGTCACTGGCACAGTTGAAAAAATACATTGAGCCTGTTAAGAAAAAGGCAAAGCTCCACCCTTTTAAGGCTTCCTTGCCTGTAGGGAGTTCTGGGCATTGCTAGGCACAGTTCTGTGAAGGGACTGAGTTTCCATTTTCTTCCCTCTGTCACAAGTTACTCTTCCCATATCATCCCAGAGAAAGGCAGAATGTTCATCCTACTAGAGTGGAAGGGCAAGTTTTCACTCGTGTGTGTGTGTGTGTGTGTGTGTGTGTGTGTGTGTGTGTGTGTGCGCGCGCGCGCATATGCATTATGTATGTGAGTGTGTGCGTGTGCATATATGCATGTGTGTCTGTGCATGTGTATAACTAACTATAAATAACTGCAGTTAAAAACAATGAGTCAAGCTTGCTCTTCCCTTTTCTCTTCTCTCTTCTTCTCTTCTCTTTCTCTTCTCTTCTTCTCTTCTCTTCTCTTCTCTTCCTCTTCCTCTTCCTCTTCCTCTTCCTCTTCCTCTTCCTCTTCCTCTTCCTCTTCCTCTTCCTCTTCCTCTTCCTCTTCCTCTTCCTCTTCTT
>NC_034594.1:40437204-40441098 GCF_900095145.1 Mus pahari
CTCTCTCTATCTCTCTCTCTCTCCTCTCCACCACCCCTTCTCTGTCTTCAATAACCTTAAGGAATATAGTTTCAGCAGGAACTGATTTGTCATGAAACTCTGCATAGTACAGTGCATCTTTAGCTATTTTTCCTAAATCTTTGCAAGGTTTGTGCCTGAGACCCTGTAACAGAGGATGACACAGGAGAAAACCCCATTGATTTATTTGATGTAAGTTTTACATGACATAGGCACCTTTAGAAATGAAAAGGCAAGGGAGACAGCTTTACACTTGCATGCCTGGGTTTGGGGGAGAATGGATGGACATTCATAGAGAAGTATAATTGGAAAGTAGAGTCTGATGCACTACAAGGCACGGAGGGAGAGGTGAGCAAGGGCTGTGCTCAAACCCTTCTGTCTTTGTGTCTTGTTGTCCTCAGATGGAGGGAGGGAGTCCTTCCCCCTCAGCTTGCTTCATGGAGGAATAGCAACATGCTTTGGCTGTTTCCCCAAATGCCAAGATGCTATACTTTGGGACAGAGTCTTTAGACTGTCACCACTTATGTCTCCTTGTCTATTCCCACTCACAGTGTCAAGGATGAATGCAAGGACTTGATAGAAAATAGAAAAGGTGGTGCTTGCAGGTGGCATCTTTCCCTCTAACTTGCAGGAAGTGAGAGCCTGGGGTCCTGTGATGTGGGTGGGAAGTCCCCAGTCCCTGTGAGCTCAGACCCAGCTGCTAACATGATCAGACAGGCCTCACCCATCACCTTCCCCAAAGCAAACCTCTCCAGAGAAGCACTGTGGATGCTAAAATGTTGCTTTAACTAGATAGATTTTTCTGTATCTTCAAAGGATTTTGAGAAAGAACACAGGGGTCTGTATAGGCCTAAGAACAAATAAAAAACAACAGCAACAATAACAAAAAGAAGAAAAAGAACACATCCTCTTCTTGGAGTGTGCAGGGAGTAGGTGACAGAAAGCCATGCAGCAGAAAGACAAGGACAGCAACAGATGGAGCCAGGCATGTCCAGCACAACATACACTGTGTGCGCCCTCATTTCAGATGAAACTCCCAGAACACAGACACTTTGAAGTTCCTAAGCAAATTAATCCAACACTTCAATGTCTCCACAAGAAAAGGTGTTCAGCTCCACTTTCCCGGGGACACCCACACCTTTAAGGATTTTACTCAGAGCTGTTCAAGAACTGATCCACGTATTTGTGGATGGAATGTTGACAATAAATCCATAAAGCAAATATTAACTTGGAGAATGTTTTCCTCTAGGGAACCAGAAAATAAATAAAATATTCATAGAAAGTTCTATATTAAGGCCAATGACCTGATTTGAATGTCCCTGCCCTGCTATTGGATTTTTAGGCTTTTAAACATTTTAAAAACAACATTACTGAAATTTCAAACATATCCAAACTAAATGGAATTGAATACTGAACCTCTCTGTACCCACCCTCCATCTCTAACAGTGAACACTCTGTGGTTTCTAGTCTTCTGTATTTCCACCACCCCACTTGGTTCTTATGTACTATATCGGGTGCATGCACACTGAGATGCATGAGTCTTGCTTGCACGCATACAATGATGTCTGTATTATAAGAAGAAACACCTTTGACCTCTCCAGAAAGTTCCCTTAGGCACTAATCAGTCATTGGAGACATTATTTATTATTATTATTATTATTATTATTATTATTATTATTATTATTATCTTTTAAGAACCTCTTACATGCACAACCATACAATCTTTTGTATTTTTCATTTGGCCTAATGTCTGTGGTGGTGTTCATGTTCTTGTGCACATAAGCAATGCTTTTCCTCCCCCACCCCCGTTTTGGCTGGTAGTGTTTTATTGTATGAAAACACCACGGTTTGCTTATTGATTCTTTTGTTGACAGACGTTTGGGCTGTTTCCAGTCATCAACTATTGTGAAGGAAAAAAAAAATCAGTAAATATTCCTGACCCAATCCTTTGGCTGGCATTTGTTTTCCCCTCTGTTGCATAAATAATGAAGGACTGAACGGAATGGCTGAGCCAATGAGAAGTAACCTGACCAGAGCTGGATGCTGGGATTTCCTTCCCTGTGCAGCGGGTGCCCATCTCCTTAACGCACCCTTGCCAACAGTGTTCTTTTTCCTTACATGATTGCTTTGGCATGTTTATAGAAAAAAAAATCAATCAACAACATAAGTGTGGACATACTTCTGGTCTGTGCATTCTACCCTATCGATCTGTTGTTTACCCTATGCTGATCCCTCTCTGCATTGATTACGACAGCTTTGTAGGGAGTCTTGAAGCACATTCTCTACATAGATCTGTGAACCTGTGTTTTCACAAGAAACTGATAAGATAGTCTGCATATTTCCTTTTCCACACAAATTTTGTAATCAGCTTTTAATTTATTTTTAAAACCCTGGATTCTGAGTTTGTAGTCATATTCAATTGTGGATTAATCAGACGAAAACAAGTATTTTAAAAATACTAAATCATTAATCGGTACAACTGTTTATTTAAGTTTTCTTTCATTTCTGTCCATCATATTTCCAGTACATAGATGTTGTTCACCTTTTACTATGTATGTTATATTTATATTATCTTATTGTGTATAGAATTCATTTTTCTCTTTTTGGACATTTCATGCATGTATACAGTGTAATTGATTATATCTATCTCCCATCCTTCCCTCCAGTTCTCCCAATACCTAAACGTCTATAAATAGTAACCTTTCTATTTTAGCATAACATATGGAAAAGCAATTTATTCTTATATATTAATCTTATACCATGAAACTTACTTACTCCAGATACTGATCATTTGTGTTATCCTGCCCAACATTAGCTCTATTATTTGATAATCAACTGAATTAAAAATTTTATAAAATGTTTTTTGTCTTTAAAATTATTTTCTTCATTTTTTTTCCTGTTTTATTGATATCTGGTGTTTATTAGTTCTACCTCCTAACAATTCTTTTTAGTTGTCTTTCTTGATGTCTGAAGACCACTGAAATCAGATCTTGTGTCCTAACATGGACACTTAAGATCTCCCTTATGCCTTCAAGCATGGCATTAACTATGTAACACAATTTTCATGCCATATTTTTATTGTCCTTTACATGAAAAAATATTCATAACTCTCTTGTAATTCTTTCTTTGATCCACGGGTTATATGGGAATGTCTCATTTAATTTCTGAATGTTGTAGCTTTTCTAGACAGTTTATTGAGTTCCAGTTAGTCTTTACGTAGTCAGACAATGTTCTCACAAAACTTCAGTGTTTTGAACCATATCAAGACCTTTGTATTAACCTACTTGTAGTCTATCACAGCAAATGCCCTATGTGTATAAGAACCTCCCTGTGGTCTATTACAGTGAGTATTCCGTGTGTATATAAACCTACCTGTGCATTTTTATTCCAGTAGATGCTGTATGTGTATATAAAACTACCTGTGGTCTAGTATAACAGATGTTCCAGGAGTTCTGGAAATAAACTTCTACCCTGAAGTTGTTGGGGTTCTGCTCTACAAAGGAAATGCAGGCTCATTAGCATTCAGCCTTAATACACTTACTAATTAACTTCCTATCAGTTACTGAGGAAAGAGTGTTAGAAACCTTTAATTATGAATTTATAATGTCTCTTTGTCTTCAGTCTGTATACTTGTTATACATATATACAAACATATATATATATGTTTTTGAAATAAAATTTATCCCATAGAAATTTAAATTACTGTAACTTCCTTATAGATACTTTCATTATTAAGAAACATACTAGCCGGGCATGGTGGCACACTCCCTTAATCCCCGCACTCAGGAGGCAGAGGCAGGCAGATTTCTGAGTTCGAGGCCAGCCTGGTCTACAAATTGAGTTCCAGGACAGCCAGGGCTAGACAGAGAAACCCTG
>NC_034594.1:40441204-40444926 GCF_900095145.1 Mus pahari
AAAGAAACATGCTTTTTTTCCCAATAATGCTCCTTTTCCTAGTGTTTATTTTGTGTATTTTATAATAAAGCTACTTCATTTGTCTTGGTATTTGCATGATTCATCTATTTTTGTTATTTTACAAACAATATTTTGGAAGTTTATACTAAAGAGCGTCTTCTGTGGGTAGTGTGAGTGGTGCTGAGGTAGGGCTTCTTGAATCGTTCTGTTCCTGTGTGGCTTTTATTACCGTGTTGATCCATCATACTTACTGTCCGTGCTAATATGGTAGGGGTTACTTCTGCCATGATGTTTTAGTTTTTTATTTTACACATTTTAATATTTTTTCTTATCATTTTGGGGAAGATATGGGAGGCTACTGAACTTGTTGTATTCTATTTTGTTTTCTTCATTGACTTTAGCTATTTCTCTTTACGTTGTTTTTGCTCTAGGGATTTTGATATTTGATGTTTTATAATTTATGCAGAACTAGGACCAATTACTTAACACAATATTAAATTACCTTGAAACACTGTGACTCTATTACTTCTTTAATTTTTGTATTGGTTTCTTATGTTAACTACTTGTCATAAAACTACAAACTTCATAATTTAGCAAGTCACATATTTTTATCAAGAAGAAAATATCAATTCATAGTTAGTTCTTACTATGAATTACTATGGTTTCTGTATCTGAAAACTCACTTTCTCACTAAAATTTATTTTAAACTAAAAAAAATCAATGTTAGTCTCTCTTTCTCATGGTCATTTACAGAGAAGTAAAGATAGTAAAAAAAAAAAAAGAAGAAAAAAGAATTATTTCATATGTATATTCCAAGCTGAGGTCGAACAAGGTTTGATAACTTACAAACTTCTTGCTTGGTATCTTACATTGTGCATTAATGTTCTTTGCATTATTCTTAGTAATTCTATACTAATGTTTGCATCAGTCTACTTAGAATGCATATTTTCTTTTTTGTTGTTGATTTTAAACCCCTAACACTGTGTATAAGGTATAAGACTAAAGCAACATGCTTCTAGTGTTGCTCAAGTGCAAGACTGTGGGAAAAAAAGTCTAATAAATTTCCTTCAGGCATGAGTTACAAAGTGCTGTTGACTATAATGAAACATCACATATATTAATTAATTTATCTTTACATAGCAGCTCATATAAAACAGTGTTGTATATTGACTGTTTGATGAAAATGTAACTAGAGACTTCCAGGAGATTAGTGCTGCCTTCCCCTTAGGAGTGATAATTCAGCATGCCCTAATTCAGTGTTTAAAGAGATACTTTATAGGGTGTAGCTGCCATGAACAACAAGGATGGACTATATTATATGTATGTGTTATAAAAATAAGTTTGTTAGATATATTCACATATATTCTATTTCTGGACATCTTCACTGTCCCATGAAGAGGTGAGCATCATTTCACCTCAGTCATGAGACTGAGTCATGAGTCACTGGGACGTCTTTATGCACACTTCTGCTGCCAGAAAATATACTTAGCTGTACTTNGTTTTTGTGTTTGTTTTCCATTTTTAAAAGATACCTTCACTAGGCATTGAATTCTAGGGAACTACTACTACTACTACTCCTCTGAGGAGAAGGGCGATCCTGTAGGAGGACCAGCAGTCTCAATTAATCTGGACCCCCAAGATCTCTCAAACATTGGACCACGAAACAGACAGCATACACCAGCTGGTATGAGGCCCCCAGCACACATACAGTAGAGGACTGCTGGGTCTGTGTTCATTCAGAGATGATGCACCTAACCCTCCAGAGACTGGAAGCCCTAGGGAGTTTAGTAGTCAGGTGTGTGTGTGTGTGGGGGGGACATCCACATGGAGACAGGTGGGTGGGGAGGAGGTATGGGATGTGGAATAGTTGGAGGGTGGACGGGGGGAATAAAATATAGAGTGTAAAAAAATTAATTAATTAATAAAAAAAAAAGAAAGAAAAAGGCTGTTGTATCATTGTCCCTTGCCCTCCATTGCTTCTCCAGGATAGTTAGAAGTTGGTCTGGCAATGTTCTCCTGTATGTCAGGTGCCATTTTTCTTTGCTTGATTACAGGCTTGTCTCTCGATCTACACTTGCCTGGTTGCTTTGCCATTTTTCCTGCCAGCTGTGGCTTCCTGCCACTGAAGCTTTTTAGCTTCTTATGATGCAGGCAGAGCTTTGCAGTCAGAACACTAAAAAACTTGCATATTTCATCTTTCCTATCTCCCCTCTGAGGCAAATACCCCTTCTATCCCTTCCTACTTCCAGTCAGGCTCCCGACTCTTCAAACAATTGTCTCAGTGTACACATAAGTGTGCACGCGTAAGTATTGTTTCCAAGATTCTGTCACTGCTTTGCGTGGGCTAGCTTGACAAACTATTGATCGATACTCATTTTACTCATGTATGATTGAAAGCTGGCATGTGTTATTGAAATTAAAGCAGCACCGAAAACACAGGGGACTGCCAGGGCCAGGAAGCAAGAGTGGGTGGGGTGGAGAGCAGGGTTGGGGGAGGGTATAAGGGACTTTTGGGATAGCATTTGAAATGTAAATAAAAAAAATATCTAATTTAAAAAACATTTAAAAAGAAGAAGAAAAAAAAGAAAATGGGACAGGTTAAAAAACAAACAAACAAACAAACAAACAAAAAACCCCCAAAGTGGCATTGTTCAAGCAGCTTTTCATCCCTCTCCTATGTGAGATGATACCACTTTACAAAACTCAACTTCTCTATCACCCACCGTTCTCTAACATAGTACAGATGCTCTCACCTTACAGATGCCTCGAATCCCAACGCAGCCAAGTATAATTTGAAAACCCGGAAGTAAAAAGTGCATCCAATTCACCTAACCTCCAGAACACCTCAGTCCAGCCTAGCCTGCCTCAGCTGTGGGCACTTCCATCAGTCTACGGCTGAGCAAACCCCTCGAGCCTAAAGCCTAAGGCTTGAACACCGTGTAACGGCTTGAAGACTGTCCTGAAGAAGAGCCGGGGTAGCTGTGTGTGTATGCTTTGGTTTCATCCTAAGCTGAAAATTTGTGAATTGAACTATCATCCAGTCAAGGACCATCTGCTTCTCATCTCTCACTTGTGTGTTCATCCTCCAGATTTACTTACCAGTGTTTTATTAGAGTGTAATCTTCAAGAAACCAAAACATGGTGAGTCAACTCTGTATCCCATATGGTAGAAATAGTCCATGCATTCGGCGGCAGGTGCCCAGTAGCTAGGGAGTGGTAACCAAGGACATCTCCCTTGCAAGTCTGTGAGATACTGCTGCCCTTGCCCTCTGGAGTGAACTCTTCAGTTGACTGCCGTAAACACCAGCAGCCTTGCACATAAAAGACATTTCAGATTTGTGTTTTCAGTTCTCATGTGTGGTGTCAATTTGCCTTTTATTCCATCAAACGGTATCTGTAAATTATTATAACAAGACAAACACTCTTTTTTTCTTTTTTTTTTAAATGTTTTTTTTATTTGATATTTTCTTTATTTACATTTCAAATGCTATCCCGAAAGTTCCCCCCGCCCCTGCTCCCCTACCTACCCACTCCCACTTCTTGGCCCAGGCCTTCCCCTGTGCTGGGTCATATAAAGTTTGCAAGACCAAGGGTCCTCTCTTCCCAATGATGGCCGATTAGGCTATCTTCTGCTACATATGCAGCTAGAGACACGAGCTCAGGGGGTACTGGTTAGTTCATATTGTTGTTCCACCTACAGGGTTGCAGCCACCTTCAGCTCC
>NC_034594.1:40445726-40453523 GCF_900095145.1 Mus pahari
TCTGACTGGAGTGAGATGGAATCTCAGGGTTGTTTTGATTTGCATTTCCCTGATGACTAAGGATGTTGAACATTTTTTCAGGTGTTTCTCAGCCATTTGGTATTCCTCAGTTGAGAATTCTTTGTTTATCTCTGTATCCCATTTTTAAATGGGGTTTTTTGAATTTCTGGAGTCCAGCTTCCTGAGCTCTTTGTATATATTGGATATTAGTCCTCTATCAGATTTGGGATTGGTAAAAATCCTTTCCCAATCTGTTGATGGCCTTTTTGTCTTGTTGACAGTAAGACAAACACTCTTATGAATATCACTGAAACTCAAAACTCAGTCACTATGCTCTGACCAAAGGCATAAAAATTGGACTTTGTTGGTTTAAGTTTACCTTAAGTTTTATGTGTATACACAAAATGCACACACACACCCTTATACATATACCAGTAAAACCAGTGGTTTTCACCACTTCTGTTGACCTATTATAATGAAAACATCTGAAACCTGACTACATGATGTAATATAAACATGAAAGAAATACAACACAGTGGCACCAGCTAGTATAGAACAAATACAGAGGAAAAGATGAAGATTTTAAAGAAATAGCAAGGAATCAGAACTGCCCGACTCTCCAGGAGAAAATACCCTGAAGAGAAGTGACAAGGGAGAGATTATTGGCTTCTGCAAGAATAGGTTCCTGCCTTGGTCTGCATGCTTGGTCGGCTTTAATGAGTCACCTCATCTCGGAAGGGAGTTGGGTCTTGCTTTGTTTTATGTTTAGTCCTTGACCCCAGAAAAGTGACCTAGACGTCCTGGCAATGAGATTTCGAGCAACGTTGATTACAGCAAGCCCCAGCCAGCAAATGATCTTTTACCTTCTCTTAAGTTTGTCGTGATGGGATTTGGCCCATGGTATTTTTACAGATACTCATAATTGAGCATCAAGGGGATCTGTGACTTGCACAGCGGGACTCGCTTTCTCTGGGCATCTAATTCTTCACAGTTGAAATTACTTACATTTTCTAATATCTCAAACACCCCCAGGCTAGTCAAGTTACCCCCAGCTACCCTCCCCATTAAGATTTCCTGGACCCCAGAATTCCCTGGACACTCCATTTGTTCCACAGTTCCTGAGCTGAGAAAACATTTCTAACGAGAGGTGTCTTGCTTGGATTAGAAATAAATATCACTGGGTCTTTCCATGTCTCAGCACCTGAGCATATTGCAACAATCCTCAGAGCTACAATATTCCCCCTTGTTTTCTTTTTCATGGATTCACATAGCATTTTGCTAAAGAGATTTAATCAACTAATACCTCCTAAGCTCCCTAACAGCAAGAGTAATAAATGAATACATTTTAACTTGTAACTTCTTTGCAACTTCAGATCCCATCCTGAATGCTCAACACACCAGAATCTGCCTCTGACTTTACACATCACCATGCCAAACCTTGTCCCTTACAAGGACATACTTACTCCCTTCTATCTGGAGGGACTAACTTCCTTCATGCTAATCCTAGCTCTGTTTGTTTGTTTGTTTGTTTTTTCAGTTACATAAGTATTCCAGTTCAACATAAGCAAAACTGTCACAAAGCTTTCTAATGAAAATGTGAATTTATTATGGAAGTGTGTGTGTGTGTGTGTGTGTGTGTGTGTGTGTGTGTGTGTGTGTATTATTTCTACCTTTTAGAGATAACTACAAATGTGGATTATGAGTGCAATATTAAAGGACTATTTTTTAAAAGGATTTATTTGTTTTATGTCAGTACACTGTCATTATCTTCAGACACACCAGAAGAGGGCATCAGATCCCATTACAAGTGGTTGTGAGCAACCATGTGGGTGCTGGGATTTGAACTGGGGTCCTCTGGAAAAGCAGTCGGTGCTCTTAAGCACTGAGTTTTCTCTCCAGTCTCTAAAGCACAACTAGACTCCATGACTGGAAGGAAAACACTTGCTTATGAATGGTACCATCTTGTGTCTTCATATGGAGAAGAACAAGGGTTGTTTCTCAGGATTCTTTTAACAAGGACACTGATCCTGTTCATGACAGCTCCACTCTCATGACCTAATCACCTCCTACATTTCCCAAATTGTAGTGACTATCACCCTGGGCGCTAGAACTTCAACATATAAATTTGGGACTTGTGGTCATCAAGACTTAGGGCGTATTTTGAACTTAAGGTCTGCTACGTCACTATTGTGCCTTTGGTTCTTATATCTTCTCAGTCTTTCTGAGGGTAGCAGGTCCATCGTGGGAGGTCTGACATCGTAAGAAAGTGCAGCTACTTAATGGTGTTGGTATATGACATCGGTCTCTGATATTTTATTAACTTGTGCAAAATGGAAATAGTTTTATTTTTAGAACTACTTTTGCACTTATTGGACAATTCTAAAAGGGGAACCCTCCATAATTAACTAATTAGCTAAAAACATCTAAACATAGGCCATCTTCATGTTCTTTTATTAATAATTTAATATTAAAACATTGACATGAGAGTCACTTTGGGTTATGGGAAATTCAGATTTATAATTTTAATGTTATTTTCTTCCTTTTATGCTCTCTCTCTGTCTCTGTCTCTGTCTCTCTGTCTCTCTGTCTCTCTCTCTCATATTGCCACCAGGGGGAGCTCTTTTAAACCATCTTCTGTGTCCTTTTGATTTTTTTCCTTTTAAATGCTTCCTTGTTTTCCCACACAAAAGGCTCTAGGTCTATCTGTGTCGTGGAAGTTTGGTTTGATTATTAGGTGTCCCATCAATATTTTCATATCTCTATCTTTATATCATCTAACTATCTGTCCCAAGAAAAATGAGCAAGAGGAGCTAATAAGGGAAAAAAAAATGACTAACCTTGAATGTTCATTTTGGCTCGAGTTTCTCCAAAGCAAGGTCCTAGACAGTGGCTTGGGTACAGGCAGATTACTTCACAAATGGTCCCAGGAAGCCTAAGTAAGGACACGGAGGAAACAAAGTAGGAAGTAAATAAAGTTGTTTTTTAAAGTGTGTTAGTGGGCTGCTACTATGGGTGATTCAGTCACAAACCTGTGGGTCCATGGGTTTGCTGTAGGATAGAGTAACCATGCACTCTGATCAGTTTACACTGAGGAGAGGGGAGGCTGGGCTACCTATCCGGAACACTGTCTCCTCTGCTGGGGACTGTCCTCGGGTGCTGATGGTTCTAGATACAGATGGTGAAACTGCTAAGTACCAGGTTCTGAGCTCTGGAACCTGGTGCTTAGAAGGAATGTTGTCAGCATGCCATGGATGTGAATTACTTTGGTGGGAGTAAACCATCAAGAGCATCTACCATGTTAGGAAAGGCAAGTTGGTAGCTCATCACTTCCTTTGCTTCCTGCTTATTTCTTTGTTACTTCTATTCAGAATGTAAACTGCTCAACCCAGACACAGTCAAGTGGACACTTTTCTCCACTTGACCTTTGCTAGCCCAAGGACTTGTATTACTCCTATGATTCATATGAACAGGCACATACACACACACACGCACATACACACACACACACACACACACGCACACACACACACACACACACACACACACACACCCCTTAAACCCAGCATTATGCATCCAACTGTGGATGGATTACTTACTAGCTCTGTCCAGGTAGATATCCCATAGGATTCTTAAATCTATCAGGTTCCAGATTGAAATTATCATCCTCTAGTATTTCTCCCTCCATCCCTGTAATGTGAATAGTGCTACCAGCTAGCTGCCCAGCTGCCCAAACCCGAAGGCAAATATTACCTAATTCCCACCTCTCACCACAGCCAATCAATTGTCTCTTACATTCCAAAGAAAGCTTTTCCACTCCAGCTGCATCTCCCAACCACTACTGCCTCTGTTCTGTGTCATGACATCATCTCCTGTCTTGATTACTGAGACAGTCTCCACACTGACACTACACTATGTCCTGGAACCAATCACGTCCCCGCTCTACAGCAAAGTGATCTCTTTAGAATGTCGCAGCGTCATCTAAGCTTGATAGTAGGTTGCTTAGAACTGCGGTTGGCTTCTAATTGCTTTGGGCTTAGAGTTATGTTGTAAAGCTGCTGTAATTGTCCTTTCTGATCTGGCTATTGTTTTAATCTCCTACCTCATAACTGGTCACCAGCACCCAACTATGACCCCATCGTGCAGACACACAGATACAGAAACATACACACGCAGACACAGGCACACTCACACAGACACACACACACACACACACACACACACACACACACACACACATACATGCACATACAGACACAGGCACACTCACACACACACAGATACACACACAGACACAGGCATACTCACATACACACATACACACACACACACACAGATACATACACACACAGACACAGGCACACTTACACACACACACACCTTGAACCCATCATTATCTATCTAAATGTAGACTTCTTTTAGGTCTTGCAACAAATCCCCTTTTCTTTTTACAATTACTATGCTTAAATAAAGGAATCTTTTCTCCGCGCCTATCTTGGCTCACTCTTATTCTACTTTAAGGTCTCAGTAAAGACATCTTTGACCACTTGACATATAGTTTTGTGGTAGATCATTCTCCTGATAACCCTAGTTTCTGCTTGAGCTGGTTAGTTTTTGTCAACTTGACACAAGTCAGGGACATCTGAGTAGAGGGAACCTTAAGTAAGAAAATGCATCCATCAGATTGGCCTTTAGGCAAGGCTATGGGATATTTCCTTGATTAATGATTAATATTGGAGGGCCCAGCATACTGTACGTGACTGTCTTAGTTAGGGTTTTATTCTTGTGAAGAGACAGCACGACCAAGGCAAGTCTTATGAAGTCCACATTTACTTGGGGCTGGCTTTCAGGTTTAGAGTTTCAGTCCATTACCGTCAATGGCAGGAGATAGAGCACTGTCCATGCAGGCATGGTCCTGGAGGAGATGAGATTTCTACATATTCATTCAAAGGAAGCCAGGAGCAGACTGTCTTCAGGCAGTTAGGGAGGGGGTCTCAAAGCCCACCCCAACAGTGACACACTATCTCTAACAAGGCCATACCTACTTCAACAAGTTCACACCTCCTAATAATGCCACTCCCTGGGCCAAGCATATTCAAACCACCACAATGACCATCCCTGAGCAGGTGATCTTGGGTTGTATAAGAAAGTAGGCTGAGCAAGCCGTGACAGGCAAGCCAGTAACCACTATTTCTCCATGGCTTCTGCTTCAGTTCCTGAATGTAAATTTCTGCATGCCCTGATTTCTTACATTGACTGAGAATTGTTAGACAAAATAAACCCTTTCCTCCCCAAGCTGCTTTTGGTTATGGTATTTCATTACGGCAATAGAAACCCTCAGACACTTATGAAAATTGAACATTTGATAATGTCCACCATGTATAGCAGGTGCCAAAAGTGAGGTAATATGTACAAAGTACATAATAAGCACACAATAAATATTAGATGTTATTATTATAGCTATCATTATATTTTACATATCAAATTATAGCTATATACATAGCTGTCTGCATCTTCATCTAGATAGAAATTCTCGTGTGCAGCAATCCTCAACCGTCTTTCACTAGTATGTGTGTAATAGCACTGTGATTACTACAAAACAGCAGGAACTCAATAAGTATTCACTATATAGATAGATGGGTAAGAAAAGGAGGCCATAGCCTCAAGTTCCCATGGGAAATACACACACACACACACACACACACACACACACACATATATATATATATATATATATATATATATATATATATATGTGTGTGTATGTATATATATATGCATGTAAGTATATGTATATGCATATGTATATATGGGGAGTATATGTGTAGATATGTATATACGTGTATGTATGTGTGCATGTGTGTGCATGTCTATGAGTGATTCCTATGTTGGAAGAGGTAGAGCACATACTTGGTTTTCTGGGAAAATGTACAGGAATGACTTAAGAAGAGGAACTTCACAGTGGTCTTGTGAAGACAGCATTTTACTGAAGAGGAATGTGAGCAGTCAAGTGACAAAGCTACTAGGTAGAGGTCACCATGGCAGTGACAGAGAGAAAATGCCTTGTCAGCCTTTTAGCTCATTCTTTCTGAGCTCTGTAAAACTCTGTTGCTATCTCTGAGAATAATTATTTTTTACACCTTTTGATTTTTTGAGAATTTCACAGGTACATATAATGTGTTTTGCTCAAATCTACCACCATTTTCTCATCTCCAGTCCCTCCTCTCTCCCTCCCCTCTCCCTCCCCTCTCCCTCCCCTCTCCCTCCCCCTGCACCTTTCCAGTGCGCTCCAGTTTACTGTGTTCGTTATGTTTTATACCCACTGAGTCAACTTCATGCAGTCATTATATGCATCAGTATAGGACCATGTACCGGCTGGGTTTGTGTATCAACTTGACACAAGTTAGAGTCATCAGAGGAAGGGGCTTCAGTTGAGAAAATGCCTCCATGAGATCCAGCAGTAAGGCATTTTCTTGATTAGTGATCACCCAATATGGATGGTACCTTCCATGTGCTGCTGGTCCTGGGTTCTACAAAAAAGCAGGCTGAGCAAAGCTATGGGAAGCAAGCCAGTAAGCAGCACTCCTCCATGACCTCTGCATCAGCTCCTGCCTCCAGGTCTCTAACCTGCTTGATTTCCTGTCTGACTTCCTCCAATGTTGGACTGTGCTCTGGAAGTGTAAGACAAATAAACCCTTTCCTCCCCAACTTGCTTTTGGGTCATGATGTTTTGTCACAGGAATAAAAACCCTAACTAAGATAGGCCATCTCTTGGACCAATGGAAAGCCTAGCACGGTCTACAGTCCTGAAGAAAACCAACTCTTCCTCCCCCAGCAGCCATCAGTTGCAAGTAGATTCTCAGCTATGGGTGGGGCTCCATGAATCCCTACCTCAACCATGCTGGGATTTTGACTGCCTTGTGCAGACCGTGAAAACTGATGGAAGTGCATGTGTGCAATAGCCCTAATAGCTCTAGTAGCCCTGCCACGTCCAGAAAATACTATTTTTCAACAGAGGTCTTCTACCTTTGCCTCTTTCCATCTTGCTACCTTCTCTTCTTCCATGATGATTCCTCAGTGTGTCTGCGTCTGTGTGTGCATGAGTGTGTGTGTGTGTGTGTGTGTGTGTGTGTGTGTGTGTGTGATATAGATGTCCCACTTATAGCTGAATACCTAAGGATATTAAGATGGCAAATACTGATGTAGTTCTGCTGCTTTGCTGCATGGTACCCAGAGCCTTTCGTATGCTATTGGGAATCTTGGCAGAAAGATAAAGTGTGTCAGCTTTCCTATGGAACCCATGTGACTGCAGAATCTGTGTCCCCACAGGTGTTGCTCTCAGCATTTTACCTGTGTCGCCTCTCTCCTTTGTAAGCTTAACATTTTAGTAGCTTCTGACCCTTGAAACTCTAAGGATAATGAGGATTCAGTGGTAAAATTCATAATTTGAGAGATGGAGAGGTAGCTCAGTGGGTAAAGCACTTGTCATGCAAATATGAAGACCTGAGTTTGGAGCCCCAGAACCCACATACAACCAGTATGAATGTCTCTGAAATCTCAGTGTTGCTGTGGCAAGGCAGGAGAATACCTGGAAGCTCACAGGCTAGCTAGCTTGGTGGACATAGTGGTGAACAAGAGACTCTATCTCAGACAAGGTAGAAAGTGGTGAAGACCAGCACTGAAAATTGTATCTAATACACACAGAGACACACAGAGACACACAGACTCTCTCTCTCTCTCTCTCTCTCTCTCTCTCTCTCTCTCTCTCTCTCCTTCTCACACACACACACACACACACAC
>NC_034594.1:40453629-40486137 GCF_900095145.1 Mus pahari
CACACACACACACACACACACACACACACACAGCTCATTTGGCTCAAGAATTACTAGTTAAAGCACGTGGTGTACTCAGAATTGTGCTGGATCTGTGAAGAGCCTTCAAACCACTGGAAACACCACAGAGAAACACCACCAGTACCTGCCTTGGCACAGCATCCCTGTCCAGTGGGTTAGGATTTTTGCTTGTTTGTTTGTGTGCAGTGTGCACTTATCATTTGTGTCTCCTTTGCAAGGGACACAATGATGCTGCACTTGTCACTTATATGACAGATGAGGGTGCCATATCTATGATCTCACGTGCCTTGCTCAATCACAAGAGAATTTCCTTATTCAAGATGTTTAATTTTTTGGTTTTCTTCAACTTGGGGACTATCCTCCCTCACCAGTGCCTGCTCTATGATTACGGACGATTCTCATCTTCTTTCTAGGATGAGAAGTTTCAGTGTGTGAAACAGCGACAGCTTTGGTGTAGTTCTTTATAAAATGGTCAAGCTGAAATGAGGTCTGGAGAATTTTAAAGTTCCTCATTTTATAATTGAGGAAAAAGAAGTTTAAGGATGTGCAATGGCGTGCTAAGGCTGCCCAAGAAGGAGAGCCAGACCAAGACGACAGGCACCATCCAAATCATCTTCGATTTTGAATCCTATCCCTATTCTTGACACATGTTTGCCTTAGTGTTGTGTATGCTGAGGACTCCTGCTACACTGGGGTCCCATTACTGGAATAGCTCCCAGTATTTAAAAGGAATGTATAGGGGATCTGGGGGGTGTTTACAATCTGCTTTTCATGGGACACTTCTGCTACTCAGCTGGTGGTCTAATGTCTGCGACTGCAACATGAGCTCAGGGCAGGTGCCCTACTGGTACTTTCCTGGTATGTTGTGAGGGAAACCAGACCTGCATTCTTCCTAGTTCTTCAGATGGAAAACACAAATTCAACACACTGCCACAGGAGGAAAACACTCCGAGATGTATCACTCACAGGTTCTGAGCAGGGAGGTTGGGATGAATCCAGAGGGCAGTCCTTTGCCCAACCCCCCACCCCCAGAGCATGAGAGGGGGTATTAGAGTGTTAGACATAGGCAAGGGCAAACAGCTATGTGAGTGAAGCAAGTAGTATGTGAAGGGAAGGGTGTGAGAATCACTTTAGCTTCATGGGCAAATGTCTGAATGGTCACTTTAAAGGCAACTTCCAGCAAGGTAGGGAGCCTAGGCACTAGGCAAGAGCAATGTCAACAAGTTCCTGTCTCTGGCCACTCTCTTGAGCCATTTGGTGTGGTGTGTGCTTCCGATGCTGAGGCTACAACCTGCGCCGCTGTACTTGTACTGCCTGTACGTGGAAACCACTCCTCAGGGAGGTTTGTCCCTGTCGTTACCTTTCTCTGGGGCTTCCATTTGTTTCTGTATTGTTGCGGGGTGTATTGGACAGCAATGGGAAGATTGCTAAGTCTTCACATTGGCAGCCATCTTTAAGACCTATGAAAGATTAATTACTGAGGGAGCCCATAACTTTGTCACGATCAAAGTAAAAAATTCTATTTTTATGGCTGCCTGTGTTTTATCCTCTATAAATTTTATAATAATGATTGGGCTCAAAGTATGGGCATAATTTACATACATCAAAACGCCTCACACTGTCTTTCCAGGCAGCTAGACACCTGCAGCAAACACACAGAAGCACATTAGAACACAAAAGGCTCCTGGGCTCTTTGAGGCATTAATCAATGGGCTGTCTCTTAAGGGAGAATACAGCAAGAGAGAAAGGTGGCCGGGGTGGGGTGGGGTGGGGGGACAGAGTTGTGACAGCGGCCTTCTGTAGCTGCAGTCCTGCATACTGAGTTCACACAGGACGTGCGTATGTCAGAAATATACTTACTTCAGCTTTTTCACACCCTCCCAAGGTGATCGGCCTGATTGCCGGGAAATGCTTTTTCTCTTACAGTGACCAGAAACTCTTTAGAAATGTCAGCTTCGGGAATGACTTTAGAATTTGTGGCTATTTAGCACGGCTGGGCTACGTTCAGAATGTGTTAAAGTCTGGAGAGAGATGTGCTGTGTGTGCTTGAGCCTCCATGTGTTGTTCCCTCTCCATCTCCTACCTGGTTCTGCCTTCGATTGATTTTGCCTCCTAGCAAAGAGTTAAAGGTTATCAGGCAGGGATTTAAGTCCAGGCACGCCGGCAGACATGTACCAAGGCGACGGCAGCTACAAATAGTGTGTGCTACAAGCTTTCGGGTAAACATCAATTTCTCCAATTTGCTCTAGCCTGAGACTCTTATAAGCCTAGCAAATGAATTGTGAGTGTGGGTTTTTGTGCTGGATGGACGGAGCAGGGCTGTGTTTCTATAGCACTGCTAATATACACTGAGTTAAGTTTAAATATCATGAAGGACTAAAGAGTCACAGCTGTTTCATTTACACTTCCTTCTTTATATGTGCCAATTTTAACCTTCCTGGACTGACTGAAAGACTGCCCTGGACTCAGCTGCAGACAATGGAAGAAGTTGCTGGAGCTTGTCCCTAAACGCCAGGGCAAGGGGGGGTCTTATCTCTCTGCTATTGAGAGCCCACCTCCAACTTCATATCCCACACATTGCTTTCAGCTCAGAGCATTCTGTCTATATACTATCGTGAGCTATGGATTCTGTTCTCAGGCGAGTCTAACTGAGGTCTTTCCACACACAAGGTTAAGGGCGCTATACTATCTTGCTTCATACTTAGTGTTTAGGTAAGATAGTTTTAGTTGTTATCTCCATTAGAAAGAATGGAAAACTAAATTGGAGGTGAGATGGCACTGCCAAAGCATTAGAACAAGCATCCAAGATACACAAGAACTTTGCCCAAAGTCATAGAACACTGCTCCAAGCCCAGGGAGCCTAAGCCATGAAGAAAATTGTACACCTCTTCAGATCCCCTTTTGGGTTCTCATTGAACAAAACTCCCTAAGAACTGGGTGTTGTTTGTGTGTAGTTATTTATCCCCCCTCCCCTATATGCCTAGAACACTCAAATATCTGTTGGTCTCCAAGAGTCAAAGTAATCCTAAGAAAAACAGGGATGGCAACCAGAATCTACAAAACCAATAGGCATAGAAATATGATTCTCCCCAAAGGAGACCTCGCTTTTTCTTTCTGATCATGTTAACAGACTAGAATATAATAATTTCATTTAAGGAAAACCTTAAATAAAAGTTTCATTAATCAGAATGGGTATTCCTACTATAATGAGCCCTGAGTTGAATTTTAGAACCCTCTTTATGCTTGGTTAGTAACAAAGCTGTTATAAAAATAATGTGATAAGACAGTCCGTTGCAGTCGTGTGATTTAACTGTGTAAATGGGTACCCGAGCCCAGTGTCTGAGCATACCTAACTTATGTAATGCTAACATAATGGATTATGCATATTGTATTGGGTTAAAAATGAAACTCAGTGAAGTATTACAGCAATTTAAAAAATATATATCCGGACTTGTTCAGCACAGATATTTAAATTTTAAACCTGTTTAAATATTCAACTGAAACTAAAATAAAATTCTGAAAAATGGAATTCAATAGAAAAGCTCCATTAAGAGTAAAAATGCCTCCCCAAATCCATTTGGTTCTAATAGAAAACCATTGAGTGGGGTTTTCATTGTTGCAGTACCAGCCAAGGGAAAAATTATACATCCACTTGGGCGGGAGAAAATCAGCTGGACGTTTTGAGGCATGAGCCTGCTTCAAGACAGGGAGAGCAAAGGAAGACCTCAGACCAACCCTCACACCAGACCAAGGCTGTTCAACGTGGGCAGGAACTCTTTCTTAAATAGCGCTTTCCACTTTATTCTTTGCTTCCATGCAGTCTCATTCCACCCTCCATATCGGATACATTTCTAGAGGAAAAAAAAAATAAAACAGAAAACAACTGGCACCTTTCACTGTATTATCAGGATAGTGACCAATTTGCTCTCTGAGAGCCAAGAGGTGTTTCTCTGACAGACACCCTGAAGGATGTTTTTATTCAATTAATTGGAATGATTGCTTTCACAGAAACACACTGCTTGGATAACATCAGGTTTGGGCCTGGTACCAGCATGTTCGTTACTCAGGTTCTCCAGACAGCTAATGCACGAGGATTCTGAAACCTAATTAAAACAATCAGAGAGAATTAAACCAGCTCAGTGACTATACTCAAACAGCAAACCCAGGGAACTGCATAGAGAACCACTCAGGGGAGTGAGCTGCTGCATCCCAGGGCTAGAGAGATGGCTGCAGGGAGACACAAAATGGAGATCATTATGAAAAGAAATATAGGATAATATAAACAGAGTCTCTAATCCTGAGGACTGTAAATCCCTTCCCCTTAATTGGTTTAGAAACTGTGGTGTGTAATGTGAGATGGAAGGTTCTGGCTGCCTTTCTTCTTTGTGGCAGAATCACATTAAATGAAAAACAATAGCCAAGCTGACAGCTCCCTTTCTGTGGGGGCACTTAGCACTAATCTGCTATTGAGACTAATACAATTACACGGGATTAGAGCTCTGCCAAGGGTGTGCAGATTGGGGAATTCTAGGCGAAAGGAGACCTGGGCTCTTTAAAGCAGGGTGTGAGGGCTAAAGGGGGTGTAGGGGGTGGGTGGATCAGATCCACAGTGCTCCCAATTATGGTAAAAATAATGGAAATAATCATGATTTGATAACCAACTCTGGGTCTTGATTATAATTTCTCAGCTAAATGGAATTCTGGTTTGAGAGTTTTCTCCTCAGTGTTTCATGTTATGTTGCTTATTTTGAATGGCTTTTAGTTGAATTTAGAGATTTCCCTGCCACTCACCTTTCCAAGAGTCCTTACAACATGCAAGCTTTCCCAGTGTCCAGGCAGAATGGGAGATCTACTTTCAGAAGTTAGAAATCACAACTGGCCAGGGCTTCATTCTCTGGCTTCCTCCGGTTGAGTTTTCTGTGCAATTTGAACTGACAGCTACTATAGCTACGACTGGACTCTTCCCCTCCCCTCCAGAATGACTATAGAAATCCATCAGCACTGGTGACATGACCACAAATGTCAAACTAATTCAGATTTTCCATGTGTATCTCAGCAAAACTGATTTAGTCTCTTGCTCATGACACCAGGGAGAGATTTGATTGTCATTAGGGGAATACGGATGAACACAAGGCATTGGGGGAAAGGGGAATTCCCTACCCCACACCACCACCCACAAAACAAAACAACACAACACAAAACAAAACAAAACAAAAACGCTCTGCTGATTTTTTTCCTATGAGCCTCCAGCAAATGTCTCCAGCAAAATCAGTTCGGCAGCCGATCAATTACTGTGTTTCTCAATAATTTGGAAAATATTTCCAACTAGTCTCATTTTTACTTTTAAATAAAACAAGTCAATATGACATGTTTATTACATTCCCAGCATGATGCAACAATACTTTTCTAATTTAATTTCAAAGCTGTTGGACCTAAATAAACGCCACTAGTGAATGCTGCAGTTATACCTTCCACATGGTGTAGAAGTGATCACCGAATATTGAACATTTGCTTACCACACAGTGATGAACACACACATACTAAAGGAAAATTAGTGCTGACACTAGAATGTCATTTTGGTAGTACAGCTATGACCAAGAACCTATGTCCTAGAAGTCTATTTGCTCATGTGGACAATCTGTGTTGTTAACCGAGTCTTAGGATTTTCAGTGAGCTTGAGGCCTGAAGACAATGAAATGATGGTGGTTTCAGCCCAGGTTTGTGAAGTAGGGTAGGAAAGGACAGAAGTGAGCACACTTAAATGAGAACAAACATTACGGTTTCGCTATACTCAGTGTGACTTTATTCCCTTCAAGCATGGTAGCAGAAGCTGATCTCGGATTTACCTTTTGCTTGCTCTCCTTATGGGCTCCCATCTAGGCCTTATTCAGAGTCATTAGAATCTTCTATCCGGACCTCTCTAACATTCTATCTAATCTTCCACTAGAAACAATGAACTCTCGTTTGATTCTTGAGGAGTTTAAAGTTAAGAAAGATGCTCCCTACCCAAAATATGACTTCAAGTGTTCCCTTCTTATCCTACATACTATTTTGAGATGTTCCCTATCCCAACCCCACCACCATGATCACCACCACTTTAGAGAGCCTGCTTTGACAGGCACACATGTCTAATCGCTTAAGTATGTTTTTTATCTGAGTTTCACAAGAAAAGGTTGTTTTTTTGTTTTTTGTTTTTTTTGGTTTTTTTTTTTTTTTGCATGCCTGCTATAATTCCATGCCAAAACTTCATGAAAGTGGACTTTATTATTTCCATCATGGAGTCTGTTCAGGTATGTGAAACTAATATGAATTTGTTGAGCTGTATCAGTGGTTTTGGAAAACCCATCAGTGATGCCTCCGATTTCTCCTTGGGGAGCATCCCTTCAACCTTAGAAACCAGGTCACAGAGATTGGTAGATCTGGGTTCAGAAGCCTATAAGTTGGGCAAACTTCTCCATACCTCTCAGAGGGTCCAATAACTGATTTAAAGAACTGTTGTTTCCATCTTGAAATTCTTACATTTCTTTTTCAACAAGATACCTTGAATTTTTATTTTGTACTGGGCAGCACAAATTGTGTATCTTGTCCTGGTGGTTGCTTTAGGATGCAGTAACCAGCAGCAATGACAGTCAATTCCAGAACTTTCTGAGAACAGTGTTCTCATTGGAGTGGTAAGTTTAGAATGCCAATGGCAACCACACACAGAATGGGTCTCAGAATAAAGCCATAGTGGGCAGAAGTAAGAGAAGAATAAAGATAACGCCTTGATTAAATCACCCACATCTTTGAGTATAATATACTTTATTATTTTATATTTTTCCTAAGTTGCTTTTAGATGAGTGTTTCTGTATCTCACAGTCAAGTCTAACATAATCATGGACCAGATTCTCTCGAGCAGATACTGGGTCAGAATCTAGGGCACAGAAAGCTTAAGGATCCGCATCTGTAGAGGAAAGGAGAAGAAACAAGAGTGGCCAGAGGAGAAAGGCAAACTTCTCTCTCCTGTAGTTCTGGCAAAACTTCAACCAACCTGGCAGACAGGTTGTTTTGAAAATTGCCTCCAAGTTACCCTGAATTGAGCAGAATCCACCCTACCTCTTACATACCCACTTGCCCGGTTTCTACATGGAGCTGTGCTTGGAAGGACGTTGCCTTGTGTGAGACAGCTCCACACTGGAAAGGCTACTAGGAAGATATCTTGGGAGTTATCTTCCATTGTCACTCTTAGCAGCTGGGCAGAGATCTTTTGAAGAGACCAAAATATAAGTGCACAAAAAGTATACAGGTCACATCTATACTGGTCAGTGGAGGCATGGGCTGAGGAAGTAAAAAGTATAAAGAAAGATGCAAAAACACCAGAAAAAAAAAATGGGAGAAAAGTGGGGTGGGCCTACTACAATATTGGCAGCCTTGTAGATACAAAGTTAAAGATAGTATTAAGTTAAAGAACACAGCTTAAATTTCTTTCAGGAAAGGGTGTGTGTGTGTGTGTGTTTTACCAAGTGATCTGAACCCATGCTTCTATGTTGTTGATGGAAATTTGCAGTGTGAATTTTGTCAGTGGAGTTAACAATGATCATGTTTTTCTTTTCTTGGAAATGGAATCTCTGCTTTTTGCTATGTGTTTTGCTGGGAATCTCCTACTTGATTTGCCAAGGTTTAGAGAGAAGGAACACGCCAGCCACTGGAGAACAATAGAGTCATTTGTCATCTCCTACTACGTTTCTTCACGTGGATTTGTTCCTAGTTCATGAGTGTTAAGCTATAGCAATTACGTTAACTAAAACATAAAATAGCTTGCTTAAGGGTGTTACTTATTCAGGAAAGATAGAGTTATCCATCCCAGATCTGGTCCTCTTGTCTCTCTGCATGTGGAGGTCTGAGGACAACCTTGGTTTTTATTCCTCAGGTACCGTCTACCTTAGGCTTGAGATAGCATCTCTAATTAGTCTAGAATCAGCCAAGTAGATAAGGGCACCCAGGTAGCCCTCCAGAGAGTTCTAGAGAGCCATCTATTTTTTGCCCCCCCTCCCATCGTGTCATCACTGGAATTAAAATCTGTGCCACCAGGCCCAGTTTTCATGTGAATTCCAAGTATCAAACTCAGGGCTTCACCTTCGCAAGGCAAGTTCTCTGCTGACTGAGCGGCTTTAACTTCTACATCTTTATTCCAGACATCCTACTAGCTTGGCATGTTTGTACACAGACCGTGGTGCCACTGACAGATGGCTTGGGGGGAAACTATGCATATAGGAACGATTTAACGACATAGACATACTGGTTGGGTGAACATAAGGTTACATTCAGGGGTCCTAGTCTAGGCTTCAGAATTCAGGATTAGACTTGTTTTCTTTGCCGCAGAAGGACCAGGTGTCAGGATCCCTCTCTGCTAGGCAGTGTCCACAGCTGCAGTTCTCAAAGCCATGTTGTGGCTGTATTCGCTGACGTAACTAGCACCTGGGTATTTGTTTATTTTAAGAACATTTTGTTGGCTTTAAAAAAAAAAACAAAACAAAAAACAAAACACTGAACAAGTCAATAGCTTCTCAAGTGCCAGGAGTTAGGGAAGGCCACTCCCTTCCTATTTTTTGCGAATCCCCAGTATAACTCTCCAGTCTCAAATTTGAAACAAGCCCCGCCCCAGTGTGTGATCAGAAGCTATGTCTGTGTTTTGTGCGTCACCTTCTGGAGGCAGGGTCGGTGTTAAAGGCCCCATTTTGCACATTTTGCACAGTAGATCATTTTTCAATTCCCAACAACTGAACTTCCTAGATTTTTATATGGCGAAATTTAACTCCGATCATATGGGTATAAAAAACACACATACCCACTAGAGCATTGTTAGATTTCCGAAAGAAATTTTATTTCACATTAAAATGTGGTCTTTAGTAGCCTGATTGCGTAAAGAATGTGCTGTGTGGGGGCCTCTTTTGCATATTTAGATATGAAAGAGTATGCACAGTTGCCAGATAATGTAATTTTCATCCAGCCAAATATCAAGTACAATTCAATGAAGAAAATGCAAGTTTTGCAGCATGATTTACGCACGCTTATATACCCTTCATTTCTAGTCTATATGAAATGCAGACGTTTATAGTTCTATAACCAGAGGAATAAAATTTGAATGTGTAGTAAAACGAGAAATGTATTTTAAATGGGCTTCGGAACAGAACTGAGGAAGTCGTCAGGAGGCCACGGTCAAAGATGTAATTGGTTATTTTGTTAGATGACCGCTCAGATAGAAGCTTGGCAGGCCAAGGATTGAATTCAGGCTGATGGGCATGGGAGATGGAGCGACGGGTCCCTGGAAGAGATTGAGACACTACAACACAGTAATCCAAGCCAGCCACAAAGCACACCATAAAGCCAGCCTGAAAAATCCCTCCTGCCTGTATGATGCATCCCTATTTTTTTTCTTTAAAAGAACGGTTTTATGATTTGGCATAGATCATTGGTCATAGTGCTTTTTTTTTCTTCACATATTTCCCAGCTGCATTCTGTGTCAAATCTACAAAAGACACAACCATTATTTCTATAAAATAGTGGAAGATTGAGGAGCCATTTGCCCATCTGCCCTGATCATTTCCAACATAACTCCTTTGGGCAGGCATTAAATAAGCCACGTGCCAGCTGTGTGGTGAAAGAAAAAGGATGGAGAGGATTCCTAGCTCTGGCAGGTAGCTGGTATGTAGGGGCCTGTAGCTCTGAGCTCACCTCCCAAAGAACTCAGCATTCTGGTTGAAAACCTTCCTCCTCATGCTTAAGGAATGACGAATCTGTCATTCAGTTCCTCCCACAGCATGCCCTGGGACCTAAGCAGACTCTACCAGTATCATGCGTAGGACATTTCCATGAGAAAAAGGCTAGTTTATTCCAATAATGTCACCAGGCAGAAGTGAAGTATATATGAGCTAAGGGCAGTTGGCAGCCATATTTGCTAGCCTCATGGAAAAAAATATCTTGATGGCAGAGGCCTAGGCAAGAAGAGTGCAGTCAAAGATGGGAAGAAATCAAACTTACCCAGGCTGAGCCTCAGGGTCCTCTCATGCCTGGTTTGGAGCCCTTCGCAGTTCTGAGGCCTGAAAACCTTTGCTTTTTAGTTGTTTGAGCTGGAATTTGAGTGCCACTTGTCTCTGCTCTCTCCAAAGTCCAAATGCACTGGAACTCTATGAGGAGATCTAAAAAAAATGTCCACCCCAGTCCCTCTTACAGTCTAGTTTGGAGTCATATGACCAATTGTGGCCAACAAACTGCGAGAAAAACTGATCAAAACACTAAACATTGGAGAGCTAGCATGCCTCCCAGGGCTCACTTTTTGGAAAAATTTATAGGTGAAAAACCACAGTTGTAAGATGGCCAACCTGCATGAGTGTATGCAGAATGGCATTCCCGTCAACCTGTGCTGTTGTCATTCGACAAAAGATATCAGGGGTAGCTGGTCACAGACACATATATATGTATTTATATAAAGGCACAATGTGGCTGGATAATGTGTGTGTGTGTGTGTGTGTGTGTGTGTTCCATTGTCTGACATATTTAGGACCAGAAGTATTTCAGATTTTCAGAGTTCTTCCAGAGTTTAGAACATCTGAATATGTATAAAGTGGTATGCAAGCCTAAACATTAAAATCATTTGTGTTTTATATATACCTTGAATGCATAGCCTGAAAGTAAATTTATAAAATTTTTAGTGTACCCACATTTTGATTGTACCAGTCACATGACCTTAAGTATAAAATTTTCCTCTTAAATTTTCAGATGTGGGAACATTTTATATTTTAGAGTTTCAAAATTGGAATGTTAAGCCATTGAATGTGTGTGTGCACACAGGCATATATGGTGCTTACCGACTTCCCTAAATTTGAAGTTAAAATCCATGCCTGCCAATCATCCCTCTGTAATGCTCCATCATATACCATAAAAATTAAACGTAGGAACTTTCAGAAAAGATGTGAAAGAACCAAGAAGCCAGAGACAATGAGGACACATGTACAACCCAGTCTTGTACCTAGAAAGTGCCAAAGCTTTGAGCCCCAAAGGAAGCCAGCCTTCACTGTGCACAGCCAAGGGTCAAACACTTCCCCGAAACTGTTTTGCTTCATTCTTACCAACAAATCACGAGGTGATATTATTCTCAATGAAACTGAATTCCAGCGAGATTAAGCTGACTCAGAGTGCTTATTAGAAAAAGTCAGCTTTGAACCCTGTCTGCCCAGCTGCGCGATCCAGTCAAAATTACTTCCATTATTACTATTAATGGTAGCATAAATATTACTTAGAGTTAATACTTTCCAGATGCCCTCAACATAACAGTTCCTGCTGCAACCTCCTCCCTCTTTAATAGAAAGAAGGCAAAATCCAGTCCTATCTGGTCTGAGTTCTTGGGTGCAGTTCCACTCTAGGGCTTTAGAAGTGGAGTGTATGCCTCTTGCCACCTGGCACCACAGTTCTCTTCCGTTTGGAGTCTCCTGCCCCTTGTCTGGCCATTATTGGCATGTTCTAGTCTTTCTCTTCAATGTCTACTCTGGGATGTTGTCCTTAGCTCAATCACTTTTCTCCTAGGCCCAGAGCAACTTCAAGTCACATAGTTTCTGGTTCACAGTTTTGCATGTTCCTGGGATATTTCTCTTTGGCTGCACAAACTTCCCAAACGTTAGTCCATTTGGAACTAATTTGCCAGCCAGCAGAAACCCTGCAGACTAATGGGGAAATTTTCCATTCTGGATTCAGCCTGTCTCATCATTCTTATCTCTTTGCAACATTAGCATCGTCAAAGTATTGGCAAGGGCTCTCCTTCTGGGTTGCTGGTAAAATAAGATTAAGTGTCTAAATCCACTGTAATTTGGAGATGGAGATTATTTTTTTTCTTGGATCTTCTTACTTATCTTTGACTCAGTGAAGTGCCCATTACTACAGATACCTGTCCAGTTTATACCATTTCATCCAAAAGGCGAAAGACAAACCAGGTATAGTGAGCTCTCTTAAACCAAGCAGCAAGCATAGCAGTGCAGGTAACCGAGAGGGCTGGTGGGCTCCCAGCAATGGAGGCCTAGAGTAAGCAGGTAAGATGGCAGTGCTTCATTGCCATCATTTCAAGGCAAAGACGTGCACATGGATGTAAAACTTTTCCAGGGAGAAATCTGAGGAAGAGACTAGGAGTGGTTAGGAATAATTCTCTGAATTTTCATGAAGGTAGAATAGTAATCAGAGTCAGGACATCCGTGCAGTCCCATTTAAGTAACACCATTGTGCGATGGCACAATTAGAACTCCTTATGTCCTGCCTATCAGTTAAATCGGTATTTATGGAGTGCTCGGGCTGCTGATAATAAGTCAAATCTGGCCCTATTCCCACCAGTGACTGAAATAATGGATAAAAAGCCCATTTAGTACATCTCTGTGAACATCATATTGTCACAGGCTCCTCCCGGGGACAGTGAATTCTATAAGCATTAATGGGTTTTATTCAACAAACATCCACTTTCTAGTCAGACAGTTTTTTCCACTGACACCTGCCAATTCATATTCTACAAAGAAATTGCTGAGCTTATAGAGTTGTCATTTAAAAAATGAGTATGTCTCATTATCTTTATTTATATCCTTCTTCCTGTTCCAAACCATCAATCCAGAAGGCCTCTGAAGTTTTTTTGGAAGGATATTTGTGTTTCTCAGTGAAAAAATCAAACACTACACTTTGCCAGTTAACAATTGGTTGATTTCCACATTAAGTTTGCATTAATTTTATGGAAATTGGAAAGCAGGCAGAAATCCCAGCCATCTGGACCTAAGCATGTATCTAAGTGATGGTGTGTGTTTCTCAAGGATTTCGATGAAGAAAAAGGGAGGGGATCCTAGCTCTGTGTGACCTGCCACCCTCCACAGTTTCACTGCCTCTTGATTAATGCAGATTACCTCTCTGGGCTTCCTGTTTCCTCAACTGACAGGCGTGATCTCAAGTAGAGTTTCTACCTAGTCTTTGTAACCTAAGACTTTGTAACTCCTGATCCTTTAAGGCCATCCCTCTTTTCCAAGCCTATCAGACAACGCACCATCCTGCCTTCAAACCCCCCACCAATGTTGCCTCTACCTTGAGTCACATTAGATTTAGAATGTCTTCTAAGTTGACGTTGTATTTCGAGGGTTTGTGGTAAATACAATGGTAGACAAAATGGTCCTTCAGGGTTATCAGCATTAGAAACCCAGAACTTGTGGGTGTGTTCATAGGAAAGGAGACTTTGTGAGTGTACCTAGGATGAGGACTAGGAAACTATCCTAGAGCGTTCATGGGCAACCATTGTAATTCAAAGTCATCATCACAACTGGCCTGATAAGCTTTGTCCAGCGGTGTATCAGTGGCACAAATATAGTGGGGTAGCTACTTTCTGGTTAGATTTAAGTCCCACTCCAGGACAGAACCCTTGCCTAGTTCTGTCCTATAAATTGGGCCAAAACCTTTGGCTGGGTATGTCCTAGGGTAGAGCTTACTTCTATTATTTTGCTAAGTGGACATAGTACCACACTGTCTTCTGAGTATCTTTAAATAAGCTAAAGATCAATAAAGCTCAACTCTCCTCAGAAGAAACTGATTTTTTACAATGAATAGTGCTCGCGTTGTGGAGACACACAACTGATTACAGTGTGGAGCATACCTGACTGTGGCGTGGTCAGCTTCAATGGTACATCTATGTCACACTTTCTCCTTTCAAGTCTCAGGGATTGCCATGGACAAGGAAGCAGATAGACTGAGCTGAAAGACCAGGGCTGGGGAGGAATGGTGCGAAGCGGTGTCCTTGGGAAGGCACACGTATGTCGCAGTGGCCATTGCTGCCTGCACAAAACCTGCACAAATAAAGCTGGAAAGGGGCATCATAAGAAAAAGGCAAGAGAGGGAAAGTCTAGAAACAGGCGATCGTAAAAAGCCGGAGATTAAGGAGAACAATGTGAAGATGAAGAAAGAGGCTGAGGCAAGGCAGCCTCTGTAGGCTGGGCAAGGCAAAGAATTTGGAGGTCTACAAAACCTCCCAAAGGAGCTAGTTCACTGACCTCCTGAACTTCAGAAGAGTGTATTTGCATTGTTTACAGCCACGGTGCTTGTCACATGTTATTGCTGCAGTGACCAAAGGACAACACAGACTGGGGTACTTAACAGAGCACACAATAATGTTGTTTATCTGTGCGCTTCCCTCTTGATATCCAATGCATTTTTATTTTTCTATTCTGAGCTCTAAAGATTTGCTGGCACGTGATGGGTATAAGATGCAGACAAGTAGATGAGCATATTGTGTTGTCCAAAGGAAATACAAGAGTTTAGTGGCCATGTGACTTGCTAATGCTTCACAGTAATAGAAAAATCACCCAAATGCTAATGTTTCCCTGGGGTATGTATTCACCATGACAAATTTTTCACTGAGAATGCAAAACCAAAATGATTTAAATGTTATTCCTGCTGTTTTATATGTAACCACAACACATAAATCTAAACTCCTAAGTAGAGGCTGTGTTTATTTATTTATTTTAAGCATGTTACTTGTGATTCCATAAGGAAAGAAAAATTTAAGCTTTGGCAGTCTATGTTACATTATACAGTTTTCCTTGGAGCCCTTTCAATGATTCGATGTTAATGCAAAGTAGTCCAGATTCTTAGAAGTAAAAATATTGTGTGTAGTTCATCTGTTTGTTTTAAATGGTCTCTGTAAGCAAAACCTATGCTTTGCTGACTTATCATGTCAGAGGGTATGGATGTGTCAATTTATACATCACAAGAAATGGGAAGGGGGCAGGAAGGGACAGACGAGACAGCTGCTTTATCCCTTCAGAGGGAAGGTACAACCAAAAGTCCACTGTCCTTCACTGAGTATCCTTGCAGGCCCTGGGAAGGAACTAGAGCATTTTTTTGAGCTAATGTCCTTGGGGAAAGTGAAAACATAACTGTGACTGCCATTGAAGCCACAGATGGATGGCCATGGTGTCTATCTCTATGTGGCCAGCTGTTAACTGTTCTCTCTCTCTCTCTCTCTCTCTCTCTCCCCCTCCCTTCCTCCCTCCCTCCCTCCTAGAAGAGTTTGTTCTGCTATTCAACAATTAAAGTGCCGTCCTCCAAAAATTCTTCCTATTTTGAAAGAAGAGTTGGCATGACATCACTCTGTAACAAGAGTGTTTGCAACACCTGCGCATGAGCTGCAAGTTTCACTGAAAGAGAAAGGCCCACAGTGGCCCTCTGGGGATGCATTCATATTCAGAGCCTCAGTCTCATATGACTCTAGGAAGAACTCAGTATTTTTAAGCTTTAAAATTGTACTTTTTATCAGAAAGAAAATCCATACTTAAGTCTCATTTATATTTGATGATACAAAAATCTTAAGGAACAATCAATTCGCAGTAGTGAAGGGCAAAATGGAAGACAAATGAAAGATGTGTTTCCACAACTGTTCCTTCAGTCCACAAAGGACATCAGACATGGCCCACACCAGGGGACAGTGAGAAGCAACAAACACAAGTAATGATTTTAGCCAATGTAATTGTTCAGGCACATCTCCTATCCATGTAACTGGCTCATTCAGGTCTCAGCTCAGAGATTACCCATGTCTCTTCTGAACAAGCCCTCTCACACGACGCAGCTCCTGTCACGGTCATACAACGTTAATGTTTTTCACAGTCCTTATTTCAATCTTTTTTTCACATTTGTTTGCTTGCTTATATGCTGTCTTCTCACCCCCATCAGGAAGGAAATTACCTAAGAGCAGAAGGGCTTATCTGCTTCCCCAGACATATCCCAAGTGTCTAGAACACAACTCAGTGGGACTTTCCCTGGCATTTGGGCCTGGATTCACGAAAAACTTCAGCCTTTTGTCTATAATTAATATAACACAGAAAAAAAACACACACAAAACAAAATCGGCAAGGGTTGAAACTTGTAAACAATGGAATTTATGACAAATAAAAATAGCTGAAGGAGCCATCTCTTCTGTAACAATGAAAATTCAAAAGTGGATTTTAGATAAAATAGACTTGCTTGAAGCAACTGACAAGGACTAAGCCTGCCTATGGGATAATGTTTCCTTAACTAGAAAGTAACAGACAAGTGAAAGATTTTAAACAAAAATTTTATGTGTAAAATTTGACCCTGGACAATTATACTGAGGAGAATGAGAGTCATAAGATGAAACTCATAATAGCAGAAGGTATAATAGGCACCATTTGATATGTTTGTGGAAGAAACCTGATGGATAAATTGAATCATCATCATAAAATTCATGAGAAAGGATTGATTTTGAAAACAATTTTGGTTTAAATGAAAATGGAAAAAAAGTGGAAATTGTTTAAGTGCTTTATATAGAAAAATTGATCAAATAATAAAATTCACTTAACATAATTTGATTCAAAAATACTTTCTTGGCCACAGTGATATAATTATGATTAAAAAGATTGTGTTTATAAACAAAGATTTCATATTTTTTGTGGCCAAAGTGGTATGATAGCAATTCTTACAATCTGGCCACATAGACAGCTATAGAGCAAGATACCCAATACTTGGGGACCGTAATCAATTATGTAACATGCTGAGAATAAAAGATTCCACTCTACATGCATCGTGGGTCGCTTCCTATGAAGCAGGATGCTACTGTCTGGTTTTCTACCTTGCGCAACACACCTCCTCCTCTTGGTCTTCTACATCTTCAAAACGGGGTTTAATTACAGATTGAGACCAAATTCTACCACATATACCTGGAAAAGAAAAAAAAAATGAGTTACTGAGGATGGTAGCGAAGGCGCTGAGGCACAGAAGGCTAACCTCTGAGATCCTGATATTTAAGGGCTAGGAAGGAGATAACCATCTTGGAAAAAAGACAAAGAAATAACAGTCTAGGATAGTGCGATGTGAGAAACCTTGAAGACCTGAGAATATTTGAAAGGAACAAGAAAATTCCACGGGGAAATAATGTCAGGAGCAAAAAGAAAACTCTTGGGTCTGGCTAGCAGGCCAGTTTTGAAATGGAGACGATAACCGCGGGACACACAGGAGGAGCGGGTCACCGACAAGAGAAGACTGGGAGGTTGAGAATCAAGTCTCTTGGTCATATTTTTCCCCTAGTTTCCTGGTAACTAATATTGCTCATGAGCACCCACAGACAGTAGAGCGAATTTATTGTCTCTCCAACCCTTCAGTGGGGCACGGATACGACATCAGGGTGACCATAGCCTGTGACTACATTTCTGATGTGATTCTACACTTTATTCCACCTTTGCTTCTCTTCAGTTTTTGTCTTCTGTTCTAGCTTTTCACTTAGACTTTTCTTATGATTGCACCCCGTGGCTTTGCACATCTGGGAAATGTCTAGAAGGAAATATCTACACCAGCTCAGGGGAATAAGGGACCACGCCTTAAAGCCAAGGAAAAGGTGAATGGGAGGGTCTGGGGGAGGACAGTCTCTGTACCCTTAGGAAAGAAAGCAATAACATCCACTGCTGGAAAAGATGGCTGTGCGGGAAGTTAGGAAATACATTCAGTGTGTGTGTGTGTGTGTGTGTGTGTGTGTGTGTGTGTGTGTGTGTTTGCAATAAATCATTACGAGCTAAAAGTCTTTTTAAATAACCATAATCTTAATCTTCCATTTTTAATTGGATATTTTATTTATTTAAATTTTAAATGCTACCCCCTTTCCCAGTATCCCCTCTGTAAACCCCCTATCCCATACCCTCTTCCCCCTGCTTCTAAGAGGGCACTTACCCACCCACCCACCCACCCACTCCCATCTCCCTGCCCTAGCGTTCATCTACACTGGGGCAACAAGCCTTCACAGGACCAAGGGCCTCCCCTCCCACGGATGCCAGATAAGTCCCCTTCAGCTCCTTCAGTCCTTCCCCTAACTCCTCCATTGGGGTCCCTGTGCTCAATCCATGGTTGCCTGTGAGCATCTGCATCTGTATTGGTCAGCATCTGGCAGAGCCTCTCTGGAGATATGTACCAGGCTCCTGTCAGCAACACTTCTTGACATCAGCAATAGTGTCTGGGTTTGGTGTCTGCATGTGGGATAGATCCCTAGGTGGGGCAGTCTCTGGATGGCCTTTCCTTCAGTCTCTGATCTACTCTTTGTCCCTGTATTTTCTTTAGACAGGAGCAATTCTGGGTTAACATTTTAGAAATGAGTGAGTGGCCCCATCCCTTAACCTAGGGACCATACCTAACCTCTGGGTATGGTCTCTATGGGTTCTCCCTTCCCTTTGTGGGATATTTCAGCCAATGTCATCCCTGTGGGGTCCTGGGAGGCTCTTGCTTTCCTGGTATCTGGGACTTTCTGGTTGCTACCCTAGTTCCCCATCCCCCATTGCTACACACCTCTGTACAATTTCCCGACTCTCTGTATATCTCCTCCATCTCTTCCTATACCTGATTCTTCCCTTCTTTGCCCCCTTCCTCCCAAGTCCCTCTCACCCTCTACTTCCCTCGATTATTTTGTTCCCCCTTCTAGGGAGGACTGAAGCATCCACTCTTTGGTCTTCCTTCCTTTTGAGCTTCATGTGTTCCATGAGTTGTATCATGGGTATTCTACACTCTTTGCCTAATATCCACTTATCAGTGAGTACATACCATGTGTGTTAATCTCTCATTTTTCAACAACAGAAATGTAATGACATGTATTTTTAAAGGAATTTTTACTCCCAACAGCTAAGGAGAGGATCTTTCCTTAACTCTTCCACCTTCTAGTGCTATGGACATCTGTTGCTTGTATCCTCCATGGTCTACACTCTGCCTTTGTCTTCACGCTCTCCCCTGTGTGACTCTCAAATTTCCCCTTCTTTCACTTATTTAGAGTGCAACTGGAAAATCCAGGCTGATTGTATCTAGAAGATTCTATGGCTTAGAGTAGGAACATATATCTTGTTCAAGTACTTATATTCAACTACACATAAAAGGTAAAGAAAAGGGCATAGATCTGATGTAGAAAGGCAGTGCTGGGGCATGGGATAGAAGGATAAATAGGATCATTGAAAAGAGACAAAGGACAGATTGAAAGTGTTTCCTAGACCCAAACTGCACGATTCTCCAAAAGATCTCGGCAGCCAGGGTGCAAGAACGAAGCAGCTAGACGGTGGGAGTAACTCAGCAGAGGTTGCTTGACAGTGGACTCGCCAGAGGCTTCTGGAGATGAATGATTCGCCCCTTTCCATTTCCAGCTACGGAGCTTAAGACGTGTGTGCGTGTGCATGTGTGTGGTGTGTGTGTGTGTGTGTGATAGTACATGGGAAGTATCTTGTAAACTGTAAAACATGTAATGGGATAGAATTTGTATTCATTCCCATACCATCTCCCTATATATTAGTCTCATATTCCAGCTGTATGCTTACTATCCAACTCTATATTTCTTCCTATGACTTCCTAGGTGCCTCACAAATAAAGCTTAGGCAAAATCTCCATTACAGTAAAAACTCCTCCTTCTTTAAGTGACAGATGCCTAAAATATCCATAGGTCTAGAATAAAATGCTTACTGATAAACAATACAAATTTCCCTTGGCTCCAGAACACCTTGGTGGCAGAAGATATATAATGAGAAGAAAACAAAAACAAAAAAACAGAAACCACCACCACCGCCACCACCACCACCACCACCACCACTACCAACAACAACAACCAAAACCCTGTAATGACCTGGGACAGCTCAAAAGTCAAGTCTCTAGGACATACATCCGAGGCACTATTCACCAGCTGTCTTTTTCCAGAGCGCTTGCTGCAGAAATAAGACAGCAAAGGTTACTCGGGTCACCAGATCTGTGTTTTTTAACATTCACAATCTCCCTGCCTTTTCTCATTTTTCTTTTGAAAGTGACAGAATTCTCCCATTAAACAAAAATGTATCTTAAAGAGAGAAATGTGAAGCCGCCGTGGTTGAGGTGTGGGAGGGGCGTGCCTGCAGCCACCTCCCCAGCCCCCACTGCTTTCCTCTCCTTCGCTGGTTCCTGGCCACCTCTAGATCAAGTGAGAAGTAGTTGCTCTGGGTAAGCTTAGCTATGGCTTGGGAACATTGAGAACAGGGGTAGTCCTGGCGAAGTTTAATGTCTCCTCCATGGGGAGTCTGACTCAGACGAGGCTCCATAAGTTAACTTTACTACTGAAATAAAAGAATCACTAAATATTTACATTAGGAATGACTTTAAATAATATCTAGGCCAAGACTATTCTTTTGGGGGGAATTCTGGGAGTATTCTGCAGTTACAAACGGAAGTATGATTGTTCCTTCCAACAGGAACATGTACGTTCTTTCTGCTCTCTGTGAACCATGGCAAGAACAACATTTAAAAACGAATCTGATGTAGAAGTTTCCAGAATAAATTGTTCTGTTTTCATGAGTGTTGACATCTTACCATTTTTGAGAATGCTCACAGGCCCAATTAAGGCCTCGGAAGAAAGGGTTAGTGTCAGGCTGGTCTCCATGTTATACTAATGGCCTCAACTTGATCAAGCTACTTTGTAAAGAACATCTGCCTCCTGCCCCCTCCTTACTCCTTCAAGATTTTTCCTTCCCTTGCCAAATGTCTTTGCTCTTAGCCAAAGATATGTTCTCCCTGCCCCTTAAGCTTATTTTTTTTTTATGGTAAAAATGTTTTAATTTTGTTTAAATAATTCTTTTTTCCCCCATTTTTACTAGATATTTTCTTTATTTACATTTCAAATGCTATCTTGAAAGTTCCCTATNCCCTCCCCCTGCCCCTGCTCCCCTACCCACCCACTCCCACTTCTTGGCCCTGGCATTCCCCTGTGCTGGGTCATATAAAGTTTGCAAGACCAGGGAAGCCTATTTATTTCTTAACTACATGACATGCCCAAGATAGCACAACCACACAAGATCAGTTTTCCATCACTACAACTGACAATTTCCCCTGCTTGAATAAGCTTGCACACATTAAAAGTTTTAAATAGTGGATTGAGGTTTGCAAGAAGGTGTTAGTAGAGCAGACTTCTAGAATGCAGCAAGTACAAGGGTATATATTTGGCTGAAATAGAAACAGTTCTCTACCTTGATATTGCAGGTAAAGATTCAATGCAATCACATGCAAGTGCTATTATTTGAAAGGGGGACTTCATGAAGTTTCTACTTAAAAATCAATGAGTACTTAGTTCCTCCTATGTGTAATAAATTTATACCAGGCATACAATTATGTCTGGTGTGTGTGTGAGAGAGAGAGAGAAGGGGGGAGAGGGAGAGGGAGGGAGGGAGGGAGAGAGAGAGAGGAGAGAGAGAGAGAGAGAGAGAGAGAGAGAGAGAGAGAGAGAGAATGAAAAATGAAGCTACTTAAGAAATGTCTATTCTTTCCAGCTTCTGGCTATTATAAATAAGGCTGCTATGAACAGAGTGGAGTATGTGTCCTGGTTACATGTTGGAACATCTTCTTGGTATATGCATAGGAGTGGTGTAACTGGGTCCTCAGGTAATACCATGTCCAATTTTCTGAGGAAATGCCAGACTGATTTCCAGAGTGCTTGTACCAGTTTGCAATCCCACCAACAATGGAAGAGTGTTCCTCTTTCTTCGCATCCTTTCCAGCATCTGCTGTCACCTGAGTATTTTTATCTTAGCCATTCTGACTGGTGTGAAGCAGAATCTCAGATGTCCCTCAACAGAGGAATGGATACAGAAAATGTGGTACATTTACACATGGAGTACTACTTAGCTATTCAAAACAATGAATTTATGAAATTCTTAGACAAATGGATGGACTTCAAAAATTTCATCCTGAGCAAGGTAACCTAATCACAAAAGAACACACATGGTATGCACTCACTGATAAGTGGATATTAGCCCAAAAGCTTTGAATACCCAAGATACAATTCATAGACCACATGAAGTTCAAGAAGAAGGAAGACCAAAGTGTGGGTGCTTCAGTCCTTCTTAGAAAGGGAACAAAATACTCACAGGAGCAAATATGGAGACAAAGTGTAGATCAGAGACTAAAGGAAACACCATCCAGAGACTGTCACACCTAGGGATTTATCCCATATACAGCCATCAATATTCGACACTATTGTGGATGTCAAGAAATGCTATCTTAAAGGAGACTGATATAGCTGTCTCCTGAGAGGCCCTTCCAGAGCCTTACAAATACAGAGGTGGATGCTCACAGCCAACCACTGGACTGAGTGCAGGGTTCTCACTGGAGGAGTTAGAGAAAGAACTGAAGGAGCTGAAGGGCGTTGCAACCTCATAGAAAGAACAATAACATAAACCAACCAGATCCCCCAGAGCTCCCAGGGATTAAGCAACCAGCCAAGGAGTACACATGGCTCCACCTGCATATGTAGCAGAGGATGGCCTTGCCAGGCATCAATGGAAGAAGAGGTTCTTGGTCCTATGATGGCTCCATAGATGCCCTAGTGTAGGGGAATTGAGGGTGGGGAGGCGGGAATGGGTAGGTGGGAAGAGAAACACCCTCATAGAAGCAGGGGGAGGGGGATGGGATAGGAGGTTTTCCAGGAGTGGGGAAAACAGGAAAGGGGATAACATTTGAAATTTAAATAAAGAAAATATCATATACATGTATATATATATATATATATATATATATATATATTATATATATAGATAGATATTTCATATATATATACATATATATATGAAATATCTATTTTTAAGGAAATGGTCATGTGATTGGAAGGATTAGTCAATAAATTATAATGCCATACAAGGAAGAAATCTAAGATGGATTTTCCTTTCAATTTTAATTTTTAATATCACTTTCATTATATAAATATTCAATCATAGAGAAAAACTAGAGAGAATAGTAACATGAAGTCTTTATAAATATCACCTAATTTTGAAACATTGACATTTTGTCACATATTTAAAATCCAAGTTTGCTTCTCTGTTGTTTTTTTTTTTTTCAAAATTTAGGGATTTTTTTTTGGGGGGGGGGTTATTTTTTGAGATTCTAATTACAATAACAGTGTTCCTCCCTTCCCTTTCCTCTCTTCAAACCTGCTCACATACTCCTCTCCAGTCTCCTCTAAATTTGTCTTTCTCATCAATTTGTTATTACATTCACTTAAGTTTTTGAATATGTGTGTGAGTGTTACATAGGCGTATCAGGGCCCAGAGGCCCCTGAGGTAGAACTGACCTGAATGTTCCCTCCCTGAACACTAGCATTCATGGTACCAGAAGGCACCCTGCAAGCTTCCACAAGAAACAGACGACCAACAGTTCCACTCAGCTTTGATGCCACTGGCTAGCATGACACAATAGTCCGACAGATACAATAGTGGCATAATAACCCTACAGATGTAGTAGTGGCACAAATATCTTGGTAGAGATCAACAGCTCTCTTATTGGACTTAAGACACTGTCAACAATAACAATACCAATAACGGAAACTTCACTAACTAATCAGTGTTAGCGTAATCATGAAGGAGAAGCTACAACACTAATTTACTAAACAAGCATAACATCTAACAACAATCTATAAACATTTGTCTTTATACCGACAAATAAGAGTAGCCCTCATCCTTCATCAAGGAAACTTCCCTTTGAAGCATAGGCCATGACAGAAAAACAGAACCAATCAAAATGTAGTGTTGTGGAGCCCCGTTTCATCCACAAGAGACTCATTCACAAAGCGTTTGCACACCTTAGATATATTATGAAGACTGAAAATATAACATGCAAGAGGAGCAGCCTGGCCATCAGTCAGAACAGAAAGAGGATAAGACAGCAGGGCAGAAGATAATCAAGATGATATCGTCATGAGTTCAAGCCTGTGCTATTTGAATATGAAGTTCATGATCAGAAAATCAAGGTGAGGGTGGCAATGCAAACGTCCTAGGGAGGTGTGGATTCTGACAACCCAAAGGAAATTGAAGACTTGGATTTTAACTCATCCTAAGAATAAACCTTGCATTATCTTCATGTATTGACTTGTTTGGAAATGGAAAAGATCCTCAAACAAAGTAGCTGGAAAGAGGAGGGAGCAAAGGGTTAGGAGAGGAGCCAAGGATTAAGGGAAGAGAGCTCCGAAGAAAACGCAAGACCAGCCACTTTCTGCAAAGATGAGGATGAAAATCACAGATCTTATTGGAGGTGGGAATTAGCAGGCCATTGAGAATGAGGGTTTAATGGAGTCATTGCAAAGTGTGGAGGTGGAGGGTATTCCTTACCATACTGTTTCTAGTCATTCTCTCCACTCTTCCATAGTTTGAACCTCTAGTGGTCCCAACTTGACATTTTAGCTTGTCTCTATGCATCGTTACAGTTCCATCTGCTAAGGACTTTCTTATGTCCTTAGACATCTCTGATCCAAAGCTCCCGAAGAAAAACTCAGTAGCTATATAGATGTTCAACTTGACTTGATGCAAGCATCTCAAGTTGCTGGCCAACCCATGGATTAGTTAATGGCTTGGATTCAGTACCTCTTCTTAGCCGATCAGTAACCCAAGTCATGGCACTATCACCTATGGGAGATTGTCTCTTTAGCAGAAATCTGGGTGAGGTTAGAACCAAAACAGACACACACAGTGCAGTATGTCTATGGGACAACCCTGTGCTGTCAAAGTGTAAGGATCCAAAGTCTAGAGGGCTCCCAAAATTTTAAACAGTGCTCGCCACAGGGGAAGAGTTCCTTTACCCCACTGTTGGATTAGTTGACTGGTCAGCATTAATGGCCTTGCATTTGCATAGCACTTTACACTTTTCAAAGTGCCTTTGCAAAACGTTAGTCTCGGGACAGAAGGGTATATATAAACATACTCTACAGTTGAAAACCCTTATAAGCAGTGTTTTATGCAAATCAATACATGAAATTAATTATATGATAACTGTCTCTAAACAGTATCCTTCAATAGAAGTTGTAGTCTTTGGTGCTTAACAAACGATAATACATATCAAACTTCTTGGTTCTGTATTTAAATGATTCTTCTGGCACTTTAGCAGTGGGTCTGTGGCTACTATTCCTTTGGAGACTAAAGGAGTGCCATCATTACTACCAACATTGATATTAAGCTATAAGGATGAAAGGTACACAACATTAGGAAGGTTAAGAACCACTGCTCTATGACTTCAACTACTTACAGAAGCTTCACATTTGGCCTTTATGATTCAATGGGGCCTATCTCTAGGGCATTATTAACAGACTGATCAGAGTAATCATTTGAAATAAAAATATCTCATCTTATGACCAAGTTCTTCACTGGCTCTAAATTTTATTTAGGATAAAATCTAACACCATATCCAGCTGAACATGATTGTGGAAACTCTTCTCCTCTCTGTTGACAACCTCAGTCTGCCTGACAATTCCTGACAGACATTTGCCTTGAGACCATCAGCATATTAGCTCTTCCATCTGCTGGGAATGTACTTACCAGCTCCCTGCCTATCTAGTTCCTTCCCAACCTCCAAATCTCACCCTCACGGAATAAAATCTAAAAGACCACCCAATTATGTATCTAGTCTCTTTCTCCAATTTTCTCAGCCATGTTATCATTTCTTTTTTTTTTTTTTAAGATACAAAAAAAAATCTGTGTTTTAAAATGTATGTCACTGTTTACTGTTTCCTTTTATTACAATACAACCCCAAAGAGAGAAAACATGAGAATCTCATTTGGATTATTTATCACTATAGCCTGAGGGCCAAGTTTGGAACCTGGCGCAGAGCGCATCTCACCAGTTCTGCTGCCAGCATATCTCTTAAATGCATACTCTCTTTGCTGTTCCACTATTACTCTCCGAGCCTAAGCTGTTGCTATCTCTTCTTAAGACTAATGTAAAAGCCTTCCAGTTGGCTTTTACAGCCATTCAACTCAGCCCAGCACTCCATAAACATTCATCCATGGAATAAAGAAGCATATCATGGTGGGACTAATCAGAGTAACCAAAGGATGGCTATCCAGTATGTAAACAAGCTAAGCCAGACAAAATCCCAGCATGCGGGTAGGTTGTATGAAATTCTCACATTGGCTGTGAGGCTATTACCATTTGATAGCTGCTGGGGGAGAAGAAGTTAGTTTTCTTGAGTGATATGACTCCTGGTATGGTCACCACACTCCAGGTCAGACCTTGTTCCCATGAGTAGTTGGACAACACAAATGTGACTCAATGGCTGGGACAAGAGGAGAGAAGAAAACCCAAAGTTACTAGGTGGTTGAGGGTGAAGAAGGTAGGTTCAGGAAATTCTGGGGGTTGGGGGGGGAGGAGTTCCAGGGGAGGTACAACGAAAGCACACTGCATGAAATTCTCAAAGAATTAATAAAGTGATTAAGAGAAGAAAACCTAAAGAAAACAAAACAAAAAACCCAACAACATCAAAACAACAACAACAAAAGACAGCAATCCAGACCTTGCAGGAAATTCACCTTGCTTTTTTAAAGTACTAAAAGGACATCAAGCAGTTCTCAGCAGAGCTGGGTACTCATGGGGTGGAGCATGAAGCTTCTTTATCCAGGCTCATGAACAAATTAGGTGAGGTGCAGCCTGGAAAGCAGACAGCATTTAACTTTTCCATCAGTTATCTCCTACCTTAGTCTTATCCATAGAGTTCCTGGGCTCCAAATGAGGAGGCATGTAAAAAAAGCCCAGTGTCTTAACCGTGAACATGTTTAAATGGTTTCAATTTTCAAAGCCTCCAAGATTCTGGTACTGTTTCTGACTACCTCAGAATAAAACTGTCTGGATACTTTCCTTTAATGTCAATGTCTGCTATGAGGTTAGGCGTATTGTAGACTCCAAACAGAAAATTAGAGTGTTATTAGAGACAGCTCAACTACTCTTTTGATTTAAGAATGAAGTTATGGGGGCTGGAGAGATGGCTCAGTGGTTAAGAGCACTGACTGTTCTTCCAGAGGTCCAGAGATCAATTCCCAGCAACCACTACCACTTGGTGACTTACAACATGGGATCCGATGTCCTTTTCTGATGTGTCTGAAGACAGATACAGTGTTCTCATATAAATAAAATAAATGTTAAAAAATTAAAACACTGTTTTAAAAGTTCAGTCTCTTTTGAGAGAGAGAGAGAGAGAGAGAGAGAGAGAGAGAGAATATAAGGTTATGAAAGCTCCTCCTTCCATGTTTCATCATCAGCATCAGACCCAAAAATGGCGTCTCAGCTGAGAAGTGCGAGAGAGGAACAGAGGGCATGTGTTCATCCGTGACAGGATGCCACTTTAATTATGCCAAGTCTAATCTACAGTCTTCACATGTATCCCGCTGATTGCAAGGCACCCTAGGCATTACCTATCACATACTCTCACTCTGGGTGAAAATGCATGTGCATATGGACCACAGCAGCTGGTTGTGCAGGGCAGCTGGGGGGTGATTTGAAGCCTGATGCATCTAAGGCAAGAGGCACCTGCTTCTTGACTCATGTGAAGTGACTTGGAGGGAAAAAAATCATCCTGAGGTGACAGAAGTAATTATGAAAGTTTGTCTGGAACTGACAAAAAATTCATTCTACTGGCATGAACCAAATAAGACTGTTCTCTGAGTTGGCACTAGGCAAGTGCCCCGGGTTAAAAATCCAACAGATATGGCAGTAGATGTTAGTTTCTTCCAATAGCACAGTGCCTCCGCTCTGTGACTCACCACCTCCCAAGTTAATTCAACACACTTCTGTGACACAGCCTTGGGCAGAGCAGATAATCCAAAAGTCACCAGAGAATTTCACTGTGGGTCTCCCCTCACCCCGACTCAAATCTGTAGGCTGGTGTTGTCCTGAAATCCATCCCAGTACCGAAACCTCAGAGCTTAAGCCACTAAGTCAGTCTGGCTTTGAGCCCCAGAGAAAATGGGATTTCTATAAAATGTTCACTTTAGAGAGAGATTTGCTCCCTCCGCGGCTCCTTTTGTGCGTCACACGCCATTAACTCACAAAACCCTGCCTCTGGACGGAGGCGGAGACTCCAGCTGGTTATGCATCCAGGGCAAACTCCCACACTTGCCATGGCTCTTAATGAAGTTCCGTTGGATTCATTGGAGCAGTGGGTCTGTCTTGGTATTGCACCAACACCACAGAACACACCAGTTCACTCACTCCCCTGCCTCCTCTGAGCATCATAATTTGACACATGACAGAAACGTGGAGACCCCATTATAGCTCTGACTCCCTGACATTTCTCCGTGTTGGGAAAGAGGGTTTTGTCCAAAGCCCTATAGAAATGTACACACCAAACTAGAAGCATTGCTTTTATCTCTAGGAATTTAACCATGTGCACAAATCCCCAGAGAACTTCAGAAGCACTGATTTGTTGCTAGTCTTTCTTTCCTGACTTGGGGAATGTAACATGACGGTTATTTTCTTTCACAACCAACCTCATTCATTTCCCAATACTCTTCACATTCCCTGCCCAGTGCACTGACTCTCCTGTAGACTGTGCCACCTAGGTCATCTTGCCAATGGAGTCTGCTGGGAGAAGTCCACACAGAAGCTCAGCATTGAGAACAGAGGGGTCATGTACTCTTTTCTTCTCTTCTTCTCTTTCACTTTTTGTTTTTTTTGGTTTTTCGAGACAAGGTTTCTCTGTGTAGCCCTGGCTGTCCTGGAACTCACTCTGTAGACCAGGCTGGTCTCGAACTCAGAAATCCGCCTGCCTCTGCCTTCCAAGTGCTAGGATTAAAGGTGTGCGCCACCACGCCCGGCTTTTTTCTTCTCTTTCTCTGAGCTCTATTTTTTTTTTTCCCCCATGGAACAACTTGCCATTCTATGACTAAGAGCACAGACAGGGTAAATCCCTCCTCCCTGATTCTTTTACTTAGTCTATATTCCTTGTTCCTTTATCCCTAGGCATGCCTCATTTTGAGCAAGTGGGCAACTCACTATCCTAAAGTGTCCCTTAGTTCTTCCTTTGCACACGTAAGTAGTTGTTCATTGACAGGTCTTCACCTAAGCCTTATGCATGCCTTGCTTTCTGCTCTTACAAGGAGGACCACCTGTGGCTGCCAAGAAGCCTATCTTTGCCTTAGGAAGTCTAGTTTTAATGCTTAGGGAAAAAAAAATCTGTCTCACATCATTTCTCCTTCTGGTATGGCTTACCTTTTACACTGGCTCTAGTAAACTGGTTCTGTGTTTTCATGATCATGTTCTGGCTTCATTAAGTAACATAAGAATCTAACCAAGTATTTATCTTATGATCTTAAGCATGGACCATCTGACCAGGATCCCAGCATCTAGAATTTGAACCCTACCTTGTAAAAAAAAAAAAAAAAAAAAAAATTCCCTTGTCCAAAACCTTATCTTCAAAAACTGTTCAATAGTCTGCTGCTGGCTAAAAACTCTCCAATTTGTTCATCTAGTGAGATGTATAAATAGTACACATTTTTTGTTCCTGCTATGTTCCATTAATATTGATTGTGCATCATAAAAATAGTAATTTTCTAGGCCAACTAGGACAACCCTGTTCTGATTTTATCATATCTTTTTGTTGTTGTTGCTGGTTTCAGTGGATTTTTATAGCCTTTAACCCATGCCTAGCATCAGGCTTTTCTCCATGTATGTCATCTTCTTACTGTGTACCATGGCAACTGTTTCCCATGATACCTACTTGTTTTGTGTTTTGTTTTCCAGAGACCACATCATACCTGCTTTTGGCCAGTCAATGGTAAATCACTACAATCTAATTGATCCACAGCCACTGACTTTATTGAAATATGATGCATGTTAAGCAAGCAGTGATGGTCCATACCTTTGAGGGTCAACTAATCCATCACTGAGTCATCCCAGGGGCCGTTCCTATCCAGTCAACAAGACTCGACATCTCCCAAAACACACTGTTAAGTTTTATGCCAACCAACTACTGCCTTTGTAACCAGCTTAATCAAAAAGCATCAACCACTAACCCTAATTTCTACCTATGATCAGCAGAAGGCTTTGTGCAGACAGCCCATGACTAGTCAGTACTCCTTCTTCCTCTAGCAATGGAGTCGAGCTTTTTCTTTCAGTTATTGAGTGCTGATATCTTCCCTTGAGTATGTAAAATAAAACCTTTTAGGCAATATAAGAATAGAAGTAATAGGAGTAATCTTCTCCTATTTAGTAGTGACACAGCAGAAGCATCTCTGTGGAAGGCAGAATCAAGGTGACCTGCCATCACTGCTGCTGTTTCACAGGGTGAAGGGTCACATCACCAAAACAAGACAGAGAAATAATGAATAAATATTGGAATTATCAGACTGTTTTCCAAGAAACCATTGCCTAGAAAGGTCAAAAGGGCGAACTTCCAAACCCTTACAAACCAAAACAACATTTAGTAAGGTGGTTGGATCCAAGCTGACCAAAGTACAGGATCAATTGTCAACATCGACCTTTATCAACTGCTTACTACCACAGCCACATTTCTGTGTGTGTTCTAGATTTCACCTCATTAATATTTACAGTATCCTGACCTATTTAGAAGGTGAGCACACAGAAATGTAACAGGATCAAGTATGTTGCTGAAAACATCCAGTCCAAACACAATAAGGCTGAGCTTTGAGCAATAGCAAGCCAGTTGTACTGGCGAGATTTCTGTCAGCTGAACACAACCTAGAGCCAAAAGGAAAGAGGAACATAGGCTGAGAAAATGTTTCCATTAGTATTTCTGTTGAGACATCTTTGGAGGGATTTTCTTGATTGATAATTGATAGAGGGTGGTCTAGGCCACTGGTGCCATCACAGGGAGGTTGCCCTGAGTGCTATAAGAAAGCAGGCTGAGCAAGCCCTGGGGAACAAGCCAGGAAGCAGCATCCCTCCATGGCCTGCCTTCAGGTTCCTGCCTTCACTTTCTGCCCTGACTTTTCTTCATGTTGGACTGAAAGCTGTACGCTGAAATAAACCCTTGCCTTCCCAGAGTGTTTTTGGTCACGGTTATTATCACAACAGAAAAGTAAACACGACCTCAAACAGGAATGCTTAGTCATTGCTCCAGTGACCTCCAACAGATCTCTGTCCAGTAACCCATGAGTGAAATGATTAAGGATCCACTCCCATGGACATATTTTTCATTTCCAATTACATACACATCATAAAACAAAAGAACGTTTTAAAGGATGCGGTAAAGATGAGCTAGACAACATTTTCATTATATCGATGAATTTGTAATTGGATGAATAAGTTTCATATCCTGAAGCCAACCCAAACCCTAGAGTTTAACAAACATCCTTAAGCTGGCTTACCTTCCATGACACTGGAGGCAGCAATAGCTGACTATCAAATGACCTTGGCCATTGGCAGGTCTCTGTGCTACCCTTAAGGTTAACTTCTTCCTGTCCCCAATGTAAAAGGTGACTAGACAACAACCAACATTGTCAGGCTGGGTCTTGTGTGGGAAACAAGGCTCTGGTGAGGAACTCCATCACAAGCATGAGTGTCCTTGTATACGCTCCATATTTGCTGTCTGAAGACGCTTTCTCCTGAAAACTGGAGCCCAATATAAGTACTGCCTGTCTGGGAGATGGTCACAGAAGCAGGGGCTAGGAATGGAGGATAGGAAAACAAACATGATAGTAACAGGGATGGCAGAAAGCAAGCAGCTACGATGTGTCATCACAACCGGGCTACTTTGAAGACAACTCGAGGAGGGGGGTGCTCTCCTCCACACAGTAATCAGAACAGAGAATGCAGACACTAGATGGAGATACCCTTCGTCTGTGCCGATGGATGATCACTGCGATGTGCAAATTGACAGCTTAAGTCTGCAATGCTAATGACCATGGCTGCCTCATGGAGATGAGTTGCTTTTAGTTTTCTCAGGAGCCTCTTGACTCCTGTCTCCTCCTGGCTCACAAGAGTGACAAGTTACAAGTGTCCCAGTGAATAAGGTCAAGAGCAATGGAGAGAGGTTATTTCCTGCCCCATCCTCATATCCTTCATGTATGATTGCGTGCTGGGGCATGACAGCTAGAGCCCAAGTGGGTGTATCTCAGAGTTGTGCTTTAAAAGTGGTCTTCACTGTGATGTGGTGAAGCAGCCCAGAGCCCACAGCTGTGGCTTCTGTCCTCCTTGATCCCCCTTGATCTTTCTCTGGTTGATTGCAAAGGCAGAGTCCCTGGACTCTCCACTGTGGAGATAGACTGAAAACACTTCAGTCCCTCCTTTTCAATCTGTCCCTGGCCATCACAGCTCCTGCTCCCACCCCTCCTCCTAACCTCTGCTACCAGAAACTCTATAGAAAGCAAGTCTGATGTCTGTGTGTTTGCAAACACTTTCTGAGATCAAGCCCCATCTCTCTTCTTCTCTTCTCTCTATCTCTTCTTCATTCTCCCCTTCACATGACAAGTATTAAAAAGCAGAAACCCCTCCTTTCCCCTCAGGTGATTAATGTATTTTGGTCCTCTGCAAGCGCAAAGTACTGTTCCTTCAGGCAACAGGATTTGATAAAGAAATGAATCTTTGTGATTATTAATTCCCTGGGCTGAGATTTTGTTTAATAACTGTTCTGTCAGTGATAGATCTGAAGAGGTAGGGGTGTGTGTGTGTGTGTGTGTGTGTGTGTGTGTGAGAGAGAGAGAGAGAGAGAGAGAGAGAGAGAGAGAGAGA